>NW_009259860.1:3323736-3356670 GCF_000687185.1 Egretta garzetta
TCTGAAAAAGTGCATGTTTCTGCATGCATGGAGGTGTTTCAGATTTGCTGTCCCATTTCCTTAATGTGTGTTAATTGGAAATTGATCCCCTTCATCGTTGGTGTGTGTGTAACAAGAGGCTCTTGAGTTTGTATTTGTGTTAAATGCAGTGGTGTGGACTGGGTTTTTTGAGAATTTTTTGAGAATTACTGTCCTGACTTTACTAGTCACTTGAGCTGGGGAGCCAGCTTTGTATCCGTATTTTTCAGTGAATGCTTATTTTCTCATGCTGAAGAGCAGTGTCATTGCTTGAAGATAAGGGAATGACAGAAAAGAAAAATGGGGATTGTGATGTTTTGAACTTTTCATTAATATTTTCTTTGCTCTGTAAAATATTTTAAAGAAAATGCTCAGACTGTTGGCAAGTCCACTTCTGTTCCTTTCCTTTTTGTCTCTCCCTTGTCCAACTCCTCCTCCCCTCCTCCTCCCGCCTCCACTCCAGTCAGGGCTCTGCCAGAACAAAATACCCTTCCCTTGTCTGGGTTGCATTCCTCGGATTTTTTTTGCTTGTGAGTTTGACCATAGTTTTTCGTTCACAGTGTGGTAGCAGGGAAGAGTCCTCCCACAGCGCAGTATGTACTGGGTTGCATGGGATAGCTGGGCATCTGCGCTGGAGTGGGTTTAGGGAAGAAGTGAAGAAACTGTGGAGAAGTGGATAAAGTGGAGAAGTAGAAGAAAGCCTGCAGGGCTGGCAGGGCATCTGGCTTGTGCTTCATTGCTTCCAGTACGGTTGCTGTTGCAGCCAACCTTTTGCTGCTCAGGACGCTGCCCTGTGCTTCTTGGGGTCTCCAAGGGCCAGGTCTCAATGGCTGGAGTGCAGAAACACTGAGAACTTGTTATTGTTCAAGTTGAGGACCTAGCAATGCTGACTACATTGCTTCAAATGTTGATGCACTGCAGGCATGGCTTGGGTAGCTCCTTTTTTGTTAAAAAAATATTTTGAGCAGCTGCACGTAAGCACTATTTGATTGCATTTAGTGCCTGTCTATGCAACTGTAACCTAAGTTTAATCATACTTGGTGGTATTTGTGACTTTTTCTTTTTGTCTTACGCCAAAGTATGTCCACATTGCAGATGTTACATACAGCAAGGAGAGGCCAATCAAGGAAAATTAGCATAAGCCAAATTATAAAACAAAGCAATATTCTTTCATACTGTAGTTACACAATCAACAGTGCTATAAAGCTACCTCTTGATGGAATGATGATGATTTTATTACTGGAAAGTAGTGCAATTTATATGTTATGAAAAATATTTCATGCAACCACAAGAGCACCATTGTTTTAAGATTTCCACCTGTAGTTTATTGCTCCCCCTGGAATGACCTATTCTTCTGTGGTTAGCAAGAATATACAGGAGTTGTTCTCAACTTTTATATGCTATAAGCCTGTATTTCAGTGGGGTCAAGGAAGAGAGTGGTAATCACATTTCTGCTTGTAATTTGTCTGGGTATTCTGAACTTCTACCTTTAGGATCATTATAAATGTCATTATAAAACAAGTATTTTTAAAGTGAGGGTGTGTGTGTGTGTGTGTGTGTGTTTCAGGAGAGGAGGCATTCTGAAATCTAGGGTTTTTTGCACACGCACATACACAAAACTTTATTCTGTCTGTAGACATTTTTTCTTAGAGTTCTGTTTTTTCTGGGAGTTTGACGAATCAGAAGCCACTTTATGTGAGGGCTTTGGAAGGCAGAAGGAATGGGAGAGGTCAGTCAGTTCCTGTGTTTGCAGTGATGTCCCAGCTCACAAAAGTGTGCACAGGGGATGAAACATCAGACTGAGAAGGTGGGCACTACATTGCCAGTTTGAACAGGATTAGGTCTATGAAAACATACAATGTAAAACTAAAATATGAACTGGCCTGGTGCCACTTCTGTTTTAGCATGGGGATGTTTGTTTTCTACCAGAGAGAAAAACATAAATCCCTAAGAAGACTGTCATATCTTGACGTAAGAACTCCTTCAGACTTACCTAAAGAAGAAAATGGTGATACTGGGCATGTGTTCAGGTGGAAGTTAATGTGCCTGTTGTGGCTAGCCTGCACTTTGAACATTACAGTGAAATGAGCTGCCTAAAGCGTCCTCTGCTAAGCAGTGCTAGCAGTACAGGATGGGCACAGAGCTCCTCTGCTGTACAGGTTGTGCTGTATGGGATATTGAGTGTCACAAGAAGTATTTTAGATTCAGAGGAGGCATGTAATACAATTCATAAGGGCAATGTGTTGTACTCAGTAAGCTTTCATTTTCGATGTGTAGCTCCATCGTTTTTCTTTGCTGTTTGTGCATACAGGAAAGTGTTTTATTGTATATTAGAGAAGAACAATGCCATGATGTAAACACCATGTTTATCATTCATACTGTTCTAAAAATGTCATATCTTAGGATTACTGTGGCTTGCTTCATCTAATTTTTGTGCATTGCATGAGTTTTCCAGCATTGCAACTGGCTCCCTACACATTTCTGTGTGAAGGACTGCTCTAGATACAGGAAGGACATTGACTTTATCCAGAGAGAGGTTTCACAGACTGGGATTGTCTCTATGTTAGCAGTCTGCAAACGATGTGGTAACATGGCAAAAGACTTAAAGTGAAGTTCATGAAGGAGGGTGGAAGGGAAATAGACTGTGGGGTAGGCACAGCAGGAGTTCCTTAGCTACAGTCAGTTTTTGTACCTTAACATTCCATTTCTGTCCATTTTTGCCTGCATGGCTCGCTTTTTGTAAAGCAGAATGGGTTCTAGCTTTCTGTATATAGACTCAAATTTTGGTCGTAGTATTATTGTAGGATTTTCCTCATTTTCCCTTTTTTTGTCTTAAAAGATGGCTGCAGACTCCATTCAAAGTGGGAAATTCACTCACAGCTGGGTTTTATAGGAGTATTAGTAATACCAGTGAGCCTTCCCCTTCTGCCACCCTGAAGGATGCAACCTCAGGAAGGTCCTGCCACTTTAAAAGTGTCCCAAGACAGAGTAATGCGGTGCTTAGAACGGTGGTAAATGAAATTGAAGTGATTTCATGTATTGGAGTCATTACCACTCTCAGCTGCTGAGCCTTGCCTGCTTAGTTTGAGGTTACCCTCCAAAGGCTGCACCTAAGAGGTTATGTGAGTTCTCACTAATCGACATTGAGCAAAATTAGTAGGTTTTGCTCATACTGTGCTGTTGCTTGTTCAGGCTAACCTTGCTGGCTTTGTCTGAGCCAGGTGATGAGTTCTGTAGCAACTCCTTTCACCAAGTGAGCTCTGAGGATGGTAGTCTTCGGCCTGAAGGGCCGTTTCAGTGCTATTCTGCACAGTGAGCACTGCAGTTTAGAAAAATCAACGTATATCCATGATTTAGTAACATTTGTGGTACAGACCCGTATACTGTGGCCTTTGACTGCACATGAGAAGTAGTTTGGGTTTGCATCTCACACTCTTAGGCTGCTTTATCTTGCTGTGGAAATCTAAAAATATTTTTAAATAGAAGCAGTTCAAGACTAGCTAATTACAGGGGTGTTTGATACTTCTATAAATAATAATTTAACCCATGACAATTTTTTTTGCGGGAAGGAACATGACAGCGGGATGTATAAGAAGATTTGAAGGTGGAGGAGAACAAGAAATGAAGCGAATCAATTGACCACGTTCAGGGATACACTTTTATACATTGAAGTGGATGACATTGTGAAGGTGGAAGCGCATTAACCTATTATATGGACTCATGCAGATAGGAAATGCAGCATGGCATAGACTTTGTTGTAGTTTCAGATCCATGCATATAATGTAAGGTGAAATCTTGCGTTCATGGAAGGGCAGAATTTGGTTATGTCTCTGGGTGTTGTTACATGTAATGAACTGTGAAACAAGGCTTATCTACCTGTGCCTTACAGGCTTGCTGAAATGACTGTATGTGATTAAAGAGAGTGCTTGTGTGTACATTTTAGGCATTATGATTTGTTTGAAACATAACCCAAGTGATTCCTCACAAATACGGACAACAGAACATAATCAGTGTGATGGAAATCACTGAGTTCCTAACATCTTGGTTTTCCTCTTTCCAATTTTTTTATGGCAGAGCAGGTTAAGTGCTGTTGAGGACTTTTCTTTCCAGTGCTGTCACGTATTTCTTCAATAACTTCAGGGTTTTACCAGGCACGTAAGGTGTTCAACAAATGACGCTTTTAATGATGGGGCTGTTGAGAGAATGATATAATAAACCATAATAAATGGAAGTAGCATGCTTAAGCAGTTGAGACTGGCGCAGTAGACATTTTAGAATACTCTTACAGTTCTGAAATTCTTTGTTGATACTTGAAGTTTCAGAATAAAACTTCAAGGAAGCAGAATCCCAGTCTTTTGTCTTGTGGTGCAGAATGCTAGAAAATTTGCACTGTAAAACCATGAATAGCATTTGAAGCTGAAACATTGTGGTCCTAAATTGTGGTTAGTGTGCCAGGCGTAGTGCATAGTGGTGCAGAAACCCTGACCCGTGAAATTTGCTCTCTGTGTAGCTGGTGAGGTTACTTTCTTTTTTCATCAAAATACACGTACTTCTTTTTTTGTTTTCTTGTAAAATAATTGATAAATTTGCTTTTAAAAATAGTGGTGCTGTAGAAAAAGCTTGTTCATACTTGTTTACCTCTATCATCATGTTGGAGTACTTCAAGCTGCTATGCTGATGTGAACAAAAGAATTTTAGGCAGAGTATGGAAAACAATTTTAGATTATTTTCATCGATTTCGTGCTTTATGCTGATAATTCACAACTTTACAATGATTATCGATATTAAAGATAATTTTTCTCTTTAAAATGTCTTTTTAAAATTGCGAATTGGGATTTCAACTATTTTTAACAACCAGTTGGCCTATCATGATGCTTTTGGATAAGGAGGAGGTTTTTGCTGTGTCTATAAATCTGTGTTGCGATTGATCTTTTACAGGTAAATACTACACCTTCCATACACTCCACTGGTGAATTCCCCCAGCTTCTACATCATGGTGTGAATGTGGGGTCCTTGCCACATAATGAGTCATATTTGTTGGCTCAGCAGAACGGCAGCTCAGCTAATGTGCTAGAAGGATCAATGAGATCCATTACTCCTCAGATTAATGGGAAGTCCTCTAGTGATGACTTTGAGCAGCTGATCAGAAATATGTCCCAGGTAAGCATGTCCTCTGGTTACCACAAAATGTGGATTAGTGATTATCTGGAAGATTAAAATATATGTATGTTTATTTAAAATCAATCGAGTTACTAAGCAAGCAAGAGCTCACTTGCTATATAAAATAAAAATAACCTTTTAATTTGAGGAACAATTGGTAAATGAGAAAACAGTTGGAAGAGTAGCCTTGACATTGTCACTGCTGAGTTACTGTCCTTCGCTGGGCAGTGTGCCTCTCACGGATCTGCATGCCATTATCTTTCTGTGCTCGTTGCAGGACTGCCGCTCTGCGTATGAGGGAGATGCTTTGTCAGACCGTGCTCTTGTATGCATAACTAATGAAAGCTAGTTCTGTGACTTGCTTGGAAATAAGATGGAAAATTCCTTTTTGGCCTTGCTACACACGGTTCTGTAATCTTAACTGCCTTCCTATGGTAGGCAGAAATGATGTACGAGCCCCTTCAGTGGCTGGGGCTGAGAATGGCCAGGCATATATTCTAACATTTTTCTAATTACCCTGTAATAGAGCCAAACAGGGGAAGTCTTCTCCTGCTCTCCTGGAGAGCCTTTTGCACAGTCCTATTTTTTCCCTCTTTCTGAAATTCATCCTCTTTTTCCAGTTCTAGTTGAGAGTTGGCTTGTACCCTTCAAAATTTAATAGACACATATACCCTAGTTTAGTCACTACTAAGCCTAAACTGTATATTTAGGTGCTGTTACCTGATTTCCTCTTCTGGGCTGTAATAATCTTTATTTGGCAAATCTTTCATAATTTTCTGTATGATAGCGGGAAATCGGAACCTAACAACAATGTTTCAGTTATTAGCTAGTGTATCTTTTTCCTTCTGTAGCTGTCAAATTAGAAACTTACTTCCAGGTTGTTTACCACATTCATTAATGCTGCTTTTCAACATTTTTAACATTTGTACCTTTTTTTCCTTCTACTGGACAGGGTCGTCTTGTTGAGACCATTGAGCTTATTAAACCTTTAAGTGGAGGTCTGGGCTTCAGTGTTGTGGGACTCAAGAGTGAAAACAGGGGAGAACTAGGAATATTTGTGCAAGAAATCCAGGAGGGAAGTGTGGCACATAGGTAAGATTACTACCAGAATATTTTACTCTACCAAGTGTTAATATGACACTGAATTTAGTTGTGTTATTGCCATTGCTTTTGTGGTACAAGGGCACATTTCTCTCATACGCATCATAGCAGATTTAAAATTACTTATTACTATTATTTATGTAACATTGGAACAGACCAGCATATGATCTGTTCTGAACTTCTAGAAACTACAGATGTAGTTCCTTTGTGGTTTGTTTATAATATCTCCTTTCCAACAGGGAAGATGAAGAGGTTACTGTTCTGTGTCATGGCTTTTAAAGCTGAAATATAGATTTTGCCATCCTTGAATCTACTGAAAAACAATTTGGTGAAAAAAGATTGGTTCTAACTAGCAGGGTTGGTTGTTAGGTAGTGTCCCACTGAGCAGGTGCAAAACCCAGCTTTTAAGTCAAGACTTCAATCCTGATTCCACAAGCAGTGTTGAGAGAAATGAACTTCTGCTGTAAGAACAGCCCGAAGGAGCAAATGAACTCAGTGGCGAATGGCACCAGCACCGTTTTGCTGCAGACTGGTGGGGTAGTATCACTGTGTGTGTTTGCTGATCAGAGTCCTGGCAGGTGCTACTTCATAGTATATGCTGTATGTTGTGTGGGGTGGCTGAGCTGTCTCTATGTTATTTCTCACTGTGCTGTAGGGAGAAATTTTGTGATTATTTGTGGTCTGAACTCTGTCCTTTTAACAGAGGGCAGAGAGTGGCCTACCGAGTTAATTCAGTTACGAGAAGTGGCATGCTCTATGCCATTACAATATTTTTTAATCTGCCTAAATTCCACTTTTTTTTTTGCCTTCCCCTTCAAGAGGTCTTTGCTTTTACTTCTCTTACTCCGTGGAGTTGAGACCTATCTTTACTGAATCAGGCCCTGCCTGATTCACTGGCGAGAAGGGAAACATTCAACAGCTGTTACAGGGCTCATAACTCAGAAAGGCCCTGGCAGTAATAAGTCTTTGAGAGCACTCTGAAAAAACAATTCAAATTCACAAGTGAAATATTATGGGTTGAAGCTAAACAGTGTTTCTCCTGAATGCTGTTGAGTACCTCAGCTTCTACACTGTAGGTGCTTACAAAAGCTGGTGTAATAGCGACCCTTGTTTTCATTGCTGACCTTTGTTTTCAAAGCATTGGCACTTCGGGATGTTGAAGATGAGACTCCAGAGTTTTTTGGTGATTTGTTGCAGAAGCAATAGAAGCGGTGGAGGAGACAGAGGGTAACTTATCTGTGTAGGCTTCGTACACTTCTTTTGAAGTAGGTCTGGGGAAGCACTCAGTATGTAATTTTACAGTAGTGCTTCCTTTGTCAGAAAGTGAAGAGTTATTTTTTAATTTGTTCAGGGCTTTTTTCCCCCTCATTTAAAAGGGATCTGTTTTATCATTTTCTTTCTGTTTCTCTGCCTCCTCTTCTTTTTTTCTTTTTTTTCCCCCCCCCTTGGTTTTGTGCAAAACAAAATTTGTTTCTGTAACATCTTGATGAAAGTGTGTTCCACTCCACGGTTTGATGAATATTCAGAATGGGCACACTGAACAAAGTGGAGCACTTGGTCTGTTAAGCAAAAGGCTCAAAGTCAAGAATAAACATAAGTTCCCAGGCTATGGTTGGGAGCAACTGAGATCTAATATGCTTAGTCTCGCATGGGAGTACAGGGAGAAGAAAGCTAGCTAGGGGGTTAGTAGCCAGGGGAGAGTGGCAGTGGGATTAGCTTCAAAGGAAGCGATCACCAGGGTGCCGTATCAGCTTCTTTCAGCAAAACTGCAGGGAGAGATTAAAAAGTGGGGGGAATAGAGAACAGGTTATTAAAAATACTGGAAAATTGTCAAAATATTGTAAGTTCTGTGGCAACACTTCTTTGGTTTTTCTTGTTTGTTTATTTTTTCACCCCCCTTCCTGTTTACGCATACGTGGCAGAGATGGAAAGCTGAAGGAAGCAGATCAAATCCTTGCTATTAACGGACAAGCCCTTGATCAGACAATTACACATCAACAGGCTATCAGCATCCTACAGAAAGCAAAAGATAATGTCCAGCTAGTTGTGGCCAGAGGCACATTCCCTCAGCTCATCAGTCCTGTAGTTTCCCGGTCTCCATCTGCTGCTAGCACAGTTTCAGCCCATTCCAACCCGGTGAGTATATACCCCAGATGTCTGTGTATTCAGTTCTGGGCTTATACGCACTTACTGCATCTAGTAATTTGAGACTTTTTTTTGTAACTTGTATGTAAATTTCCTTCACAGTTCTTGGATGGTTTTCTTCTATTTATTTTTGTTGTACCTTTTTCCATGCAGAGAGTGGAAAATAGTCAGGCTTGCTGGGGGGATCTTGATCTTGAACGTATTCCTTCCTCCCATCTGCCAAATTCTCTGTATCCAGCAATGCAAATACAGCATGTTTACCTTACTTTATGAAGCTTTATTTTGAGTAAGCAGAAACTTTCTCTCTTTGCCTTCTGCTTGGGCAAACAGACATTTTTGAGGCATTGCAGTCTGATCTGCACCACCAGCTGGATGGGCGCTTCTCTGTTTGCTTCTCTGTTGTCTGTTAGTGGTGAGGCTGAAGTAAAGCAATGAGAGAGAACCATCAAAATGCCATGTGTAGGGACATGCTTTAGGATGCTCTGAAAACATTTCTGCTGCATTTCCTTTCTTTTGAAAGCTTTTGCCCT
Organism: Egretta garzetta; assembly: GCF_000687185.1. NCBI lineage: Eukaryota > Metazoa > Chordata > Aves > Pelecaniformes > Ardeidae > Egretta > Egretta garzetta. The sequence continues at coordinate 3,332,691 of NW_009259860.1, forward strand.
TCTGGGTGTAGAGAACATCGCCGAGAAACATGGTGATACTAACTGCACTTTCTCTTCTTGGTATCTTACTCATGCAATAGCTTGTCCTGGGATGAAATGGCCTATCTTCAGTTTCTATAGGTTTCACTGCTCAGTCATCTGTGGCTCTGCTTTAAGGGAGTTGATAATCAGAAGTATAGGGAGCAATCACTCTGAAAAAGCAGCTATTTTAGTGTTTATTTTAATCATTAGCATAAAACCTTTAGTGAAAGAATCTCAGAGTTGTTCTTTTCTTCTGTGTGCAGGAATAAAGCTGATGGCCTAACTTTTGCTGTCAGCACATAGGAGAGGCCTCCTCTCTTCCAGTATTCCTGGAATTCTTCCTCTATGTGATTGCTTCCGTATTCTCCAAACAGATTCCATTGCTTGAAAACATGTTCCTTTCAAACCTGCCACAGCTCCTTCTGGTTTTTCATGCATGCCTTTCTCAGTCCTTGTGTTCCCTTCGCTTTCAAATGCTGAGGGAAAGCAGCTTATCTGGAGCTGTTGTTTTTTCTTCAGGCTTTGCTTGGTCATCGTTGGTTTGTATTAAGACTGTGGATTCCCAAACAGGTACTACAGGGCTTTGAATCTGCAGTACCCTGATTATTGCAAAATAACTGCTTATTTTCAAGATCCTACCTGGCGGAGCACCAGCTGTGGTTTTAAATTTCAGATGAGCTTACGATGTAGTTTGTTCTTCAGGATGAGCAATACCAGGAGCTTCCAGCCGTCCCTTCAGTACCGCCCCATGCAAGCGAGCTACCATTCGTCTTTCTTTCAGAGCAGTTTCACTCCTGTCAGAACACGAAGCCAGCAATCAGAGCTACTTCATTGCAGTGCTGTTGTCATCGGTCCCATGCTGTTGACATCAGACAACCCCGAAATCTTTGTTCATTACACAGGGGGCAATTCTGCTAATGCCTACCTCTCAATCCCTCATGCTGCTTTCAGCCTTAACCCTTGAACTGTGTTTATGCTTCCTCCTTTGCTTTGTTATAATGGCCAATACAAACATGACCTTATCTGAAGATTTTAATTTCCAGTCCTGTGAGATTTCCTAGCAGTGGTATCTGCTTCTGTGCCCCCATAGCAGTGGGGCATAGAAGCAGACAGGCCTAGATTGCTGCTTAATTTCATTCAGCAAGTTCTTGAAAGGCCTGACCCACTACCCAGCTCTGGTTTGTACCAGAGAAATTCCAACTGTTATGAAATGAGCAATTTATTGCTTAAATATTATGTGATCTTATGCCTAATAGTAATAGTTAGAAAGGTCCCATATTTCCAACCTCCTCCCACCTTCCTTTATTCAAAAACATACCCAAGAAATAAGAGGAAATATTTTGCAAGTTTTAGTAGATATGTCCTTGTTTTAATAATTTGCAAGCTTATTCCTTGTAGGTTCACTGGCAGCACGTGGAGACCATTGAGTTGGTGAACGATGGCTCAGGTCTGGGATTTGGGATAGTGGGAGGAAAGTCAACTGGAGTGATTGTTAAAACCATCCTCCCAGGAGGGGTGGCTGATCAGGTAAATTCAACCTACCCTTCTGCTGACCGTTCAGTAAGGTGTGAAGTCACTCTTCACTTTTATAATCACACTAAGTAGTGGTAGCTTTTTTCCTTGTAAGTGTAAAAAAGAGCGAGCAAGTGGAGGAATTTATCCTCAGTAAAGGTGTGTTTAGTGCAGGGGATCTGTGCATTTGAATGTAAAAGCTGGATTAGGCTCTAAATCTCATTTTCAAACCTGTTACATTATACGTGTTGGGTGCAGGTGCATTTAGACTCCTAATTCTGTCATGTGTATATTTGTTGTAATCCCAGGCTAGAGGGGATGTGAAACAATTACTTGCTCTGCCCAGACAGCTAAGAAGAGCATCTGCTTCTCTCCACTGGGCTTACTGAAGCTTGGAGGAGGCATGTGGCTTCATGTGTCTGCTTCAGGACACGGGCTCTGCTCCTCCCCAAAGGGCTTGTGGGAATTTAATTTGGTGATCACAGCCCATTTCAAGCTTGTCCCATTGGACAGGTATCTAGGACTGCGTTAATAATGGTCGAGGATTGAACAGGCACAGAGATTGGTCAGTCTTCCAACCACAGAAGTGGTGGCCTGGTAACAGGGCCTGGAAATGTGTGGACAGTATTTGCTGCCGCACTCTTTTCTCTGAGCAGGTAGATGGGGTTCCTTTTACAGAGCTGTCTTTTAATACTTTTCATATGGGCTAAATTAATGTGAAGCTTTTTTTGTTGGTTAAAGGTAAATCATTAGGAGAGTAGCCCAGTGTAAAGCAATAATAAATAACTGGATCACAGTAAGGGAGAAATGTATTTTATTTTGAACGTTACTCCTGAGGACCAATTTTTAAATAGAAGTGTAAAGCTCAATATATGTTTGTATGCTGTCTTTTGGAATTGTGTTTGGAAATGAAATCGGAAGTTACATGCAGTTGTTACATACTAGTAGGTAGTAACCATAATTATATGCATTTTTTTCTGTTCTCGGGTGACTGACTGCTTGGAGAAGGATGTCCTGGATATTTCTGGGGAAGTTTCTAGTAAAATTAGTGTGCTGTTAGGCAACCTACTTTTCATCTCCATGTTACTGACTTGGCACCCAAAAAAAGCCACCTGGTTCATATGTCTTAGAAGTGACTAGCGCTATGTGGTCTTTTTCTAATTGTATGGTACAAGGGAGAAATGGCAGGATGGAAATAATTTTTTTTCATCATTATTCTTCCTCCAGCATGGGAGATTGTGTAGTGGCGACCACATCTTGAAAATTGGTGATACAGACCTGGCTGGAATGAGCAGTGAGCAGGTGGCACAAGTTCTGAGGCAGTGTGGAAATCGAGTGAAACTGGTAATTGCAAGAGGTCCTATTGAGGAGCCACCTCCACCAGCAGTCCCTCCAGGTACACCAGTACCCATCTCCACGCCAGAGAAACAAGTAAGCAACAGTGAATATACTTAACTCATGGCAAACTTTTACTGCAAACTTCCTTTTCTTTTAACTGCTATTTGAATGCCTTTAATGTCTGTGTTCTCAAAAGCCAGGATTTTCTTTCCCAGTGGTGGTGTTCTCAGCTGACCATCTGGGAGAATTTAAATGTCACGAGTCCACAATGCAAGGAGCTATACACTTGAAGCCTTTTGGGCTTGAGGCTTAGGACTTCCACAAGTATGATCTGAGTAAATTCTGGTTCTGGGTTGCTTGTGATTGTGCAGTAATACATTTGTAACAATTGAAGCCATGCAGTCTTTTCTTTAGACAGAGCAAGCTGGCTCTGTAGCATTTATCTGTCCGCCTGTCCTTTTCCTCTCCAGGAACATTTCTTATTTCCATATCATTGCAGCCATCCATCAGACAGTTCCTCCCTGTGCCAACCAGCACACAGATGCTGTTTCTTTCCTACATCACCTGGCATTGCTCATTTGCTAGACATCTTCCAAAAAACGTCAGCCAGCTGCTGGCCTTATTCCCCTGCTGATGATTGTACTCTCTGTGCTGTTACTCCTCTACAACTGTCAGCCACTTAAAAAATGCTGTAAATATTATCACGTCCTGTCAGCTCAAAACCTTTACGAAATAGGTCATTTGCATGTTTGCAGCACAGCCTGGTTTCGTAGGAGCCAGGAACAATACTGTTTTGTCACATATAGTTATGTCCAGATACATTTAAATATGAATGCATGGAGTAAGTGAATGAGAGAAGAAAAAGATAGTTGGTTTTGAGCCTACAGCTAGATAGAATTTATGCCTTACAGAGATTTTGTTTTACTTTTTCCTGTTGTTTTTCTAGCCATTTCCTTCCCAGATACAAATTACATTTCAGATAGGTCAATTTGGAAGGAAAAAAACCCTTAACAATTTTTGCACGATTACCATTATTTTTCGTTGTCCATTGTAGTGGTATCTGTGGAAAACCAAACATATATTTATCTCCTTTTGTGGCTATGCAGCAAAGAAAGTAAATCTTAGCATGGAGTCTTCTGAGCATCTAAAAGGAGAGGCAGACTGGTACTTTTGTGTCTTTACAGCACTCAGAGGCCTGAAAACCTGGCTGCATTTTAGACAAAGGGATCGATATTTAGCCCGAATGTTATTTATCCAAAAACCAGCAGTCTCAGAAGAGGAATTTGATAATTTCATCTGTGTATATTTCTTTAGTATTTGCCTTTCTGAGGTTACATGAAGCAATGTTGAAGGCCGTATCTGCAGCTGCAGGATGTATAAGATTTATAGTACTGAGGAAATAGCTCAAAGCCACCAAGTGGCAAAATCTGACTTTTTTGCCACCTTACTCTCCATTTCCATCTTTTTCAATACCTTGTTCATGATACATCTCTCCTGGCAGGAGGCAGGCTATTTTTAAGCTGCTTCTGCCTGCACAAAGTCTTGTTCTTGGAGGGAGCGCCCAGTTGCTGGTGCTGCAAGCCTCATTAATTTGGGTCTGGAGTAAGGTGATGATGGAAATAGCTTGGTTTGTCTAGACTTCATGGTGCTCTGAAAGCTATTAGTGAGAGCAGAATGGTTTCCAAAATGGGCACTTCTCATCAAGTCCTCTGTAGGTTCATGAGATTATGGAAATTGGAGCAGGTTTTTTAGCAGCATTACCTGTGGCCAAAATAATCCTGTCTTATCAAGCAGAGAGGTAGTTAAAGCAGTGGAAATTTATTTTTCTTGTGTTTGATTGTGGTTTTGGGTGGAGTTGTTCAGATAAAGAACTGAAGTCTGATTCTCTTTTGACAAGGAGCATCATAGCTTTCCTGAAGTCTTTTTTTGGCATACTTATCTAGTCAAACTGGGTTTAGTTAGTATCTGCCTGGCTGCTGTATTGGCACTTTAAAAAATATCAGCTGCTAATTGTCATGCAGAAGAGAGAGAATGAAATAGGAGTATAGCAGGATCTTGTTAGATTTGTACTATATTTGTGCATTCACATTTTAAATAAGTGTGTAGATATTGATGTTGATATAAATACAATGAAATTGAAGCCTTGTACATGTAATCATACACTGTTATATATCAGTTATGGAAGTGCTAAGTATCTATTTTAGACAGCTGAAAGATGAAAATTTTTTTAAAACACTTTTAAAAGTTGAAATTGAGTTTTATATGTTGATTTTTTTTCCTTTAATACAAAAGCAGTATTGTTGAAATGGGCTTTTAATATATATTGTACTTTCATTAACAACAAATAAATAAATTCGTTACCCCAAAATTTCTTTGTTATTGAAATTTAGAGGGTTGTAGTAGGTGTTAGTGGAGATTGTCATTATTTAAGTAGCTGGAAGTATAATTGATACTTTCTAAATCAGAATTTTTAATTCTTTTAAAAACAAGAAGCACAGTTGCCCCAGCAGAAATAGGTTTTATTGTGTTTTAAACCTGGTCTGCGTAGGAAAAAAATAGCTATAATTATTGAACAGGAATTTAAACAAATAGAATACAAAATATAATTTTGATCATTTTCCCTTCTTTTAAATAACACAGCAGTCTAAAGCTGGTTCTGAAAAGGTCCCAGAAGGGCAGCAAGCTACACATTACAGCGTTTAATTATAATGTTTTGTGTAGTTTACTGGACAAGAGGTTCACTGTTCAATTTATACAAATTTCACCAGTCATTTTAGTCATCAAATAATGATTTTATAGGTTAGAGGGTAATATCCCAGGGGCAGTGGGGCGGGGAGGTCGTGACCTGCATCGCTGTACAGTGAGGAATGTTACCTATGTCTAGTTTCTCTGCTGAATAACAAATTAGAGCAGAAGCAAAGTTGGTCCTTTCTTTCTACTTCTGTATCTAACTTTACGTGTTAATGACGTTGAAGAACAGAGTGGATCTTTAAAGAAAAAATAAAAAGCTTCCTTTCTAATCACACTTTTCTTACTAGGCAGATGCTTCTGTTGATAGCTGTGAAGATGGGGAGAAATTCAATGTTGAACTCACTAAAAACAACCAGGGATTAGGAATAACTATTGCTGGTTACATTGGAGACAAAACGTCAGGTAATGATAGATTCCTGCAGTTTACTGTACAATCTGTTGTGTATTATGAAGTATGTACATCGAAGACTTAATTTTAGTTTTGGTATAGCATCAAGAAAAATCTTGGCCGTCTGAAATCTTTTTAAAATTTGTAAAGAAAAGGGAATTGTTTTCCTTTTGTGAGAAGGACATGGAGATTAGAAGCAATCAGTTTCACTATAAAATCCCACCTCAGCATTTTTTAATCAGTTTTTATATTCACTCTTGGCTAAAGCTTGTGCTTATGTGTTTTTGCAAAACAATTCTAAAATAGATTGAACCATTCTTGTTAGAACTGTCTGGGCTTTTTAAATTACATTTTCATTTTTAAAAGGCTCTAACAAGATAATACATTAATATCCTGAGTAGTTTCAGGAGGTATTATTATTTTTAAACTGTGTATAGTACTGCTGGCAGATCAAGAATTTCTTAGTGACTTCAGGATGTAATAAATATTTGTTGACCTCTAGGCTGTTGCAGCCAATAAATAAGTTAATTTAAATAAATAAATAAATGCAACAGTGTTCATGTACAGTTGTGTATTTTTACTTTGTAATTCTCACAATGTTTTTTCAGAAAATTGATCCAGAACTCTGTTAGGCCTCCCTAGGGGGGATTTGCCAAATGCAATACTTCTAGGAAGGGACAGTTGTCGAATGTGTTGTTAAAACTTCTCCAAGAGCTGTTGGCTGGACTTTTACCCATGTATGTATTGTTAGAAAAATGTATGGATAGATATATCTCATGTTACTGGCAGTTTATAGACGTAATTTGTTGCCTTTGGGAAGCCAGACTAAATTTTATCAATCTGTTCCATAGGACAGGATGGTCACAGTTTGTTTGAGTCCACTCTTTAGCAGCTGCCAGTTGAATCTTTAAAAGGCAAATTAAATTGTAGAACATACGATAGATCTAATAGCATTATTTTAACCGATTTAGAGTTGGAGTATCACCAGTCTTTGATTTTAAATTGTGCTGCATGTAACTGCATTAGAAGATACTACAGAATCATAGAATTACAGAATAATTTAGGTTGGAAAAGACCTTTAAGATCATTGAGTCCAACCTTTAACCTAACCCTGACATCCCACCACTAAACCATGCCCCTAAGCACCACATCTACCCTTCTTCTAAATAACTCCAGGGATGGGGACTTGACCACCTCCCTGGGCAGCCCATTCCAGAGCCTGACAACCCTTTCGGTGAAGAAGTTTTTCCTAATGTCTAGCCTAAACCTGCCCTGGCGCAACTTCAGACCATTCCCCCTCATCCTATCATCTGTTACCAGGGAGAAGAGGCCGACCCCCACCTCACTACAGCCTCCTTTCAGGCAGTTGTAGAGGGCGATAAGGTCGCCCCTCAGCCTCCTCTTCTCCAGGCTGAACAACCCCAGTTCCCTCAGCCACTCCTCGTAGGACTTGTGCTCCAGACCCCTCACCAGCTTTGTTGCTCTCCTCTGGACATGTTCCAGCAAGGCAACGTCTTTCTTGTAGTGAGGGGCCCAAAACTGAACACAGTATTCAAGGTATGGCCTCACCAGCACTGAGTACAGGGACACGATCACTTCCCTACTCCTGCTGGCCACACTATTCCTCATACAAGCCAGGATGCTATTGGCCTTCTTGGCCACCTGGGCACACTGCTGGCTCATATTCAGCTGGCTGTCAACCAGTACCCCCAGGTCCTTTTCCACCAGGCAGATTTCCAGCCACTCTTCCCCGAGCCTGTAGCACTGCATGGGGTTGTTGTGACCCAAGTTCAGGACACAGCACTTGGTCTTGTTAAACCTCGTACAATTGGCCCTGGCCCATCAATCCAGCCTGGCCAGGTCCCTCTGCAGAGCCCTCCTCCCCTCGAGCAGATCAACACTCCCACCTGGTTTGGTGTCATCTGCAATAGTCTTGCCTTATGAACTAACTGAGCATCTCACTTAATTTCGTGACTTAACACTTAGTTAAAGGACAACTTTGGTCATAGAGAAGCAGCAATAAAACTACCAGACAGCAAGACCCAGGGCTGAATCTTTCATGAATGACAAATAGTAACTTGTTTTGTCACCATACAGCTGTTACAGGATGTAAAAGATCTTGGAAGTTAGTAAGACCAGCCATTTAATTATTCACAAAACTTGGTGTGCTGTTTTTGGCCAGGATAGAGTTAATTTTTTTCATAGTAGCTAGTATGGGGCTATGTTTTGGATTTGTGCTGAAAAGAGTATAGATAATCCAGGGATGTTTTAGTTACTGCTGAGCAGTGCTTACACAGAGTCAAGGCGCTTTTGGCTCCTCACCCCACCCCACCAGCGAGGAGGCTGGGGGTGCACAAGAAGCTGGGGGGAGGCATAGCTGGGACAGCTGATGCCAACTAACCAAAGGGCTATTCCATACCCTGTGACATCATGCCCAGCATATAGAGCTGGGGGGGAAGGCTGGTGGGGGGCCGCTGTTCGGGGACTGCCTGGGCATCAGTCGGTTGGTGGTGAGCAGTTGTTTTCATTTACATCACTTATCTTTTTTGGGTTTTGTTTCTTTCTCTTTGTTATTTTCCTTTTCATTACAATTTGTTATTATTGTTATTACTTTTTTTTTTTTTTCCAATTATTAAACTGTTCCTATCTCAAGCCATGAGTTTTCTCACTTTTAGCCTTCCGGTTGTCTTCCCCCATCCTGCTTTGGGGGGGAGTGAGTGAGCAGCTGTGTGGTGTTTAGTTGCCAGGTGGGGTTAAATCACGACACCTGGGAAAACAGCAAATTAAGAAAAAAACAGAAAATAATTGTCAGTGTTGTGATTTAAATATATTTGCAGTCTTATTCTTCCTAGGTTGAGTGTAGTCATTAGAGCAAAACAGATTTAGCCCCCCTTCCTACTAACTTCCGTCATATTAAGACCTAGTAAAAGATGAGTTTCAGGTTTGCAAAGGCACTAGGGTGTCTTGAAAGCGGTTAAAACCCATTTTGTAGGAGATGACCTTCACATGAAGCGTATTTCTTTAACGGAGTTGGGACATTTACTGGAAGAAAGTAGATTCTGTTAAGATCTCTGGTACCAATGTTGCAGGCCTGTGACTCTCAGACCTTATTTCATGCCAGTTCATGCTAGTATTTTTCTCGATTTCATGTATACTATGCAAAATGTGCATGTAGGAACTCCATAGATTTTCACTTCACTGAGCTGTTGAAGTAGTTTCAAATTCACATGTGTTTTTCCTGAGATGGGTTTGTTTTTGTAAAATGTCCCTTCTGTAAGTGTTTTATATATATGACTTTTCCTTCTGATCCAAAGTCGGTAACTGTCTAAAGTGTTTCCTTTGGGGGTTTGGATTTTTTTTCTTTCGTGTCTTTTTTTTTTTTAATTGGATCAAATACTGACTTACAGCTGTAGTTAAAAGCTGGTTCAAACGTGAGCTGTAGTCCCACTTGCTTATAATTTTCTTCATTTGGTTATCCAAGCATGTGTTTGCTTAAGCAGTTATTAAGCACATAGAAAATACAGAATTACCATGTTAGTGTACTCAAACTGAATTTTCTGTCCTGCTGTTTTAAATCCGACCAAGAGTCACAGATACGTTTTTTTTTTTTGTCGATGTTGGTTTCAACATTTAGATTAAAATAAGCTAAATACTTCTGTTGCAGCAAGAATTGTGAATTTGTCATTGTAGATTTTGAATGAAATGTTGTCTAATGCAAGCTGACATTAATCAGGCTCATCCTTCGGGAAAATAATAATATATATGTTTTACTTAAAGCATATACTTTCTTGATGATTCTTTCTTTACCTTACCTGGAGATTGTGTTTTCTTTCTTTTTCTCCCTTTGGCTGGTGGCATTAGTTTGAGACTGCTATGTTATTTAAATTATTTCTTAATAAATTAGTTAATCTTCTCTATTTCTTTATCACAGAACCTTCTGGTATCTTTGTGAAAAGCATTACAAAAGGCAGTGCTGTTGAACATGATGGCAGAATCCATGTGGGAGATCAAATTATAGTTGTAAGTAAACACAAAGAAATGAGATTGCTTGTGTGCACAGCTCTTACCTCTTTAAGTTGTAAAGAAATGCTCATATAGTACATGTTAGAACATTTAGGACTGGTGTTGAAAAGCTAAGTCCTTTTTTGACCGAGTATTTGATCACATTATCTTTTGGATTATGTTACCTGTGTGTAACTTGTGTTTCTTGGAAAAATCTGTGTTGTGTGTGTTTATGTTAACAGTAGGAGCTTTGAGACTGCTTAGTAAAGGCAAAGTTTCAAAGTTTGATTCAAATTAAGCAGCTGTTTTCCAAATGATTTTTAAAAGTATGTCATTAAAGTGTTAGGTGCTCAGAGAAAGAAGAAAATATTTGCACACATAAAAGGTTAGTTATGTGGTGAAAATCATGTCATGAATGCAGGAACCGTGTTTTTGTGGCTGTCATAGATCTGGCTTTGCATTTTTTTGCAAAGGCGGCACTAAGAACAAGTTATGGTCTCTCTCCGTGTACAAATATGCCTGCATGCTTGTATGTGGAAGTATTAATGGTTTTTATAATGATTTAAATACTGAGTACAAATGGCTAAAATTGATTATTCCGAAGTTTGATTTCTTCTTCTACTGCAGATGCAGAAGTAGAAAAAGATGTGAGTGACCTCGGACAAAAGAATAGTAAACATTTTTAAAACATGGTTTGCTTAAGTGTGGAGGAATTATTAAATAACCCCAGCTCATTTTTTATTACTTTATATTTAGAAGAGCACCAGAGTTGGAAGAAGTTCAGAGAAGGGCAACAAAATGATTAAGGGTCCGGCGGGAGTCATTCTTCATGCAGGAGGAATTAAAATAATGGAATATGCATGTTGTATAGATGGACTGAAACAACAGCAGGAGTCAAGGAATATAGTATCATTAGAGTTCTTTCAGAAGTTAAAGGTGCTAAGGGTTGAGATGGAGAAAGAATAGGGCAATATGGAGTCTGCTGGGAGAAGGAGAAGAAAAAGTTGGGTGTACTAGGGGTAATGGGATGAAATTGAGCAATGCCCAGGTCTTGAGTTTCAGAAAAAAAACCCTGAGTTAATGAGATAATGGGGTAGCGTCAAATAGAAGAGGCCAACATCTTGTTCTTTGGAATACTAAAATGATGAACCAGAGGTAACATCTGGCTGGCTGGGACAGTGTTTGCTTGGGAAGTTGGACTTCACGGTGTTCAGTAGTAGGCTTCACTGTCTCTGAGTTTACTTGGTCTCAGAACAGCTGAGCTCTGTAGTTCCTTCTGCCACCGTGGACAGATGTGTCTCTCCTCACCCTCCCCTCCCCAGCTCCCCAGTACCAATGTTGCAGGCCTGTGACTCTCAGACCTTATTTCATGCCAGTTCATGCTAGTATTTTTCTCGATTTCATGTATACTATGCAAAATGTGCATGTAGGAACTCCATAGATTTTCACTTCACTGAGCTGTTGAAGTAGTTTCAAATTCACATGTGTTTTTCCTGAGATGGGTTTGTTTTTGTAATGGTTGTACAGTCCAGTGAAAGTGCTTAGTGTATCCAGTGTTGTCAAGTCATCCATGTTCTTGTTTGTGTCCCTCTGCTTTAAAATAAGCTAAATACTTCTGTTGCAGCAAGAATTGTGAATTTGTCATTGTAGATTTTGAATGAAATGTTGTCTAATGCAAGCTGACATTAATCAGGCTCATCCTTCGGGAAAATAATAATATATATGTTTTACTTAAAGCATATACTTTCTTGATGATTCTTTCTTTACCTTACCTGGAGATTGTGTTTTCTTTCTTTTTCTCCCTTTGGCTGGTGGCATTAGTTTGAGACTGCTATGTTATTTAAATTATTTCTTAATAAATTAGTTAATCTTCTCTATTTCTTTATCACAGAACCTTCTGGTATCTTTGTGAAAAGCATTACAAAAGGCAGTGCTGTTGAACATGATGGCAGAATCCATGTGGGAGATCAAATTATAGTTGTAAGTAAACACAAAGAAATGAGATTGCTTGTGTGCACAGCTCTTACCTCTTTAAGTTGTAAAGAAATGCTCATATAGTACATGTTAGAACATTTAGGACTGGTGTTGAAAAGCTAAGTCCTTTTTTGACTGAGTATTTGATCACATTATCTTTTGGATTATGTTACCTGTGTGTAACTTGTGTTTCTTGGAAAAATCTGTGTTGTGTGTGTTTATGTTAACAGTAGGAGCTTTGAGACTGCTTAGTAAAGGCAAAGTTTCAAAGTTTGATTCAAATTAAGCAGCTGTTTTCCAAATGATTTTTAAAAGTATGTCATTAAAGTGTTAGGTGCTCAGAGAAAGAAGAAAATATTTGCACACATAAAAGGTTAGTTATGTGGTGAAAATCATGTCATGAATGCAGGAACCGTGTTTTTGTGGCTGTCATAGATCTGGCTTTGCATTTTTTTGCAAAGGCGGCACTAAGAACAAGTTATGGTCTCTCTCCGTGTACAAATATGCCTGCATGCTTGTATGTGGAAGTATTAATGGTTTTTATAATGATTTAAATACTGAGTACAAATGGCTAAAATTGATTATTCCGAAGTTTGATTTCTTCTTCTACTGCAGATGCAGAAGTAGAAAAAGATGTGAGTGACCTCGGACAAAAGAATAGTAAACATTTTTAAAACATGGTTTGCTTAAGTGTGGAGGAATTATTAAATAACCCCAGCTCATTTTTTATTACTTTATATTTAGAAGAGCACCAGAGTTGGAAGAAGTTCAGAGAAGGGCAACAAAATGATTAAGGGTCCGGCGGGAGTCATTCTTCATGCAGGAGGAATTAAAATAATGGAATATGCATGTTGTATAGATGGACTGAAACAACAGCAGGAGTCAAGGAATATAGTATCATTAGAGTTCTTTCAGAAGTTAAAGGTGCTAAGGGTTGAGATGGAGAAAGAATAGGGCAATATGGAGTCTGCTGGGAGAAGGAGAAGAAAAAGTTGGGTGTACTAGGGGTAATGGGATGAAATTGAGCAATGCCCAGGTCTTGAGTTTCAGAAAAAAAACCCTGAGTTAATGAGATAATGGGGTAGCGTCAAATAGAAGAGGCCAACATCTTGTTCTTTGGAATACTAAAATGATGAACCAGAGGTAACATCTGGCTGGCTGGGACAGTGTTTGCTTGGGAAGTTGGACTTCACGGTGTTCAGTAGTAGGCTTCACTGTCTCTGAGTTTACTTGGTCTCAGAACAGCTGAGCTCTGTAGTTCCTTCTGCCACCGTGGACAGATGTGTCTCTCCTCACCCTCCCCTCCCCAGCTCCCCAGCCATAGCTGTGTTGGTTTATTCACCCAGTATTTTCTCCTCGGAGGTGGAGATGGCTGAAGCGGTCGAGCAGGCAGGCTGCACAACATGCTCTGCACAGCATGTGCCATGTCCTCTCCCACCTCACAGAGCAGATCTGCCTGGCCCGACTGTGGTGGGCATCCAAAGCACCTTTCCCCGCTTTGCCGTTGTAGTGGTTGTACACTCCAGTGAAAGTGCTTAGTGTATCCAGTGTTGTTAAGTCATCCATGTTCTTGTTTGTGTCCCTCTGCTTGCTTTGTGCTAAGGGTAACAGATGCTGAGAACTCATCATAGCATTTTGCCCTGGACATTTTTATTTTTTTTTTTCTGGGTGGTATCTTGTGGGCTGAAAAGCTGCTTAATCCTGCAGGTGGATGGAACAAATCTTCAGGGTTTTACTAACCAGCAAGCAGTTGACGTTCTGCGGCACACAGGACAAACGGTTCGGCTCACTTTGATCAGAAGAGGGCTTAAGCAGGAAAATCATATTCAGCCCCAGGAGGACTTCAATGCTGCTGTTGAAAAGGACTTACTGTTCCAAACAATGGATAGTAGCACAGCCAAAGGTAATTAAAATGGGCTTTGCTTTAAAGTTGGCTTGAAACATTTTTCTTCTGAATTGCAAACTGGAAATAAAGTGGGCCAGATTCATTCTGGGTAGCTATTACTGATGGCAGAGCTGCTGTATGTGAGGGGAGAATTTGGTCTACTATGGTTTGATTAATCTTTTATATACAGTGGTGTTATTTGCTGCATTTTCAAAGTGATTGTTGAAAGCTCTGCATTGCATTGCATTTCTGGCTGAATTGCTTCAAGACTTTGATCCTGCAAATCTCCAAATGGTAAGAAGGCAGTGAATGTTTTATTCGTGCTTGGGGTGAGAGCTGCATTCCAGAGCAAGCAGAGAGATATCCTCCACAATGAGCAAAAGCAAGTCTCAGTTCCTTTCAGTCTTGCGTGTCAGTGTCACAGGCTCGAGGTATGAGTCACCTAGATCTAGCGGTTATTAATAATCTGATAGGGCATTAACTATATATGTATACAAAGTTCAGAAGCCAGTGACCAATATTAATTTTGCTGCTGATGAGATGAGATTACTGAAGCTTAATTTTGTACTATGCAAATCTTAAAGTATATGTGCCAGATCTTGAAAGTCAGTGTGTTTGAACAGAGTATCTGCACAGAGGCTGGATGCGCAAACAGATTTTTTTCAGCTACTTGTGTTACAGGTTGATGTCAGCAGAAATATATCACAACTCGTAGACCGAGGCATAATCCCCACTTTGCACAAGATTTTGAAAGCCCCAGTAGTATGTTATCTGTATGGCATCCTCTCATTCTCACCTTTAGCAAAAATTACAGAGGAAATGCTCAGAAAGTGCTGTTTCTCCAGCTTAGAGGTGTTCAAGACAGCTGACAGCAAGGAACATACCTAACAGAACTCTGTGGTAGGAGAGGCTTTCTACAACTGAAAAGTCTTGACAGGTATGCAGGTCTGTAGCATTTTCATTTTTCAGTGTCAGTTTCCTGTCAGCTTCACTGGAGAAGAAAAAACATTAACGGAAGACAAAATGTCTTTACAATACGGCATTTCTTCTGGGCCCCTCATGCCAGATTCCATTTGCCAAATATGGGTACTCTGAAGTCCAGTGGAAGAGAGAGTCAGTGCCCTGAGGCATGCCTATGAGCTTGATGAATATTACAACACATAATATAGCTGAAAAGGCTTCTTTTTTTTTTCAGATAACAGTGAAATAGAACAGGGATCCCCGTCACTGCCATGCAGTGCCAGTATGGTAAATACTGGAGAAGACATGAAACAACAGGAAACAGGTTCGCAATGTTTAATATTTTATTCTGTGAAAACGCACTTGGGTGTGCTTGCACAAAGATCAGGTGTTTTGTGTGCCTTTCCATCTCCTGTGTGCTCTGTAGCCAAGGTACAGCTAGAAAGTAAAAGTAATCGTACCTGGTAAGCGTGTACTCCTGAGTGCTGTAAGATCATTGACAACTGTATGTCTCTGAAAATAATTGTGTGTCAACGATCTCTCATGAAACAAATCTGGTTTTGCTACATGCTCAGCCCTCTTTTTTGTCTAGTTTTGTATTTTTGCTCTTTTTAGTTGTGTTGTATATTAAATTTTTCCCCTCCTAATTCCCCAGCATTTCTTGTCTTTCTAGCTGCCTGCAGCTGCTCAGCTGCAGTTCCAGGACTTGTACCTCTTCTAATAAATTTCCTTTTCACAAATTCCCAAGCTTGCAATAATTTCAATCTGTGTTCTCTGATAATATTTGAAATTCAGTGCACTGGTGTGCTCTGACATTTCCCATGCTCTTGAGGAAATTCTTACTTTCTAATGGGTATTTTCCTTTCTCTCTTGAGCTGTTAGGGCAATGTGCTGCATTTCAGAAGTCCTATGTGACGATACGTTTTCCAGATTGAGACAGCACTTGATGTGTTCTGTAACATTTTCCTGCTTCCAGAGCTAGAAGGGAACTGAAAAGCATGACCCATATAAGTTCTGTAATATGTGTCTTTTCATAACTCATGCTTTTTGTTATCCTGGGTAGCTGAAAAATTTCTTTCACACCTTTCCTTCAGGTACTGCAGGGTCTCTGCTTTGGGGAAAATATTGTCATATTTGAAATGCCACACAACACCTGGCTTTACTTGTAATGTTTCTGAGCAATAGTAGACTTAAAACACTGTCTGAGGCTGTTAGTCACTGTAAATTCTTACTAAAAGTCAGTGGGGATGGGGAACTTGATCTTGTAATGAAGATTCTAGTCTTCACCTGTGATGAGCATTCAGATCTGAAGAGTTTATTCTGATACTTATTAGGGGCACAGCGCAGACCATGGACTTTGAATATGTAAGGTCCTGTTAAATCTGCTGTGTTTGCTGACTCTTGTAGCTAAATACTGATTTATATTATTCCCTGCCCTGGAATCTAAACAGTGTGAATGAAGAGAATACAAGGAGGAGAAAAGCATTTCTCTGTTTTTTTTTCAATCTGCAGATAAACTTTCAATCAAGTTAAGAGTTGCTGCAGTTCATTGCCTAACCTGTCACTGTAATTTTCACAGCATTGTTACTTTTCTCCCCTCTTTCCATTCCAATTTTATTTCTGCTCTTTAGCTGTTAGAATTATTTATCATTGAATGTGTGCATGTATTTGAATCTAGCAAAAAAAAAAAAGAGCTCGCACTTGAGTTCTCTCACTGCCCTCTAGGGCTTACAGTTTTAAAAAGCCTTTTACAGTTGTGCTCATAGTTTTGAAACTACAAAACCTCCAGATTTTCTTTGAAAACTTTCCTTGGACACTTTGTAAAATGCAGGGTTCTGTCCAGAAGGACCAGTATGCAGTATCATCTATGTAATGAATCAGTCTGGTTTAACAAATGCCCGGGGCATGCATGTAAATTTTTCATTTGCTTTGTGCCCATTATCTTGTAAAGTTGCATTAAATTCACTCAACGCTGAGGCTAGTTTAAATCTGTGTCCTTTCTTCCCAGCCATTCACACCAAACTTTTTGACTGAACTTCATATCTTTCAAAATACACATTTTTGCAGAGGTGGGATCTCATACTATTTTGTGAGCTTGTCCTCTGATGAACCCAAGCCTGATGAGACAAAATATCTCGAGTTTTTAGTCACATTTAGGAGAGTTCTGGCATCACGGGAATGATTGTGTAGTGTTGCATGGTCCATATACTTTCATCAGTTATAGGAATAGACAGGGCGTTTTACTTTTTGTCTCAGTAATCTCACACATAACTTTTAGATTTCCAGCTAACTACTACAGAAGAAGCAGCTACGAAGGCAAAGTGGCAGAGGATTATGGGTTCGAATTATGAAATAGTGGTAGGTAAACGCTGATTACTATTTCTAAATGCCCTTCGATGTGTCCACCTGTTATGTTGCTAACACACGGTTACAAACATGTTTGTGTCGAATTTGTTCCTTTATTTATAAAAATCATACACATGCTCCTTCATTTGTTAGTATTTTATTTTGATTATAAATTTTGCCTATAGTTATGTATTTTTCTGTATCGATTTTAGCAAAATAATCACAGGCTTCTTAGGTTACTGTGCCTGTAAGTATTGTTTCACAGATTTCCTAGCTTCAAGAGGATGAATATATATTAGAGGAAAAAATAATATTTAAGGTAAACTTCAAAGCTCTCTTCATTAGCCAGAATTCGAAGCTAGTACTTGAAACCTCCTACACTTTCTGCATCCTGAATGAATTGTTTGATATAGTGATCTGAATAATGCGTAGGACATTTACAGTTGAAAAGCAGTATCTGAGTTTAGGACTTTATTTCAGAATTATATGCCAGAGCTGTAGTCTCCGCAGAAGCATATATTATTAGACATACTGTTGTCATATATAGAGTTCCCAGTTGTTTTTGCTGAAGTGGTATGTGATCAAAGTTTCAGTTTTTACCAGACTGTCCCCTGATGCAAGCATTTGTCACATTTTTAGACAAATGCATTGCAGAGCCTCCTTGCCATCTGGCATAGGTCATGTTGGATTGGGCTGTGTTTCAATTTCTGTGCTTAAGGGGCTTGGCTTCTTGCTCTTGCATAAGAGTCCAAAGCAGCACATAAAGGCAAGTAAAAGGGTAGGTCTGATGCTGACTTTCTGTCCACATGGATGTGGCCACAAAGTCGTGTTACTCCAGACAGGGTGTTTTGGTCTGTTGTGGTTCCTGGATAACACTCTGTGAATCCCTAACAGCAGTTTCCAGAATAGTCTACTGTTTTGTGATTGTGTCACTGTCACTAAATGTAGCCTGCAGGTTTTAGTTTTTATCTGGTATTTGGTTTTCCCCTCTTTTCATCTTATTGGGAAGTTAAAGTTGAATTCTTTGTCTTAAGCTGCAGTTACTTCCCTCACTGTTGTTGAAAAACCTAAACTAGGAACTGGATGTCTAAAAGTCTGCATTACGCGTGACAGTATTTCTGGTTTCTTGCTTCTGGAATATTCACCTCATTGTACGTAAATTGAAATGGACAGTAACAGGTACAACTGTAAATATGTCAAAAGTAACCATTTCTTAATCTTACTTTAGGTCGCTGTAGTTAACAAATTTAGTGAAAGCAGTGGGCTAGGGATAAGCCTTGAAGCTACTGTGGGACATCATTTCATCAGATCTATCTTACCGGAGGGACCAGTTGGACGAAGCGGCAAGCTTTTCAGTGGAGATGAGCTGCTGGAAGTAAGAAAAAATACTACTTTAGCTTAATCTGCGTTCAGTAAGATTTTTGAGCAGTGACTTGCTTCTCACAGAGTACGACTTTGGGAATGTGGCATATCTAGCTGCATGCCAGCCATAACCAGAAGTGCCTGAGCAGTCACTTCATATGTACTTATGCATATTTATGACAATGCATATACTTACATGCATTTCCTAGCTGATAGCTGATTTTTTGGGTATGACTCAAGGTCACCAGAAAAGAATACTGTCCTGGTTCCTGGCTGGGATAGAGTTAATTTTTTTTTCCCTGGTAGATGGCATAATGCTGTGTTTTGGATTTAGTATGAGAAGAATGTTGATAACACACTGATGTTTTATTTTTTGCTAAGTAGGGTTGAAACTGGTCAAGGACTTTTCAGCTTCCCATGCTTTGCCAGGTGCACAAGAAGCTGGGAGGGAGCACAGCCAGGACAGCTGACCCCAGCTGGCCTATTCTGTACCATATGATGTCATGCTCAGCATATAACCTGGGGGGAGTGGGACAAGGGGCAGTGATCGCTGCTTGGGAACGGGCTGGGTGTCGGTGAGCGGGTGGTGAGTGGTTGCATCCCTTGTTTTTGTCCCAGGTTTTGTTTCTCTCTCTCTCCCTTGCTGTTTTCCTTTTCATTGCTATTACTATTCCTAATAATATCAATTATTAAACTGTTCTTATCTCAGCCCACGACTTTTTCCACTTTTGCTCTTCCAGTTCTCTCCCCTATCCCACCGGGGGTGGGTAGGGTGAGCGAGCGGCTGGGTGGTGCTTAGTTGCTGGCTGCAGCTAAACCACAAATACTTAGCAAAAGCATTAAGATTTAATAGGAATATCTCTACACGGTGAAGGGACAAAACAACTGTTTACTTTTCTAAATAAATTTCTTGGAATTAAAATATGAATTTTGTTCACATGAATGCAAGAAATATCAAGTGACAGAGTATGTGGTGTTTGTAGGAAGGTGTCACCCAATTTATGAGACTATCCATTCAGTTCAAAACCTATCTCTGCTGATTCTGAGCACCAAATTGAGTAGAAATTAAGGGTTGACAATGTCTGTTAGCATTTTTGGTTTTTTTTTTTTAGTCAGTTATTTTGTAAGTTGGGCTTTTTTTTTTTTACCCATTTTTGTTTGTTGTACTTCTAAACAATGTGTATTCTTTACTTACTGAGGTGAATGAGATCTCTTTGCTTGGAGAAAATCACAAGGATGTGGTCAATATCTTGAAAGAACTGCCTATTAAGGTGACAATGGTGTGCTGTCGTCCGATAGCTCCCCCCATCACTCACCCAGAAGTACTGGAGAGTCTAAGTCTGTCTGAGGTCCAGCTCACAGAAAAGGTATTTTATCTAGAAAAAATGACTGAGAAAACGACTGTTTCCTTGAGAAAAAAACAAATACAAAGTTCTTGTACAAGACTAGAAAATACATTTTAATATTCTAGGACTTGGAACCAGATAAATAAAAAAAGGCAAATTATGTTCATCTGAAGTTACGTACTTTAGGCCAACCAGAAGATGTCAATCCTGGTAGAAATATTCTGGGATGCAGGACTAGCTACCCAAGTACTTAACTTCTGTTCTGCAGGTGGGCTGTGGGGGTATGGCAAACTGAACTGTGTGCTCTTTAGAATGTGAATATATTTCATCTGTTTTTGAACTTTGCTTTCTGGGTTTGTATTATGCAGAACTGCGTGTGCATTCACTGGCAGACAGACTTCTGTCACTCCTAAGTGCAAAGCTCTGTGCAGCCTGATGTACTGAACATGTAGGAATGGTCTGGCATATAGTATACACAGCAATAGAATTTGTATGAAAAGAGACACAGTTAATTCTGAGTTCTGGGCAAGGCACCAAATTCAGCTTATTGTTGCTAAGCTTTTCTGTGAAGCCAAGGGAAGAGAAAAACGTATATGCGTATGTATGTGTGAGTGTCTGTTTTCTTTTTTTAAATGTTCTGACTCGTGTCAGTACTACTATGTTTAGATCAAGGTATATATTTGAATACATGTACTGATGAAGTTTTGTGAAGTTTTTAGTTTGACAGAAATTCCATTTTGTACATATTTTTTCCAGTGAGTACTTTCGTGTACTTGCAGCATAGCTATTTTTGTTACAAGGATATGCGAATTCTGTGTTAGCTTTATCAGACTTGTTGGTTAACCCTGCTGAGTGCTTGCACTTCCTCTGTGTTTAGGGAAACATCATTTAGTTTTTATCTTGTTCTTGGTGAACAGAGCTTTGTCTCTGCAGATTTGCAAACATTTTCATTTTATTTGTGAACATTCACTGTTTTTCTCAGGCTCACACAGAACATGGATTCATTGGCTCCTCGGACATGGAGGGAACAGCTTTAGAAATACCTGATGAGGGTCAGAGTATGGAGGAGGTGCAAAGCTCATCTTTGGCGATGTGGGAAACAGAAGTACAGCACATTGAGCTGGAGAAAGGGAGTATGGGACTTGGATTTAGCATACTGGACTACCAGGTAAATTTTGCACTCCTTTCCTTTGAGTAGAGGACAAAATACTTTGTATTGTTTGGATCTCACAATATGATCTAAATACTTATGCTAAGGGCATAATGGTTAATGGAAACCAAGCAATACAGTAAAGCTAAGTGGATGTTGCTACTGGTAGGCATCCCACTAGCTACATTACTTATTCCTCTTACTGTATTAAGTCTACAGGTTCTAATGATAATGGTAATACTGGTCCACAAAGATAGATTATCCAGAATGAACTAAGGTCTTCAGAAAGCTCATCTGCTAGTGCCTCAGGGGCAATGAATGATGTTGTCAGAATGTTCAGGCATTTAGCCATGTATTTTGCACCTGCAGTGAGGTGCTTAGGGCAAGATCCAATAAAGGACTTAGGTGCTTAAAGCAGGATTTACTAAAATCCAGAACTGTAATTCTGAAATCCCTTGCTTAGCTGCTGTCTGTCCAGGACATGCCTAAACACCCCCCATGCATTTTGTGTTTGACTTCAAAATTCCTGGGTATCTCAGGCTGATTCTTGGTGTGTCCCAATGACGAGCTCAATGCCTGTCTCCTGCCTGCACTTGGTCAGGATCCCAGAACAAATGTTCCTCCTGTTCCCAGTTGTCACAGTGGATCATTTATGCTCTGTTCAAAGTCAAGTAATTTCTCCCTGTGGTCAGTGTAGGCTTTGCTCCAGCTGTTTGGTGGTGCTGCAGGACCTGGTCTCCTCCCAGGTCTCTGCTGGATCTTGTCCTTAAGACTCTATGCATTTGCATGTGGAGGTCACTTCCAGGTGGAAATTATGCCCACAGGGCACTGCTTAGAATTAATCTGTGCCTTGGTAGTATTTTGCATTTGCACACTGATAAAGGTGAAGAGCAGTATAGTTCAGTAATCTGAATGATAAAGGCATAGTCAAGTATCTGTTTTATGAAACAGTGATTGCTCTTTAACTTGTTACTCATAATGCTCTGCAGTGAGACACCATAGCTAGGCCTGAGTATCTGGAGTCCACATCAGCAGAAAGTAAAGCCCATTTTTGATTGAGCCTCTTCTGAAGCCTTGACACAAGTGGTGGTTGCCTGTGTGGTCACTTACTGAATTTTGTTTATGGATGGTAATACTGAAGGTTTGTGGGAAGTACCTTAATTTGTTTTATATATTTTGCAAATGTGAGTTTGATATATCCTACAGCTGTAGTCAGATTTCTGAAACTTACCTGTTTTTGATGTTAAAATATTTTTGATCTGTCCTATGTTCTCTACTCTGCGATGTGGTTAAAACATCTCATTTTGTCACTGAAGTTCCTGCTTTCATCTAAGACTGTGAACAATAAGTTTACAGTGAGACTTACCTTCATATTTTGCTGTTTTCAAAGTTTCAATTTTCAGTGAAGAGTGACTAAAGTTGAGGACAGTTATGTTCATACTAATACATTCCTCATGTTTTATACAATGGCAGGCCTGTAGGAAACTCTACATAATTTCTTATCACAGGGGAGACTATCACATACAGTAGAGAGGTGATTTTTTTCCAAAAAATTTGTCATGCAATGCCGTCTAAACTGACAGTGAAATACTTGTTGCTAATGTAGTGAGGAAGATGTCAGTGTCTTAAGCAGTATTTTCAGAAATGCTAGTTATATTCCTACTTGTGTTTGGTTGCTCCGTGGCATTCTTCTTCTTGCATTAAGTGCCATGAAGTGTTAAGGGTCTTTTTGGTGTCCTTCCCTCCCTCCTTCTCAATGCCTCTCTTTCACACTTGCTTTCATCAGTCTCTAAGTCCTTTGGATTTGGGTGCTGCCTTGATGGTGTGCGTCCTTTCAAATGCATGGAAACTTCTTGCAGTTGCATGCCAGTTTGTAGATGATTGCTTTTCTCTTCCTTCTGTTATCAGCAAAGCTGGTACATTATTACATTTCTTGGGTTTTTGTCCTGTGAATGCACTCAAGTCAATTGCCATGTGTTGGAAGTATTAACATGTAATGATGTTCTCTGTGAATGTAATTCTGTAAGAATTGTGCAAATGTGTGCACGTGTGATAATTGTTATAACAGAATCATATGTTTCTGTTCTTAGTATTTGATGCTAGCGTTTCTATGAAAATCAGTGCATTGAAGGGATACCGAAAACAACGGATAAAAGAAACTTTCTAAGACTCAAAGATAGAGTTTTTAGACAGTAGGCATTCTTTATTGCAGTGCTGGGTGCATGGGGGATCACTCCACCTATCATGCACACCTCTGTACTACCACTTACAGGCTAAATACATGTTCTATATGAATATTCATGCATCATACAAATTATTTCTAGGAATAGGTGGAGATTTCTAAGAAACCATTAACATATTGTCCCGCCTTTTTACACATGCACAATTTATTCTGGTGGTTGCATCTGGGGGTCTTTTGGATGAAGGCAAAACGTCTTCCTCACTTTTAACTTTTCACCTTTCAAGGCTGGCACGTCCTGCCAACTGTCCATTGGTTATTGCTCTTCCTTCATCTTCCACACGCTGTTTGTTCTCATTCCTCCTGGTCAAGCAACCTTGTCAAATAGTCATTATCTTTCTTACTTCATCCTCTCCCTATTTGTCCTATCCTTTATAAGTCCACTAAGTAAGTACTGACTTCCGCAAAGCATCAGCAAACTAGACAACAAGGCCTTAGTCTTATGCACATAGGCCGCTTGCAACATTGTTAACTTTAACCCTTATGGCATCTGAAGGATGGGGACTTCAATTCCCTTTTTTTGAAAGCAAACACCACTTTGTTGTGTCTTGTTGATTATAGAGTGCTGTATTGGTATGTTCCTGTCTCCCACAAAGTGTTTAATTAGGCATGCACAAGGACTTGGCTTTTAAAAAGTGCTTTCTTAGCTGAGCAAGATCTGGAGCCATGAAGTATAAGGGAGTTATTAAACATAAGCCCTTTGTTC
>NW_009259860.1:3356692-3385746 GCF_000687185.1 Egretta garzetta
AGCTGTTAGCTTGGCCCCAGCCTGTACGGCCCAGCTGTATTCCCAAACCCCGGAGTGTAAGGGAGGATGCAGTCTGCAATGCTGTCATTGCAATAGGAAGTATTTGAATTTCTGGTGTGTAACTAACTCCTTACAGTGTGAACAGCACTTTACAATTTAGCAGTATTGTATGCTGGAGGTATATGGAAGGATATCACCTAGAAAGAAGTGCAAATTTTCATATTTAAAAATTAAAAATAGATGGCAGTCTAAACACATGCGCAGCATGAACAGGAGGTTATGTTCCTACCGAGTGTTCATCTGGAGCAGAGTTCCAACTTTTGTAAGCCCAACTCTGCATAAACATTAGCCTCTCAAGACATAAAAGAGTATATAAAATGTTTTTCTTCCTTGTGTTTAATTAGGATCCTGTTGATCCAGCAAACACTGTAATTGTGATTCGCTCATTAGTTCCTGGGGGTGTGGCCGAGCAAGATGGAAGACTTCTTCCCGGAGATCGGCTTATGTTTGTGAATGATGTCAACTTGGAAAATGGCAGCCTGGAGGAAGCGGTACAAGCACTGAAAGGAGCCCCAGCAGGAACAGTTAAAATAGGAGTTGCCAAACCACTGCCTGTAAGGATATGGGAATTCAGTGGGTACTTTTAAAGTCATTTAAGCTGATATATGATGGCTCTGATTTCTGCATACACTTTGTGTGCTTTGGGGTACAGCTGGGTGGCTCAAAACATCCAGAAGCTGTCTTTAACAAATTCTTGTATCTCCTTGCATGTAGGAGTGGCCTGTGTAGCATATGACTGGTGTAGTGATTGCAGGACCTAGCACACCTGTCTTGCAACTGAGAAAACAGCAAAGCGTCTTGCAACCAGCACAGTCTTTCAGGGCTGCAAGTTGCCGGGCATAATTTTGTACGCTTTACAAGATTCTCAGACAATAATATGTGAGATGATGACATAAAGTAAAGTTTTTGTGGTTTGCCTGGAATTTGCCCATTCCTTTGCTGTGCAAGGTATTGTACATATGCAGTCTTTGTATTTAGACTGCAGGCTTTGTTTTTAAAGAGTGGTGAGTATTCCTCAGTTCATACACCTCAAACTGCTTACTTTAGTATAGCCATAAATAATTTCAGGCTAGATTTTATAAGCTAGTCTGTAATAATTAAAAGAATGAGGTTGAAGGAGACCTGGGTTTACTGAGATAGTGTCTCAGTAAGGATGCTAGAGGACTAGTGTCCCTGGTGTGTTAAATTCAAATCAGTGGAGTGGCATCAGTTTATACATACAAAGAAGATACCTTTCACTGTATTTTTTAAGCCCAAGTGCAGTCTTTGGGGTTCATTTTTGCTTTTCATGAAATTACAATCCTGTAATCCTTGTGGATCCAGATACAGATTTTCATTCTTAGTGGATCTTTGTGGGGAGGGTAGAAGATGAAGATGGCTGATGTTTAAGTTACTAGAAACTTTCCTTTTAATAGTAAGAGGGTACTTTTAAAACTTGCTTTATTAAAATTCATTTTTTATGGTGGAGACTCTGTGTTGCACATTAAAGTGTCTTGCAAATCAAGATTTTCATACTGGAGAAGATGTCACTCTAAAAGAAAGTGTGGGGAAGTTTTGTTTCTGTTCCCAGCATTTTGTAAACATTCAGCATTTGCACTTTAATATTTCACATCTTACACTTGCCAATTAATTAAACATTGTGAATAATCACTGGGGGTCTTTTGGATGAAGGCAAAACGTCTTCCTCACTTTTAACTTTTCACCTTTCAAGGCTGGCACGTCCTGCCAACTGTCCATTGGTTATTGCTCTTCCTTCATCTTCCACACGCTGTTTGTTCTCATTCCTCCTGGTCAAGCAACCTTGTCAAATAGTCATTATCTTTCTTACTTCATCCTCTCCCTATTTGTCCTATCCTTTATAAGTCCACTAAGTAAGTACTGACTTCAGCAAAGCATCAGCAAACTAGACAACAAGGCCTTAGTCTTATGCACATAGGCCGCTTGCAACATTGTTAACTTTAACCCTTATGGCATCTGAAGGATGGGGACTTCAATTCCCTTTTTTTGAAAGCAAACACCACTTTGTTGTGTCTTGTTGATTATAGAGTGCTGTATTGGTATGTTCCTGTCTCCCACAAAGTGTTTAATTAGGCATGCACAAGGACTTGGCTTTTAAAAAGTGCTTTCTTAGCTGAGCAAGATCTGGAGCCATGAAGTATAAGGGAGTTATTAAACATAAGCCCTTTGTTCCGCCAGAGCGCATGTGTTAACTTTGCCCCAGGCTGTACTGCCCAGCTGTATTCCCAAACCCCGGAGTGTAAGGGAGGATGCAGTCTGCAATGCTGTCATTGCAATAGGAAGTATTTGAATTTCTGGTGTGTAACTAACTCCTTACAGTGTGAACAGCACTTTACAATTTAGCAGTATTGTATGCTGGAGGTATATGGAAGGATATCACCTAGAAAGAAGTGCAAATTTTCATATTTAAGAATTAAAAATAGATGGCAGTCTAAACACATGCGCAGCATGAACAGGAGGTTATGTTCCTACCGAGTGTTCATCTGGAGCAGAGTTCCAACTTTTGTAAGCCCAACTCTGCATAAACATTAGCCTCTCAAGACATAAAAGAGTATATAAAATGTTTTTCTTCCTTGTGTTTAATTAGGATCCTGTTGATCCAGCAAACACTGTAATTGTGATTCGCTCATTAGTTCCTGGGGGTGTGGCCGAGCAAGATGGAAGACTTCTTCCCGGAGATCGGCTTATGTTTGTGAATGATGTCAACTTGGAAAATGGCAGCCTGGAGGAAGCGGTACAAGCACTGAAAGGAGCCCCAGCAGGAACAGTTAAAATAGGAGTTGCCAAACCACTGCCTGTAAGGATATGGGAATTCAGTGGGTACTTTTAAAGTCATTTAAGCTGATATATGATGGCTCTGATTTCTGCATACACTTTGTGTGCTTTGGGGTACAGCTGGGTGGCTCAAAACATCCAGAAGCTGTCTTTAACAAATTCTTGTATCTCCTTGCATGTAGGAGTGGCCTGTGTAGCATATGACTGGTGTAGTGATTGCAGGACCTAGCACACCTGTCTTGCAACTGAGAAAACAGCAAAGCGTCTTGCAACCAGCACAGTCTTTCAGGGCTGCAAGTTGCCGGGCATAATTTTGTACGCTTTACAAGATTCTCAGACAATAATATGTGAGATGATGACATAAAGTAAAGTTTTTGTGGTTTGCCTGGAATTTGCCCATTCCTTTGCTGTGCAAGGTATTGTACATATGCAGTCTTTGTATTTAGACTGCAGGCTTTGTTTTTAAAGAGTGGTGAGTATTCCTCAGTTCATACACCTCAAACTGCTTACTTTAGTATAGCCATAAATAATTTCAGGCTAGATTTTATAAGCTAGTCTGTAATAATTAAAAGAATGAGGTTGAAGGAGACCTGGGTTTACTGAGATAGTGTCTCAGTAAGGATGCTAGAGGACTAGTGTCCCTGGTGTGTTAAATTCAAATCAGTGGAGTGGCATCAGTTTATACATACAAAGAAGATACCTTTCACTGTATTTTTTAAGCCCAAGTGCAGTCTTTGGGGTTCATTTTTGCTTTTCATGAAATTACAATCCTGTAATCCTTGTGGATCCAGATACAGATTTTCATTCTTAGTGGATCTTTGTGGGGAGGGTAGAAGATGAAGATGGCTGATGTTTAAGTTACTAGAAACTTTCCTTTTAATAGTAAGAGGGTACTTTTAAAACTTGCTTTATTAAAATTCATTTTTTATGGTGGAGACTCTGTGTTGCACATTAAAGTGTCTTGCAAATCAAGATTTTCATACTGGAGAAGATGTCACTCTAAAAGAAAGTGTGGGGAAGTTTTGTTTCTGTTCCCAGCATTTTGTAAACATTCAGCATTTGCACTTTAATATTTCACATCTTACACTTGCCAATTAATTAAACATTGTGAATAATCACTGGCTATTTTGCAGTACTGAATGAATGCACCTAGCATCAAGTTATGTTACAAAAAGCTACTGGTTTATACTCAGAATTACGTTTTGTCCTCTTGAGGCCGTTCCACCCAGCAGATACAATCTTAAAACACAGACAGTGGATGCAGTCTGCCTGCCTGCTGACAACATTACTCTGCAGCTAGCAAGGCTGTAAAGGCCTCTGCTGTTAGGCTCTTTCTGTGGTGGAAGCTCTGATGGCAGTTTTACTGTATGTCTAATAAGAGCAGAAATTGAAAATGAGTTTAAGCTCAGCTGTGGGCTCTGTGGTATAGCTGGAAAGGCCTTTTTCATTACTTAGGGATGTAAAATGAGATGTGAAGCTAAATCAGTTCAGGTAAATTTGAAAAAAAAAAAAATTGTCTCTTTATCTACCCAGCGCTGTGACTGGATTGAAATGATCTCTATGCTGCATTTGGAATTCTTTTGCCTCTCTAAACCCCCACATGTAACGCATTCTGCACGCCCTGTTCCCTGGCCACTCATCCAACTCAGAGCTTCGTTCTTTCTGCAGCTTTCACCAGAGGAGGGCTATGTCTCTGCTAAGGAAGATTGCTTTTTCTACACTGCCCAGTCACTTGAGGAGGAGGGGCCAGCTGATGCAGCCCTCTTCCATGCTGAGCTGGCTCTGGTTAGTGGCCCAACTTACCAAAAATTTCTTAAGTCTGCATTTTGCAATGAAAGGGGTTGCTTTGTCACTGTTCATTTTAGTGTTTACTGTCATCACATTACTTATCCACCATAGCTGGGATGGATCCCCACATAGTAGACACTGGCGTCTGGAGATTTTGGCTGTTTGCATGAGCTGTGAATCTGGCCTACGATATGTTAGTTGCTGGAAAAAGAGGAAGTATTTTGCTGAGATCTTTTGAAAGTGCATGCCTACCCACTTGTCCTTGCATGCACTGAGCATCCCTTTGAAAATTTCACCTTATGTAGAGAAATGTTCATGTGCTTATTTTGTAAATAAATCTCTTCACCTCTATTTCATAATACATCACTTCTGTACCTTGAAAAGTTTTGGAACTCTCGTTATGCATGTAAGCCAGCCTTAAAAGGAATGCTGTCTGTCTTCAAAAGCTATCAATGCTTCCTCTGAGTAGTATTCTTTAGACTTCAGCATCAATCAGTGATTACGAGATTTGCAAGGTCAAAACGTGTTCACTTGTACAAACAATGCAGTTTACCTGAACATTCAGTGCCTTACATAGCCCTGAAGTTACCAGTATGAACTCAGATAAAAAAGATGAAGGGAATAGGACCCAGAATTTTCAAGTGTGCCTTCTGATGGTCATTTGTACTAGTCTGAGCCTGATACAAAAGTTACTTGGCTCTCATTTTCTGGGGACATGGGTAGGGAAGCAGTTTCTACTAAACACCAGAACTTAATTCATTAGAAAAAAAACCAAAAACCAAAACCAAACAAAAACCTGAAATGGATTCTTCCAAGGCAAAAATCTCTGAATTACTGATTCCAACGTTTGCTATTTTTTCACATTTGCAAATGACAAGCTGATATTAATAACTTGCTTTAAACAAGACTGCCTGTATTTTCTTTAACAGTTTGTTACCTTGGTACAGCAGTTAGATAATAGGATTTGCCTTATTCTGTTCTTTGAGAAGAAGTATGAAGAAGTCAGGTTATATATCTTAAACAGCCTTTATAATTAAAGATGTGTTGAAAAGATCAGATTAAAACTTAAGTATTTGAAAACTTGACTTCTATGTGTGATTCATACAAAAAAAATTGTGAAAGAACAATGAAAATACACGTCAGATAATAATATGGTTAAATTGTCAATTCTGTCAACTGTCTAAATACAAAATAGAATGTGCAATCACCCAGTTGAAGGTGTGTTTTCAGAGTGCACTGATGAGATACTGTTTTGCCATAGATAAATCTACACTCAGATTCTATAGGTCTGTCCCTGTTTTTCACAGTCTTTTTTTAGGGCATAGCATCAGTAACACCAGTCTGTATTTTACAGAAGATGGGCTGAGAGTAAGTTATACCAAAGGAGCAGTTTAAATTAGCTGTTAAATGTTAGGGTTGAGACAATAAAAAATGAATCATTTGTACCCCAAAAAGGAATCAATATGTTGGATCACTGCAGATTGTTGCTATTGCTGTTGTGGATCTGACATAATGAATTCATGGTATGATTAACCACAGAGGTTGAAAAATAAGACTTAAATCCCATTTCTGCAGATAGGCGCTCTTGGCTGCTTCATACAAGGTTATGGTATGGTCACGGTTCTGAACTTGCGATCATTTTTGTTAGCATGTACTGCTTTCTTGAGCTCTACCAGCGGAGAAGAAATTGTAATTGAAGTATAGTATGTGAAGCACCATAAATTAAGTCTTTTAGGACTTAATTTTATTCTAGAATTTGAAAGTATATGAATCTTGAAAAAAATTGTATTTCAGTTAATTATATTTATGGGGGAAAAAAGAAAAAAAAGGCAAAAAATACTACCCTTGTCCATGTCTGGAATTCTTTTTGAAGTTTGGGTTCTCATGTAAGATAGAGGAATTATCCACGTTAATCTTGTTGTGAAATGTAAAGTATTTTGGAAATCATAAGAAATCACATCATGTTTATTATAAGTGTATTGGAAGGCATTGCAGTTTCCAGAAGATTATTGTTTGTACCCTTTTAAAAACAACTGAACCTACGAAGTTGAGTGGAGGGAACATTCGTGACATGTGGCACTAAGAGAAGCACATTATTTTTTCAGTGCTAATTCTTGTAAAAGAAAATTAAAAAGAAAAAGCCCTAAACAAATAAAAAATTTGACACCAAGGTGTACAGCAGAATTCTCCAAACACCTCGTACTTCTGTTAACAGGCATCAGCCTGCCTCAGCCCTGCAACTCATTCCAGTTGAGACCTTCATGTAACTTCAGACATCCTTTGCAATGTCTGAAGATATAGTAACATGAATTGTAACTGGAAGAAGAAATTTTTTCTTATCGTGCCATGCAAATATAACCTCAATGTAGAACATGGAGAGGAAGAAAAAAAAGAAAAGGGAGGAAAGTGTCAGTCAGTATGTCGCAGCTGAGATGCATGTGTTTAGGGCTTATGTGGTGTGAAGGTAACAGATAGCCTGGCTGATTGAATTGCTTTTGTTGTTAGGTGGACTCCGGTGAGGCAGATCTAGTGGATGAGTCCACCTTTGAATCGCAGTATTTGCTAGAGAGTGACGTCTTCCAGGCTTCAATGATAGGTCTGCCTGGCAGTGCCTGTAGCGGTGAACTGAACTACAGCTTCTCTCTTCCATTGTCAACTCCCAAGGTAAAAAAAAGGGGATGGTTTTATTGATGACAAACTTTGATATAAAGTGTTAAAAGGCTGTATTATTAGATATAAATGTTTTATGTCATCCTGATTCAAACTGCATTATTAAAGTGCAGTTTTGTTTAGGGTAGTGCTGGTGTCTTTCAGACATCTCTTGGAGAGAGGCAGCTAGAGGGTAGAAAGCTTGGATTTGTGTTTTGTATAGCCAGATAAAGTATGGTGAGATGTTTGTAGTGTTTAAAGTTGTGCTGAGCAGTCAGCTACAAAAACTTAATTGTTATTACTTCAGAGCATAGTAAAGAGTGGTAACACAAAATAATTGCATTATTCTACAGTATGTTAGGTATGAAAAGCAAGATTGAGTTTTCGTCGTAAACTTTGCTTTTATGCTTCAAGTTAGTATGTTTGCTAATTCATTTACTGTGTTCTTGAATGAAATGTTCATAATGATACTGTAATTAAAAGTAAATCTGTATGTATCAAACCTCTAATTACTAATAATTTCTGTTTAAAGTCAGTAAACGAAGATAAGTTCTTTAAGAGAATTACAAAGTTCAATATCTTTTTTCTTGCTGGTCACATACCCATAATGACTGGATTGTTTGTATCAGAGTTGGTGTTCTGCTTCTCTCCGTGGTTTTTCATGCTCCTTTTTCTTGGCAATCTATAGATTTATTTCGCTAATCCAGATTCTTCCAAGTAATTTCTCCTAGCAGTCATCTTTGAAAACAACATTGTAGGGATTTCTTCCAGGGTTTGCAATCTGTGGTCTTGAATAGAGTAGCTGCTCTTTTTCCTCCACACCTGAGCTGCAGTAACTCCCTTTATCCCTCTGGAATATGTTCAGTCCTTACAAGGCACTAGTTGGAACGCTAAATTCATCTTCTAATGGTTTCTCCTAATCCACAGAAGAGCACATCTCTGCTGTGCCAGTGGGACAGATTGCATTGTTTAACTCTGTAATTGTTACTTAAACGGATTATGTATTTTGCATGCTGAGAAGCATTTTATGAGATAGAGGCTGGATTTACATTATATGTCACATTAAGGCTCTAGAAAGTCTTAAGTTATTTTCAGCATTGACTTAAAGATGGCTTCGGTTTACATGTTTTTTTAAAGATTATGGTCCTGACTTTTCAATGTTACTCTCCGTGCACCAGTATGAAGTGAGTACTGAGTTCTCATTAAGTAACCTTTTATACTCTGCAGTTATGAGTGACTTCACAAAGTAAACATAGCGAGTAAATGTCTTATGAAGGAAGACTTTTGAAGAAAGTGAAATGCAGTAAAAACAAAAAAAAATTGCTATTAGATGCTATGAGGAATGCAGAGTTATTTCAGCTATTTGTGAGTGCAGGGCAGGTGACAGGTTCTGAATGCCTTTGGTATCACTTTTAAAATATGTGATGAAATAAACTACTTACTGCAAATGGTCTAATGAGGCCACAAGTTACTGTAGTTACAAATTCCTGAAATGGTGTTTGTCTTCAAAAATTATATCATTGGCTTTCCTTTAAGTAAAATAAAAATAAAAATGGGCATATGCTGCAACTCTAATATGTATGTATGGTATATGGAATAAATACTGAGTATGATCTGGGTCTTATTTTCACTGGTCTGGAAATGGGTATGAAACAGACTTAAAAGTAGATGTCCTAGCTTTCTTTGGAACCTCATGAAATAATTTAAGTAGATTAACAGCCCTGCTGTTCTCCAAAAAGTAGGAAATTATGTCATTGATTACATCATGCAGATTAGTTGTGTTTAGGCTTTGCTCACTTATCTTCTCAGATGTTACTTAAACGAGTTCTTTGCAGGTGAACCTTTTTTGATTATTGTCTGGGGACAGAATAAGTATGTATGCACTTCATCAAAGATGAGAAAAGCTAATTCTAAGGCCTTTGATAAAAAATGTTGGAAAATATCCCAAAATCCTGGGAAACATGTTTTCCCCACTTTTTGGAAACGGAATAGAAGAATTAGTAGGACCAGTGGATAACAGCTAAGACAAACAGAGGTAGATGTTCTTGTGAAGAGGTAGATATTCTTGTGACTACATTTACTAGATATCCCTAACATTGATATAGAGCCTCTAAATCCAAACTCTAAGTCCTTGATATATCTGGGATCTAATGGCCTACATGTTTTTAAAATTAGTTATTTTGACAGGTGAGCTAGAGAATATTTGAAGATTTTTTTCAGAAGGTTTTGATTATTGAAATCCCTTAAAATATTTGAAATGCAGGCCCTTTGAATCTTGGAAGCCTGAACAAATGTTGTGGCGAGAACTTAATCCTAGTACTGCAGTCATAATTAATACACTTGTGATAAGTACTAACTATGAAGCTTCTGTAACTGCATCATTGTATTTAATTGTTTTCACAATTCAAAACCTCCATGTTAATTTTTTTGCTGAGATTTGACTTCTTACTTTTCCCTCTTTGTGTAGAAGGAATTTCTAGTATGTTTCTACGCAGTTTAATGGATGATTAGATTGCATGCTTATTGTCTGAGCTGTTTGAAATTGCTCTTTGCTTGCTACATGTTTTTAAAGTAAAGACCTTGATCTTTCAAAGTTCTTCTACCTGAGAAAGACAATTGGATGCTTTAATTTTAGTAACTTGACGGAGTTAAGTCTAGTTTGAGAATGTGTGAGTGGGCATTACTTTGCTGAAGTTAGTGGGGATTTATTGATGGGTACTAAATTAGCATTTGGCCTTCAGCAGTAACTTTATTTTCATTGATTTCTGGTATTTTAAAACAGAAGAAATTGGCTGAGGTATCCAGTAAATTTTATAGTATAATGCCTGTAGGGACCTACTGAAGACACTGATGTTGCAACGAATACGATTAAATTCAGTGAGATTAGTTTCTGTTTAAAGTTTTAGCATGAAATGTACTTTTAAATTACACTACAAAAGAATGTTGATTGTTCATTGTCTCCTGTGTTTAACAGTCTGTTGGAGAGGAATGTTCAAATGCTGCAGTTGATTTCTGTGTATCTGATAAGAACCTGTACAACATGGATCTGAATCAGAGAGTGAGAGAGCAAAAGTCTGTAGTGGGCAATAGCCTGGAAACCACAACTGGTTTTACTAAAAAGGATCTTCCTTCTTTGGATGTTTCGGATATCAACCAAAATGAAAGTGAAAACACAGCAACGTGGACTGGGTCTCAGACAACAGCAGAAATTGCACTAAATACAAGCCTTGCTACTACCATGCAGCGTGATCCCACTGAAAAAGTAAAGATTTTTTTTTTTTTAAAAATAATGATAAAAAAAACCCTACAGAATTGTCATATTAAACCATGGAATCTCCCACAGAAATTGACAGTGGCCAACAGCCAAGTATGGTTGGTTGATCAGATGTGGTAGCTCACATCAAAACTTAGGGATTTAGACCTATCCAAAACAGGAGATAATTTTTATGGCATCAAGACAGTAATCTCCCAGAGGCTGGCGATACAGGGGTATACAGAAGTCTGCTCATACCTCACAGCAGTAGACACCGCTGGACCACAGCGTACCCACTGGGCAGGCCAGGGTGCTTTTTCTTATCCCCTGTAAGTCCCTGCAGAGTCGTGAGGAGGAGGTGCACAGCTGGGAACCAGGCCTGGGAAGCCAAGGGGGAGTGCTGGCAAGGACTTGCATCCTGGTGTTTGCACAAGCCTGCACAATTCACCTCACAAACGGGCCTGTGATGCCACAGTGTGCAAATATAATATTCCTTTATATCACAGTCACCATGCCATGTGTTTCTTTTTCCTTCCATTCAGTGCTTTATTAAGAAATTCTTAAAAGAGCTGCAGTTTCTTACAAGATTTGTTACTTTTGCACTGGCAGATTGTCAGACATCTGTGGTAAACGAGACTGAGAGCCCTTGAATTCATTGCACTAATTTTGAGAGTATAACTGATGTCCTTAAATTACAAGCATACTTCATGGTAGATTTGCGGTATTACCTGAAGGAAAACAGAAACCTCATGTATGTTGGTTTAATCTTTGATTGACTGACTTTTCCTCCATGAGTATAAGGAATCTGTATTAATTATGCACCTAGCTTTTGTGTAAGGTATGATGAGTTGAAGTCAGTATGTCCAGTTGTATTTTTATCTTGGTATTCTGAACTGATGTTATTTTCCCTTGTGTTAGGACCAAGTGCTTTTAATGGAAAAGAGATGCCCAGTATCTTTGGAGGGAAGTTCCACAACCCCAAATTCAGTTAAAAACATGTACGAGAGGACTATCACTATTGCAAAAGGCAATTCAAGTCTAGGTAAGGTAGCTAACATTTTTTGTAACCCGTTCATGGACACAGCTTTCTGTTTTTCATATGTTTCATGTTTTACTAGTAAAAACTAAACATTTTCCTCTTAGTGGGGAAAGTGTACCAGGATATTAATTCTTTGCTGCTCTTGTGCTGTTTGGCTGTGGTGGCTGTGGATCCATTTGCTGTCACCATGATCACAAAATTAAGGTGTCCAGTCTCACTGCAATTTTTTTTTCCCCCCTGTAAAGGAGTTTAGTCATTCTGAAATGTTAACATATCTATTTCAATACATTGGTTTTTTGATGTCTATACATTTATATAACATAGTGGAAAAATGAGATAGGGCAAGGAATGCTGTAGGAGACGACTTTGGTCGAAGAGTTGCAGACGACTTTCAAATAGTCTTGCTTTCTGAGGCTGGTCAAAAGAGTCTAAACAAGCCGTTCACTTCCTTGATATGTATTTGATACATATTTATACTCATATGTTAAGTACCTCAGTACTTCCGAAAATCAGCTCATTGATACATTTAATAGGTAGTGGTTTTAGCTCAATGATACTATCATTTTGTAGAGAATTTCAAAGTTTTAAATACTTGCAACTTCCTGAGCATGCTGACCAGAGGTACATTTTGGAGTGAACAGGCACAATGGATGTAAATGTTTTTTGATGTCCTTTCCCGGGCTCTGGTGCGGCCCTGGGCAGTGTGAGGGGGAGCATGGGGATAGCATCCCAGAGTTCCCAGAGCCAGCATGGGGGAGGCTTTGTGGTGGGAGGCAGGGGGTTCTCCCCTGCCATTGGTGGCTGGTGTGTTCATTTGCTTTAGTTTAGGTTCCTGGTGCCATTTTTTCTGGCCAGCTGCACATCCTTGAAGACTCCAGTATTGGTAGGGCAGGAGTTTGTGTGGGTGCTGGCTGTTTGCAGTGACTCTGCGAATGCTTTAATTTGGGTTGTCCACAGAAGGCACCCTGAAAGCAGCCTCTGGGTTCCTTGCTTGTAAACAGACACCGCTCAGGACTCCCTCTGCTGTGCAGAGGTGCATGGGGTGCTGTGATGCTGTAATTCAGTGAGTGCTTCCACCTGGAATAAGCTGCCCTCTGATGGCTGGATGCTCAGTATTCCCCGTATCACCTTCTCCTTCGTGATACAGGCACCCTCCAAACTCGATTGGGAACTGATCTGGTTTAAAATCATCCTCCCCAAAATACAAAGCTGTAGGCAAGGCTGATGTGGGTATAAGTTTTGACTTTCATCGGTATGACGTGCTTGGGTAACTACTGCCTTTACTGACCTCATTGCCAGGCTGTATAAAGTGCAGGTTATAGGGCAGTTCCAGGCATTTACATATTTTCTAAAAAGTTTTGTTTGCAGTAGCCTGAAATGGGGTGTTGTTTTTCATGTCTGTTTATGAGTATTTTAAGTGCACTGAACATACAAAACAAATTTCATGTCAAGCATAATACAGCATAAAAATACAAACTTGAGGCAGATATTACATGCATGAAAAGTAAGACTGGCCTGTCATGTATGCATAGTACGAATGTGAATAATGCTTTCCCCTGGCTTTTGCCTGTAGTCTTTTTCTTCCAGTCTGTGCGTGCTCTGGCCTGGGAAGCTGCCTGGGCACAGCGACCAATTTACACACATGGCTGCACTGCTTTTAACTTTCATTTTTACAAAGGAGCTAAATCATGAGCTGTGAATGATGTTGAAAGCTGCAGCTGCATCAATTACTTCAGTTGAGAACTGGCACTTCTTTTTTCCTTTTAAATGGTGTCACCCATAGCTTGCAACAGCTCTTCAAATCCAGCCACAGCTGGAGCTCTAACCTTTTGATTGTGGTATTTAAAAGGTAAGAGGACAGCACACCCGCATGCAATAAGAGCTGAAATGCCATTGTCCTGTGTGATTCATCTGGCAACTTGACAGTGGCATTTGCATTTTTAACCTGAAACTGTAGCTGTCCAAAGTGTGACATCAGCCTTGCAGATCTGTTGTAATGAGGATGTCAGCACAGAAACCAGGGGTGATGTTTTTTGAAGTGCTATTACACTAGCCTCAGTAATACTGCTGTTTGTTACTGGCTTAACCAAGCAGCAAAGTTAGGTTCAGAATTTCAAACCACTTTTCAGCTGTTTCCTTGGCAGTTTGCTTTTCTGTGCACGCTGCCTGTATTCTGGTGGAGACTACTCTGTTGCAGACTTGTGTTTACACTCAGATCTGACTGAGTAACCTGTGGAGCAGATCTGTCAAGAGATGGTTCTGGGAAGGAGTATGTGAGTGTAAACAAACACTGTGGCATCCTCCCCAAGACATCACCTCTAAATGCCATCTGTGATCTGCTCAACTTTGTAACGTTACTGATCTGAGGGGTAGGTGACAGGCAGTTTACCTCCACTTTTTCCAATAGCAAGGCAGTAAATCAGTGGCATTGTGTGTCTGTATATCACAAGTCTGATATACCCATGTTTAAATTATGCTTGACCACAGCTAACATCATTACCTGGTGAATCATAAATATAAATCTCTAGTCAATGGTGACACCATATTCTTTCATCAGTTTAATATAAAGTGCCATCATAAAGGCAGGTTTTGCAGTTTTTCTAAAACATGAAGCTTGACTTCTGCATGCCAAAGTAGAGAGGGACATGTATTCCTGTGTCCAAGAAGGTTGCTGGGCAGTTCCTTGCTAGTCAGGGCTACCTTCTCATACTTCAGACAGCTATGTTGACCTCATCTACAAGTGAGTGTGAGGAGCCAACACTATTGAGAGATTTTAATTTACTGGAAGGACTCTTAAGAAGCACAAATGAATATCTGGATTAGTGTTGTTCTTTAAATGGTTACAGTATTTTTTATATTTTTTTGCCTCTGAAACACATACAGGCAGATGTTTGTATGGTTGGTTGACTCTGAGTAGCCTGGGTCTTATAGCTGCCTTCTAATCTCCTCAGCCAGTCTGTCTCCCAAGGTCTAAGGTCACAGAGTAAAGTGTTAAGTCTCTCTCTTCCGTGGCCATGTTTGTATATTAACAGTTAGAATTTTTTTTGTAGTTGGTATCCTTGGCAGTTTTTTTCTGGGTAGCTATCATCTTCATTCCACTCACAGTCTGAATAAGGTAAAGGCTTGCAGACACACAACTGCACTCCCAGTGCTTGCTAGCCTGTTTACGTGCAAAACCAAGAGGACACATAATGGGGTGACTACTGCCTCTTTTTCCAATAGATATGCCTCTATAAGGCGCTCTTACTTCAGTGGCTTCATTTTATTAGTAAAGGAAAGCTTCCATGGTAGTGCACAAAAAAGAATTAAAAATTAGTTTGACGGTGTAGTGTTCTGGCCAGGGTGCTGGCCCTTCAGCTACCATTCCATTGCCTGAGTGAAGAACAGTTTTCCTGAAACTATCAGCAGGGTTGATTTCATGAGCACCAACTGCCCTGAAAATAACAGTGACAACATGTGAAGCCCAGCACCACAAGTCCCTATGGGGAGGAGGGTGAAGAGCATTTCTGTCTCATTTCCCATTAGTGAAAAGAAAGTGGAGTTAAATGGTGTGTAATAACATTAAGAAGTAGTGTCCTGCTCTGCCACAGGTTGCATCATGGTGTAACTCAAGTAGTGGACTGTATCCATCAGTAGTGCACGGGCTCTCACAGAAGTCGGGATGCTCTTCTGGGCCTGAGCGATGGTCCACCTAGGGAGGCAGGAAGGCAGCCACTATTTCCATGGGATCTGATTCAGGCTTTCTGTTGAACATAAGCATGTGGTTGTATTTGCCCTCTGCTCCTAATTAACTGTTTAATCATTTCACCTCCTTTCCAAAGAGAACCATCATAAACTAAATTGAAATGTGATGTATAAACTCAGTGAACCATCCAGAAGAGTGGTAAATCTGTGTATTGGGTTTATGTGGCAAGGTTTTGGTAGCAGGGGGACTCTGCCCCACGTTACATTTTTTTTTCTTAGTGCTCAAGAACTGAGGTTCAATGATGTTACTAACTGTTTCATGTGTTTTTCACTATAGGGATGACAGTAAGTTCTAATAAAGATGGCTCAGGAATGATAGTCCGCAGCATCATCCATGGAGGCTCAATAAGTCGTGATGGACGGATTGGTGTGGGGGACTGCATCCTGTCCATTAATGAAGAGTCAACCACTAATTTAACCAATGCACAAGCCCGGGCTATGCTAAGGAGGCATTCGCTCATTGGACCAGATATAAAGTAGGTAAAGTGAGATGACGAATTTTGGTAGGAAGAGACTAATAATCAAAATTTGGTTATTTTTGTGGGTATTCTAAATGAAAATTTTGTTTGTTTTTGCAGCATGAATTTACCTTTAAGTTACAGCTTCAGACGGATAATTCACCTTCAGGTTACAGCTTCATGGGTTTGAAAGACAAAATCACTTGTGTGAGAAACTTTGGATGTTATTAGAAAAGTTATTACTGTCATTAGTAATCATCTTCATTACTGCCCTGTGTGGTTTTATTGGAGGAATGAGACTGAAGTCAGAGTTCTGCATTCATAGTATGACTCTTATAAAGAAAGTAAGGATTTCCTCAAGGTGTTTGTGTTTCTCAAAGGTGGACTGTCTTGGCCATTGCACAAGTGATTTGATTTGATAGAAATCTTTGTAATGGATTTTGGTTTTGACTGCCAGACAGAAAGCATGATACATGATGTTAATGTAGAAAAGTAATACTTAAAACATTTTCAGTAAGTTTGTGACAAACAGCAGAAACAGTCTGTTTTGTTAAGTCACTTCCAAGTTTTTATTAGTACATATGAAGGAGCTGTTGCTCTAGTGCATAAAAATCTGCTCTTGGGAGTACTACTTGAAACTTGCAATAATTAATACAAGTTTTGAAAAATCCACTTGCTCGATGAGAAAGTTTCTTCTTCTCAAGTTCATTCAATTTACAGAATTTTAACTTTCCTTTAAAGTACGATTCTTTCTAGCTGTTGTGATTGTGGAGTTAACTTTGCCCACATGCACCATCTAGAAATGAGACTTTCTAAGCTTGTGGACAGTGCTCTAGACATACCAGTGCTGGGTTTGCAGCTCCAGAAATCTAGTAGCTGTTTTTCTCAAACCCAGGGTAACATGGATTGGGTCAGATCTGCAAATGGAATTAATGGAACCGGTGGTAGTAGAAGCATCTACTTATTTAAGAGGGTGGCCTTGAAAGAAATCAGTTGAGTCCCCATGCCATTGCAGGTAACTGTGTGGTTTCTGTCAGTTCAAAATGAGCTGCAGAGTATTCCGTTCTCTCCCAGAATTATTCTAGCTTTGAAGAGACCTGGTGTTCTGGGAACAGGTAGGCAAAATGTCTTCACTTCAGTGGTAGGTTTAATTTTCTGCCCCATAACTGTCATGTTTAGGATTATGATTTAATGTAAACTTGTTTAAATAATGGGATATGCTCATATAATGAATTACATTATTGTCAGTGCTGTCATGAACATGAGTGAGTCAGTCTTGATAAAATGTGACACTGAATATTATTGTAGGCTTTCAGACTGCATTATAATTCCAACTGCCATGACTGAAATAAATTGGTATGTGTGCATGCATGTCTCTGTATGTCCGCTTAGATGCACAAATGCTACAGCACCATTCTTCTGTGAGGACTCTCTTATTAGTGCTGTAGTTAAGTGATCAAACACAGAT
Source organism: Egretta garzetta (assembly GCF_000687185.1). Classification (NCBI taxonomy): domain Eukaryota; kingdom Metazoa; phylum Chordata; class Aves; order Pelecaniformes; family Ardeidae; genus Egretta; species Egretta garzetta. The sequence goes on from NW_009259860.1 coordinate 3,373,945, forward strand.
GTGTTCATTATTTGTGCTTATCCTTTTATAGCTGCTGCGTTTCACACTGTGACTCTTAAGTTCTGTTTTGTAGTCTTAGTCTTTTGCAGATATATCAGAAATACCAAAATCTTGCCTTAGGTGTGGATGTTCAGATTTTTCCAGAAAAGAGTGCACCCCCTTCCTGAAAGATCTCACAAAAAAGGGGCAATTGCTATTCATATTCTTACTTCAGATTTTTGTCTTTCATTTTATACTTGTGTTCTTTGGTGCATTCCCATGATAAAGTTTTAAAGTGAAGCCAGCTTCTGCACTTCAAAGAGCTGAAAGACCAAATCCTTTGGTAGCTTCTAAAGGAGTCTTGCAAGAATAAGGACAAATTTTTGGGCCTACATAGTTTTGATATAAAACTATTCAGCATAATTAAACTTCTCTGTAGTTTGTACTTTCAGGAGCAGTACAGGATCCCAGAAAAATATTATGATACAAACATGTGGGTAATGTCCCAAATCAGAAATTTGGAGATACATGGAATATTATCTCATGATAGTTCTTCCCGTTTGCTGAGAGAGATACACAGCTATATAGATGTCCTTTCAGAGTTAATGTGGTGCGCCACCATGCAGGGTTTGCGATTTAAGGGCCAGCATTTCAAATAAGCAAGTTGCATCTCTTTGGTGTCTTCCTCAGGAAACAAGGGTGCATGAGCACTCAGGTGTGGCCATCTTGCTATCATTCCTCTTTATCCATACAGGGCTGCAAAGTTGGCACCTTAACTTTTAGACTGATCTTTTTTGGGGTAGCAGGGTGCCCCCCAAAAGTGATTAAGCAGAAGTATTTTAATATCAAAGCTGTGTTTCAGTGGCAAACATTATTTGCTGAGAAAACATAAAGCTGCTCCTACTTGCTACATAAAGGCTTTGTTTTATTTTATTAAAGGAAATTTGATTTTGAATAGTTCAAGAACCAGCAATCTGAGTTTCAGACTTGGGTATTTAATTTTTTTCCCCTTTGTGTGTGTAAAAGCAGATGTGTGGCCTTACCAGAATGCATTCTGTTTCACTTCTCACTCCACCTTGCCAGGAGCTCTTATATTTCTGTAATAATAGCCAGGGTTTTGTGCTCAGCAGCAGCTGCTTGTAACATCTGTCAGATAATTACAGAGCTGAATCAGGATTCACCTGCCTAAAGTGTGGGGATGAATTCCTGATCAAGAAATAAAAGATAGATTGCAATTCCATTTTCCATGCTTGTTAATAATCACTGCTATAGACAATAATAAAGAGCAGATGCTTTCTGGGGGAGGTGTAGTTGAAGTGGAGGTGGGATGGGAAAAAAAAAAAGAAACGTAAAAGTAGAAAGGAATGAAAAAAAGCAGCTCCACACTTTTAACTACAAAAGTATGCCTCTGGCATTCAGCATGAGACATTGACATTTGTTAACACCATTGTAAAAAGATGCTGCATCGTATGCTTCACATTCTAGATCTTCTCCAGCACCTGCTGATGATCAGGCCCTCTTTTATGTGTGAGTATTGGCGATTCAGAAACTCATTATGGCTCTATGTTGCAACTTGTCTGCAAAATCATTCCATGCTTTTATGACATCCATAGTAATGTCAGGGATATATCCAGATATAGGTACATATTCTTTTTCTCTTTGTGTGTGTGAGTGTGTGCATGCACATGTGGCTGCACATGTGGATGTGTATATATATTTTTTTTTAAAGAAAGGTATGAGTGTATATATAAGTGTGTGTGTATATATATGGCTTTAAACTTTAATATTGGAGCATACTTCCTAAAACTGGAATGAGAACCACCTGTATTCTAAAGAATTATTTTTATTTTATTTTTAAATTTCATCTATGACAGCCACCCGAGACGTGCTCAGAGCACATGTGCATTTGTGTGTGTATCTGTGTGTGTGTGTACACGGTTCACTGCTAGAATTGGCATGAGTATGATGTACTGATATCTGGATTAATCTCAGTGTCATATTTTCTGTGGCACTTACATTTTACTTCCTTCGTGTATAAAAAGGTTCAAATTAGACCTTAAGTGTTAATGACAGTAATTTGTCCTGAACATTTTCCATACTTTGTTATTTGGTTTGTTGGTGTTTCAAGGTTTTGTGTGGCTGTTCAGTCAAGCATGTGATAAATGTTCCTCTGTTCTGCATGCGGTGTTGTGTTTACAAGATATTTTTGTACGTACACCTTTTGGTGTTTCCATTGTCGCTGCTTTCATTGCTAGTGCATATCTCTGGGGGGAGGATGGTGGCTGTAGTTCTCAAGAAAGGAACCCAGAACACTTTCTCCTTCAAGCTGTACAGCTACGAAAAAGAGGAAATGAGTAAACCCTGCATATACTTTCCCTTGAAATTATTGAACTTTAACTTCTCTTGCAGATAAGAAATGCAACACAATGGTAGAGCAGTCATTTACATGTTTACTGTTTTCTGTGTCTTCATCTCCTATTTCCTTGCACTTGGTTCTCTTACTCTCTTCCCTGTGACGATATTGAGGCAATTATCAGTCCCTTTTGCAGACAAACCATTGAGGTGCCTGGGTGCATTTTTATTTCCACTTTACAGCACAAGGGTCAACAGAGTTGACCAGAGGAGCCCAACACCCTTCTTGTTCTGGGCCACTCATCACCGCAGGCACATGCTGAGCTGTTTAGGATGATACTGGATGTCTTCAGACCACTGTGACCTCCAAGAAGTGAGCTACCGTAGCGATCCAGCAAGTGATGGATTTGATAACTGTGGGGTATCTGCTCGTGAAGTGCTAAACAGGAAAAAAATTGCTGGCAGATATAAATCCAAGGTCTTTAGTACAATCTGACCTTGCTGTGTGTCACAGAAGACAGAAGCAGGACAGACGGACACTTAGTAAAGATGACTTTCTCGTATACCTATATCCTAAAACTCTTAATTTTCAATAGAGCTAGGTTTTTTTGTGTAACTTTTCAATAGTAACATGCCAAGGGGAGAGGAGAGAAGGATGGTCATGTCTGTAATACAGCTTAGCTAATAAGAGCAGCTAGGGAAATCTTGGGCATGAACTGGATTTTAGAAATCATGACCAAGAAACAAAGGCGAACTCCTACACAGAATGTACCTTTTCATGCATTTCTTCTATGTAATTTAGCTTTCTTTTCTATGCTATTTTTTGCAAAATGCAAGTAAGTGTTCTAGTTTATATTTATGAAGTAGCTGAAGCATTATTGAAGTTTAGTTGTAGATAAGAATGAACAGTTAAACACAGACTGAATGTTCCTTTGAGTGCTTAAAATTAGGCAATTAGAACTGTAGTTAAGCACTAGAACAGAAATAATGTAGTCTTCCAAAGAGCTAAAAAGTAACAGCTCCCATTGACACTATCTAAATTTGACTCTCATGTGTGGAAATCAGTTAGGTAATTTAGTTGCACAGTTTCAGATGCATTTTTAAAAATGGTGGAGTGAACCTCTTTTCTTCCAAGTGAATGTCCCAGCCCAATCTCAGTTATGCATTCATATAATGGAAAAGGATGAGGTACCCCAGAAGTTGGAGTGCACATAGTTTGCCTCCCCCTTAGCTGATCTCAGATGTTGCACAGAAGTATGAGGTAAGGACTACTGCTACCCTTGGACGTTGAGACCCCGCGCAATTGTTTGCCTTGTGCTCCTTGCACAAAAGGACTGGACAAGAGTCAAAAGATGTTGGGCCCTCTGCTATAAGTGATTGCACTCTGCTGTCTACCTCCAGGCTGAATCTGGGCATATCTCTCCTTTTTAGGACCCTGCCATTCTCCTTCCCATATTTTGAACAATAGCTCCCAGCTGCAGTTTAGCATAAAGGAGATTGTCCAAGCCTTCTAGCCAGCAGAAATGTTGCTTGCAATTCTGGTTTCTTTGCTGCAGCTGTCTTTCAAGGGAAGATACATCATTTCCTACTTACTTTTATAGGCTGTAAATCGATGAATTGGATTGGGGTGGAATGGATTAATGTAACTGGATAAATCATACATTTTCTTTCACTGAAATGCAGCTCACACATCTCATAGCTTTTGTAGATGCAAGGTGTTCTTTGTGGGCTTGCTGGGTGGTGCTTCTGCAGCAGCATTTGCCCCGTGAGAGTTTTGTGGCCATAACACTAGCACTTTGCTATAGTTCAACGCATTTGGAGTTGGAGATGGCTGAGAAATTGTAGTGATTATTTTCAGAAACTTTTCCCTCTTGCTTCTTTGTTTCAGTGCTGGAGCTTCGCAGAATAACTGCTGCATGTCTTGCGTGTTTCCCAGTGTAGGAATGCCCTTAGGAAAGACACATAAGAGACAGTGATGTTCTGCTGAATGTTTGTTCCCTAGTGTATGTTAACTCCTCAGCACTTCAGAATGAAAACACTTTATGTAAAGCACATGACACCTGAGTGTTTGAAAAAAGGCCAAAGCAGAAGAGGGAGGAGATTTAAGGAGGAGAAAAGAAGCTGGTGTTAATATGGGTAACTTGGAAATTTCCATTAAAAGAACAGGAAAGTTTCTCCTGTTCAGCACCCTAGGCATCTCCTTAATGACCATCTTCTGCGCTTTTCTAGATACGGTGGATGTGAGAGGAGGTAGGGAACATGCTTGGGCATGGACGAAGAAGACAAATAAGGATGCTCCTTATGATAATTTGGGTAGAGTGTTTCGGACAGACAGCATTAGTCATATAAAAGTTTATTTGCCCTGACCTCTGCGGCTTGCTGTATTCAGCAGAACACCAATGACAGGGGGGAATCAGTGCAGTCAGGGAGTGACAGACAGAAGAGGACTCCAGTCAGGGAATGACAGACTGGAGGGGGCTCCAAGTAAGTGGGAGACTGGGAGCTGAAGGTGTCTCTTATCAGCAGCTTACACATCCACGTGAAGTAGTCAAGCTTTTTGGGGGTTTTTTTCCCCTGTCTGTTCTGTGGGGAAGTATGTTCATATTTCTTTTAACCATGTGATGGATGGGAGGACAGCCATTTTTTTGTGTTCTTTTTCCATCAGCCTTGCTTCTTGGCAGACTTAGATCTGATAGCTGAGCTGCTTATCAAACGGCTAAAGGTTTCTAAGAAGACAAAAGCATTGTTAAAGGAGGGCCATATAAGTAGCCCTGTTTAGATCATGGTGTCCTTTTGCCTGTAGAGGGAGTTCTTCATGCCTTAATCTTTTTTCCTTCTGTTTGCCCCTCCCCATTCCATTGAGCCATTTCTGTTTCTGGCATTCAAATGTGATTAGGTTACACTGGGGCATCAGGAGTCTGCATGTCATTTGGCTGGTGAAACATGACTGACTGTCCCAAGCTGTCTGGCAGTGCCTGAAGGGGGGAGGAAGTATTTGAGCAGGGGATTGCTCCGTGTGCCACAGGTGGTGTGCTGTAACATGTTTGTATGTCCAAATCCATGCAGTATTTGTCACCAAAACCACAGAAACCTAAAATAGATAGAAAACCACCCATGAAAGCACAAAACCTCCTGCAAGCCTACTTTCAGAAGCATTTTCAGCCAGCATTTAGGATGGTAATGGTGCTTCACAGCTTATGGATCCTTCAGTGTTTGCCATTGCACAAGGAATCTCTGTTTTGACTGAAGCTGGATTGTCTCTGTTACACTCTTGTTGCTGTTCAAGCACCATTTACTTAAAATGGAGTGGCCAGCTCTCAGAAAATTATGTGCTGTTCAACAGCCTCATTTGACCATCAGTGCATATTTGCAAAGTTAAAAAGGATTCATGTAACTCCATATTCCAAACGTACCAGCATTGTGGCTTTGAAGTCAACGACTATATGAAGTAGTCTTGAGTGGCTTTCTATCCATTCCTCACACCCACCAAAGGTAGGACCAGCAGTCCTCATGCTACTTTAATCATGTCCCATTTTATTGCAGTATTACGTATGTGCCAGGAGAAAATTTAGACGAGTACAGGGCCAGTTTGGGACAACAGACAGAGGGAGCTGTGCCACTTGAACTTTTTCCTTCACATACTATCAGGTGAGTCAAAAGACTTCCTGTTTTCACCCATGGGGCTCTCAGCTGTATCTCCTTCCATACACTTTGCACAGTTCAGGAAGATTAGTTTTATTTTAGAGGAGCTGAAAGATTGACAACTTTCTTCAGACCAGTAGCCATTACAATAAAAAGCTGTTCAGAATACAATTTTGCTTTGGATAGCAAATTTTTCTGTCAGTTTTACAAGGCTGTTTTATAGGTGTTTGATCTACCCAAAAAAAGAGATTGAATACTGCCTCATGCTAAACTTCTCTTAAATACCGTGCAATTTGATTTATGTATTGCCACAAATACTCAGTGCTTCCAATATGAGAATTTGGCATTGATGGTCTTCCCAGAACATATACTGGAAAGAAGGTATTTTGATGTCCTTTTCCTTGAGTTTCAAAAACTCATTACAGTTATAGGCCAAAGTATTAAAAGAGATTAATAATTTTTGTTTTCTTGAAATTAATCTCCAAAAGGAGTAGCTGTTTTTGAATGCTGCTGTTGTGATTTCTTCCATTTTGGAAACAATAAGTAATTACATTCAGCTTTGATTTGATTCTAGTTCCAAAATGCAGAGTCTTTTATTCTGGCATTGACACTTGATAGCAACTTAATTGCGGAGACAAGCAGACAGGGAATCCCTAGACACAATATGTATTCTAACAGACACCTTAAAAAGACGTTCCTTACATGAATCCTGTGTACAACTTCTAATGCTGGCAGGGTGATCCAATATTTGAATTTTGCCTAGTGAAATCTAGGGATTATGTGGGTTCTTTAAAAATGAATTGCATGTTCTTGTTCATCAGCAGGGAACTCCCAGAGCTTCCAGAACGTGAAGAGGGGGAGGGAGAAGAAAGTGAACTTCAAAATGCAGCTTTCAGTAACTGGAACCAGCCCAGAAAGTAAGTGCAAATCTACTTGCACAGTATAAAATCTCATCTGAAATTCAAAGATTTTGAAAGCTGTAATATATTTTAAGGGGAATAGGAAAACAACAGAAGTGCTGCACATATGTATACTGTGCATTACAGGAATAATTCACTGTTGATTTTCACTGCCATTGGGCTAAATCCCTGCAATCTAGCAGTTTCTTGATTGATTTAGTATTTTATCTCTATCGGCTGATTCTTTGGGAGCCAGTAAGAAGAGAAGGATTCAAAGTTTTGATTAGAATCCAAAATAAAGTGAATAACAGTGGACACAATTACAGACTTTCTGAAAAATTCAGTAGATAGCTCCCACTGAAAGACAAAACTTTTGAAGGAGGAGTTATTTTTGACTGTTTTTAAACCATTGTACAAATCCAGGTGTCTTCAGTGTGCAGCATTGTCATAATCACAACAGATTTTCATTTATTTTGGTCCTTGTTTTCTCACAACAGGGTTGAACTCTGGAGAGAGCCTAGCAAGTCACTGGGGATCAGCATTGTTGGTGGACGAGGGATGGGGAGCCGCCTGAGTAATGGAGAAATGATGAGAGGGATCTTTATCAAGCACATCCTGGAAGACAGCCCAGCCGGGAAAAATGGAACACTGAAAACCGGAGATCGGATTGTGGAGGTACCTGCCAAGTGCCTTTTGCTTGCAATATCCCCAGCATCTCAGGAGCTGCTGAGATGGATGTGTGGTCCTGGGCCAACAGCTGTGTAATTGCTTCAGCTGGCACCACTTGAGCCATACAGAGCATAGTACCATCTGCTGATGTTTGTGTGCAGACAGCTTTAAGTTGAATATACAACCTAAAGCATAGATGACTGACTCCGTGAGCAGGGGTCTACAAAGCCAGCAGTTCTACCTGCCTGTTTTAAAACCAGCATGTGTAGGAAAAACCTTAAGTTTGGTGAAGCTAAAAGGTTTTACCTTTGCCTGTTGGATAGCAACAGAAATGGCCAGTGAATAGCAAATCATGCAAATAAATGCCAAGCTTATTTCTTTTAAATCTTACTCAGATCACTTCATTCTTGTGCATCTTGTGCAGGAATTAAGGGTGATACAATTTTTTTTCTGCTGATATGAAGAAAACTGGATTTGATACAGAGGAAATTAAGAGCATTGTGCCCATGCCTGAGAATAGGATAGCCAGTGGTGTTGCGGGGAGGAATTTGTCTAGATTTCTCTTCTGCTTAGCCAATCCTGTGCCCATGCAGCCACTTCTGCTTTCTCGCTTAAAGATACTGAAGCATGAACATACGAAAAGGATTGTCTTTCTTGTGATGATTACCAAGAAGTCAGACATTACCGTCTCCAGTGTTAGGCCATTAGGAGCTGCGCTCCTCTTCACCCTGCTTCACCCTGTCCTCAGCTGACTGTCCATCAGTAGGAACATAACAAGCAGGGTGATGGAGATGGTGATGCTGCCCCTGGATCAGACTAGGCTTGCTCTACACGGTGATACTTAAACTGCAGTTTACCATCTGCTACAAGATCCATGTAAAGGATATTGAATTAATACCTTAATATAGGTAGCACTGTCTACAGCAGGATGGAAGAGTTTCCAGTGTATAACAAGTGGGGAGGTAGAATTTGCTTGATGGCCACGAAGTTAACAAATATTCATTATATCTGAATATGTAGATTTTTATGAATGCAGCGATTATCTCTGACAATTATGCTTGCAGGAGTTGAAGGGGGTGAGTGAAATTAAGTAACTAATGTTGTGTTAATGTGACTGTTTCTGAATGGATTATTTCAGTTTCTCAAGTTGTGGCATATCTAGGCTTTTTTCTCTCTTCGTGCATACAGTATGTCAGACATGGGGAGTCAGAGAGCCTTGGTTCAGTTCCTCATAGGTTTAGAATTTTCTTTCCAAGACACTTTTCATTCTCTCTTTATTTGCATTGGATGGTTAAGTTTAAGGTAGACTTAGACAATTAAAAAGGTAGGGGTAATTCTTATTACATAACTTTGAGTGCAAGAATTGCCACTAACAAATAACCTTTCTGTGTTAGCTTCTAGCTTTTATTGTGGTCATTGTAAGAATGCTTTACTGACGCTAACCTCACTGTAACATGGTTCTTTTCTGGATCGCAAGACACTGTTTCACACGCCAATACTTACAAAGGCATGAAGAAAAGCAACAAGGCAAAAATTTGTCCTTAGCCATCCTTTGTAAATGCTTTCTTCTAGAAGAGAGAAAGCTTTACAGCTCTGACCTAAAAATGTAACTTCTGGGTAAAAGGTCTAGTAACTAAAATCGGTCTTAACTCACTTTGAAAAAAAAAGAAAAGAATGAAAAGAAAGGGAAAAAAAGTACACTGTACTGACATAATACCACATAATGAAAGATCCTCCAGCACCTAACAAGTTTCAGTTTGTAAATCTCATAAAGTCCTGGGAGGTAGGTTATTCCGAGATAGGATTTACAGGAAGCGGTATTATCATATCTCTTCTGTTGCATTGTCTGTGGGAAAGCATATGGAGCCTGAACCAAGAATGTTAAAAAACTTGTTTTTTAAAACCATGGAGAATATTTATTTGATGTTCTTTCAGTGCTCTTGGAAATCTCAAACTTGTGTGTGAGGCACCTCAAGCCAAATCAGTAGAAACCTTTCTACCCGTAAGGGAGATTTGGGCTTCCGTTCTAGTCAAAGTTCCCTAACCAAAACCCAGAGCTGACTTATGATTCTTGTAGCTTCTTGTAATGTTAAGATGAGGCCTTCCAATTACAGGTGGATGGAATTGACCTCAGAGATGCCAGCCATGAACAAGCTGTGGAAGCCATACGGAAGGCAGGCAATCCTGTAGTCTTTATGGTACAGAGCATTATAAACAGACCAAGGGTAAGCATAAAGAATATGAAAAGAGATGTAATACATAGTAATAGATTAAACAAATGTTCAAGGTGGTGGTATTTGGGAATGGGATATTTAATCCTGAAAATTCCATCTCAGCTCTTTTAGGAACAAAGATTTGATTTAAGTATTATTTCCATTTAGAATGAAATCGATTTGGATTTGGAATTACCCTCCAGCACGCCGTCCTCAAACTATTTTGAAAAGCCTCAAGAAAGATAATTTGTTGGGGGGCAGAGTAGGAGTCTTAACTAAAACCAACTCTTAGAGATTGACAGCATGTCTGAGGAGCGCATGCAGAAATACAGCACTTGTTAAAAAATTCATTGGACATTAATGAAAGGACCTAAAAGTACACGGAAGTTTTCTGTCACTAAGCTGCATGGACATTGCAGACAAAAGCTACTGAGCTTTAATCTAAGTTGCTTGCATCACTAGACACTAAACTTCCTCATTGTAGAGTCTGTGTAAGCTGCATGTTTATTTACTAGTTGTCTCATAACTCTTGTTCCCCAGCCAGAGTCTCTTTATAGCCCTTCTTCAGCTTCTGCTCCCTGTGGGCAGAAAACTACTAACCCATTTTATCATCAGCCATCTAAGGTAAAGTTGCATGAAAAAGCTGTATGAGTTTTGGTTATTGATACTCAAGCTACTATAGTAAGGCTTTTGCATTTGCTGTGATGTGAACAAAATTGCCACTGCTGAGTGTTTAGGCCAGTTTGGATGGGAATGATGCCGTTACTTTATCACAATTTACTTTTATTTAGAGAATGCTCCTTTGCTATTTTTACTTGTAGTTCTTTGTTCTCTTTATTTTCTGATTATTAAGCTCGTTGGTTATTTCTTGACTGTTTATTGACAAACCCTTGTTTCTCTGTAAGCAGAAGCATTGCAAATGCTCTTACTGTACACATGCTTTGTGTTGTGGTCTTTGTAAATGGCATTATATCTATTGTCTTCATCTTTTGGAACTTGCATCTGTACTTTATAATAAGATCTTATAAGGGAATTTTCTGCCTTCATTCATGTGCAGTCACCCAGATAGCTAGCTTGCCCGCACACAGTAGCTATATTTAATATGGTACCACTATGTATTTAGCAAGACAGTTTCAAGTGACATATTGCTAATAAGTCAGTTTCTTCCCCTTTGTTTTCTTCATTCAGGCTGCTGTAGTAGTTAGAGATCCTAAGTGTACTCCAGAATAGCCCACATTATGCAAATAGGCTGTAAAAAGCTAGGTGATAGTTTTCCTAGCAAGCAATTACCCATCAGATCTGTGTTTCCTACTGACACTTACTTCTGAGTAAGAATTAATCTATCACCATGGTTATCGTCCCAGATAATTTGTAGGGTTACAACCTTATGCTATCTGAAATGCTAGTTAGTTTCTGATACTTTAGCGTTCTGGACACATTCATAAAATGCTGAACACAAGTTAGTTGAAAAAACAAACAAAAAAAGAAGGTAAATAAATCCTGTTATTTTAGGGTTTGTGTTGCAAAAAAAAAAAACCAAAACCAAAAAACCAGTAAAAGGAAAAATACCCTTTATTTTAGCATTTTCTTTTCTTGTCCTAGACTGTGCAAGACAGCATGCTTCATGTACCCTATCTGAAGCCTAACTGTTTAGGCCAACTCAAAATCCTCCATATTTTATTACAGTAGTCAGTCCATATTAATACAATGCTGTTGGATGGATTAGAATTTGAGCTAGCAGTAATATTTTAGGTGCTATGCCATCATGGCAAAGTACGAAAGACAAGATTTTAAATTACTGTGGCTGATCTTTTTAGTTTCTTTTACTGGGATTTCACTGTTAAATACAAAGTGTTTGTGATACTTATTTTAGTTGCTTAAAATTTCATCAAGATGCAGGTTAAAATTTTATGCAGATGACAAATGTAATTGTTAAAGTGTAGTAAGATCATTATACTGGCAAATTACTTTTCCCAGACTTCTCTTTATAAAAGACAAAATCACATGTGAATTGCATGCATAAACACAAAATCTTGTACTGTAGGGAA
>NW_009259860.1:3386067-3401425 GCF_000687185.1 Egretta garzetta
TAGGGAAACTGCCTGTTGACTTCGAGTGACTTGCCGGTGAAGAAATCTTGTTCACGCACAGCTCTACTTTCTCATTGCTGAAGATACTGTAGAACCAAGACATATGTAGTCTTACCAAATTACATTCCTTTTTATTTTGCAAAATAATATTTGAGAATAAACAATTAGGAATGCGTTTTCTATTTTCAGGAGAATTTAAAAACCAAAATGCTTTAAGAAAATTTTCAAACAGTGAGATATATCTGTATTAAATTACCGTGATAGGAATGTATTGTTTGATGCTGCAAACCTTTCACATTCCTTTCCACTTATTATGCTTATTTTCCAGCAGTGTTAAACTTACAGCCGTAAGACATTTAGGCAATTGCCAGATGGATACACCTAGTGTGGAAATTACTTTTAAGTATACATTGAACACTATTTCTGACATACTGTGCAAAATTTGAGCTGTCCCCTCTTTATTAAACAGGTTTTGATCTCAAAGTAGAGTACAGTAGAAAAGCTGCATAAGGAATATGTGGTCAAAATTACATCCTTTAATTTTTTCTAAATATGAAACCTAACAAAGATGTACCTTGTATTGTTTAAGGAGAAGGCCAGAGAATTTAGTTTCATTGAACTATAAATTTAGAAAACTATAGATGCATGCACACACACACAAAGTGATCTGTAAAAGTTATTATTAGATATGAAGTCTGTTTAGGAATGCCTAATATTACTAAACCTTCTCTTTTGCAAAATAATACAGTGAGTGTGTTACCACAAGGGTAAAACAAAATATGACAGTTAATCTGTGGTTTTCAAAACAAAGCTAAACCTATTGCATTATTACAAAGAATTGTGTTTATTCTAGTCCAGAAATCCACAATTTTTTAATTAACTATTGTGTAATAGTATTCCATGTGCTGAGGTGCTTGGAACAAAATTGTACAAATAGCACAGCAAGTAAATTTTCTGTTCATGCTGCTGAATTCTGCACTTCATGCAGTTTGTGGGCTAGAACAGGTATGAGGATCAGTGCTTTTCCTCTATGCTCTGCTAAACATAGCTGATGCAAACACAGGGCAAATACAGTTTTGCTTACCTTCGCGTGTCTGTAGCGAAGTGCAGGAAGCGGACCTTGTTTGGCTAGCACAGATTGCTAAGTAAATGTGTTTTGTTTCATGAGTCACAAAAGGTTAATTTAAAAATGGTTTTGCTTCATTTCTATTATGTTTTCTTTTAGAACGCTTCCCTGCCTTTCCCACAGCACAGTTTTTTCTGTAGGCCAGCTGTCTTCAGCAGCACTAACCCATTTGCTGATTCTTCTCAGTTCAACACTAACAAGGTTGGATGATGACACGCTGTCTGCTTTTGACTCACCAAACATGATGTGTGTGCTTCTTTGCCATTAGTGTCTCTCTGCATTTAAATTCTTTTATACCACTTTGGGTAAAATACTGTGCTGATGAGAGTGGAAATTCTGTGTAGTGGATTAAAAAGATACAGACACGCATGCACGCACAAAAGTTTTGAAGAAGTTAAAAAATGCCGGCTTCATTAATCATAACCACTAAACCTTACATAATCGGTGCTACTGAAGGAGTAGGTTCTCAGTTACAAAATCAGTCCCTGTGGTGTGTGTTAAAATATCTGAGTGTAACTCTCTCATCAGCATGAGGTGTTTGCTGCTGTGCACTTCATTTTCTTTTTATGTGGTTAGGACTTGCCAGCTTTGATATCTCTTTTTTCTTTTTGCATGAAAAAAAGCATTGGCGGCTTTTGTTCTATGATGCTGAAAATATTTTCCTTCTGCTTCTTGAAAATTCTTTTAATGCACCATGAACAGGATGCTGACATCTTTGGAAATATGAAAAAAGTTAGATTCTGTTTTTTGTGGTTAGTGCTTACTGCATGTTATTCATATTGGGAACCGAGTTAACCTCTAACACAGTAATAAATAAAGGCCTAATTCTTAAATGCATGCATTTCTGAATTAATAAAATAATTTCTAGCTGATTATGCATCTTGAGAGTGATTGTGCCCTTTGTCTGTTTTCCTGTGTTGTCAAATATATCGAATGTACAACGAATATTTATGATATGATGTGGTGTATAATTAATTAAATGTGTGGTTTTGAAATCTGTCTTTGCATTTGTTACAGTTTTGAGGAAAGGGAGTAGAAGCATAACATAAATGATGGCTTGTATTTTCTATATTCTCAGAAGTATTTCTGAAAAAAATTGAACATATTTTTAGAGAAATGTTTTTGCAATTTCTGCATAATTTCTTTTTTAACACTGAGATAAGAATGGCTTCTTTTCATCTCTGTCCACTTCTGCTGAGCTAAGGTTCATGTACAGTAAGAAACTTTGCTGTATCAGGGTCCTTAATAACCCCTTAAATACTTTTGTCCATTTATAAATGGAGTTAATAAAGTTGCTGTGGCTAGCAAAATGAATCCGTAATTGAAAACAAGTTACTCATTAATAATGCTATGTATTGCCAAAAGTGCTGTAACATGTGGATTGCTGTTTTCTGTTACTGTAGGAGGTATCGAATCCAATTAGGGTTACCTTCCGTTGTTCCCCAACTAACCCTTTTGCTCCCACACCATTCAAGGTTTGTCTTGATTCCAATGAGTGGGTCCTACCGTATGTGTGCTGTACGTTTGTACATGGCCTGTGATACCTTCCAGAGCACTGCTTCTTCCTCTGCCTGTGCCTCCTTTGTTGAAAGTGATACTGCTCCAAACTTGCTGCCATTTTTAACATTTGCTTGGCTGTGATCGGAGTAACCCTGGTAGCCAAATGGGTTCATGCACTGTATGATGCTTTGCATTTTAAATGAAATACTGTGCCGTGGCACACTGGAAGTATTTCATGAGTTAAAGCATTTTAGGTTTTTTGTGTGTGGCCCGATTCAGGGAGCAAAAGTCTTATGTGTGTGTAAACTGCGGGGGCCAGCTTCTGCTGCTGGTGGTACATGGATGGCTGGCAGAGTTCTGGAGGCGGGACATGGTCCCCTCCGCCCAAATAGCATTATGTCACCCTTTTTACCCTTCTCAGAAAGGACCCTTGCTTTTACTTTCATTGCAGCATTCTCTTAGAACATAGGACACATTCAGATTTGTGTACATGTGCACAGAGGTACAGAAGAAGCATTTTTTTTGTCAATCAGATTATGGTGGCTGTAGTTCATAAGTGCTGATCTGTCAGGATCTAGCTGCATATCCACACCTTATGGATCTTCCAGAGGTCCTTGACAGCAATTTTTGTTCTTTATTTTGGTCATGTTTTCTTGAATTTTGCAAAGTTCTTGGACACTGTCATTTACCAAGAGTACCACTAAAGTGATATGTTAATTTCGGTTTTAAAACACAGAGACTACTGTAAGGTCTGCTGATCTGGTCTGCTCTCATACTGTATTTCCTCATTTTTTCAGTATGTTATGTAGCTTTCTAGTTAAAACTCTAGGAATCACTCTGAAAAATTAGTGTTTCTAGAACTACTCTCCCCTTCACTTCTCCTTGAGGTAGAAGTCTGTCACCAACTTTTCTCCATGGAGATACATAAATTTTTGATTATGAAAAATCACTTTGGGTATTATTAAGTAGTGTTTCCACTCTACTCTGATTCTGATGGGTAACAGTGTCATTGCTAGAATTTTGCTGCTTCTGTTGAGGTTCGTGTCTGCCCTGTAACTATTAGCATGTTTTGGAGTATAATCTGCATAAACTGCAAATAATTCCTACAGCTCAGCAGGATGGCATTGTCTTAGGTTTGAAGCACAGATCAATGTGACTGATATAATGATATGGCATTTATATGACATTTTTATATAAATGATTGGCTTGGGTGCCATATTAAAGCTTCCCACACTTTTGACATTTAATGACTTGTTAGTTAAGCTCCTAGAACAAGTTCCTGAATGAAAGGAAAATCTTTTTCAAGCAGAAGCAGAATGAAGGAACGGAAATAGGGCATTTGCATTTTCATTAAATCTTTGGAGTGTACAGAGAGTGAAGGTAACTGCTTTTCCCTGAGCAATGGGACCTTCGTAAATCTCAGTATGACAAAAATTGGTAACTTTCTAGTTTTTTCAACACCTTCAATTTAAAGTGCATTGAAGTCTTCCAAGGTATATGTTGTTATCCAGTTCACTGTTGACTCCAGTGAAGAAATTGTCTCTGTTTGTGCCACCCAGAGACACCATCTGAGATACTGTGCTCAGACGTTTGCTAATGGAGGTGATGAGAGCTAAACTGTTGTGAACAGGGCAATGAAACTAGAGCAACACCTGAAAATCATAGTGTTGGAAAAATACTTGGTCTTCATCTAAAGATTTTGTTGTTTACATCAACAGCTGATCTGCCAAGTATCAAAGTCCCTTGGGCATTCATTAAGCTTCAGAATGATGATATTCAGACACGAGTTTCTTGCCTACGTGTTTACTCTGAGCAAGCCAAAATGATATAAATTAAAAACACCTAGCCAAATCCCTGATCAGAGTCCTCCTCAGGGAAACTAACTTGAATGGAAGCTTGCCAGATTGTGGATGTGGGTGTTTAACCATTATATTGCAGTAGTCGTGTGTTTATACTTTTTTGAATATGAATAGACCACATACATCAAGATTGAAAGTATTTTTCTCCTTTGTGATTTAAACTGTATCTTCCTTTGTTTGATCTTCCCTGTGCAACTTATAGGAAACCAGTAAATTAGACTGAAAAAATCCAATTACTGTGGATTTCTTCAGTTACTGTGTGTTTCTTTTTTTTTTTTTTTTTTAAATTGTCCTTTCAGTTAATACGCCAGTTATTTTTTTTTTTTCTGGAGGCATTTTTGAAAGCACCAGATTCTTTGTTTCCTATCCCTTTCCTCCTATTTGACTTCTGAAGCATATCATAGGAAGAAATTGTATGTGGATGCTTTTAAAAATAAAATGAAGTAGAAGTCTTTTACAATCATGGCCTTAAAAAAATCACTTGAGTCTTCTTAAGAGACTTTTTCTGAAACGTAAAGCGGCACATAAAACTTTACTGAATTGGGCTTTTACTGTGAGTTCTGTTTGCTTCCGAATATATTTTTGGAGTGATGTTATCTCTTACCTTGCCTGGTGTTTGTTTCTATCTTTGATCTCTTGCAGCCTTTCTGTGCTGTGTTATTCATTTAGAATTCCAGCTGCTTGGTATTTAAACTTCAAAGTCATAGTCATTGCCATTTTGACATTTTAGTATACTAGTTTACCCTATACAGGATCTGCATCTGCTTAGCCACTGCATTTTTCTTATTCTCCACAGGCATTCGGTCAGCCTGATGTAGAGCCAGAAAAGACTTCGCTTTGTAACTTGCCTCTGCCCCCTCCTTCAGCATTTTCAGGAATGAGCTGTGATGTTGCACAGTCATCTTCCAGCAGAGTCCCAGAGGATGTGGAGAAGGAGGATGAGTTCGGTTACAGCTGGAGTAAGTTCATCCTTTGTGATAATGTTTGAAATATTCAATGTTGAAATAGCACTGTAGCAGAAGATATGAGGGGTCCAGTTTAAACTACTTCATTCCTGTGTGCTTCGTGGTTTGGGTGTTAAGTGTTGATGTCAGCTTTCAGTTGTGCTTGGTCAGATGCACATGGCGAAATACAAAACTAATTTGTTCTTCTTCATTGCACTCCAATCTCTGTTTTTCCTCTGTGGTCCAGATTCACTGTTTCACATATAGGACTACTTGAAGAATTTCAGTGTACTCTAAGTAACCGATGGCAGTTGATGGATGTGATAGCTTCTGTTACCTAAAGGTGTTACTACAGGGAAGATCATTGCTTTTATGTATGAAAAGTCTTATTATAAGAGAAGTTTTAATGTTTTCCGAAGTTAGAAGGAAAACAAGGAGCTAGAAATGTTACTATAAATCACCTAAGGTTTAGCTTAAAAGAAAGTGTGGTGTACACTTAACATTTTCTCATCCAGTTTGGGATTCTTCTGTCGGATACTGCCCACTGGACAGTGATCTTGACTCTGTAGGTGACTTGTGACACTTTCTAATGTAAATCCAACCTCTGCTGCCCACACTTTTACATTTAGAAAAGATCATGCAGCGCTATGGAAATCTGCCGGGGGAGCTACATGCGATTGAGCTGGAAAAAGGAAGGACAGGTCTGGGACTTAGTCTTGCTGGTAACAAAGACCGATCCAGGATGAGTGTCTTTATAGTGGGAATTGATCCAAATGGAGCAGCTGGCAAAGATGGCAGGTTACAGATTGCAGATGAGTTACTAGAGGTGAGTTTTTTTGCAATTTATACTGAAACCCAAACATACTGACTTAAAATGCACTGAAATATTAGACTCTTACTGCAATATAGATGTTCTTCAGTGGACTTTGAAATCCCCAGGATATCCAAGTCGACATCACTGGGCTACCAGATTTTTATTCTGGTGTATGCCAAATAGTTGCAGCTGCAATTTTTTTTCCTGGTTGTAGTTGTAATAAGTAAAGGGTGTGTGTGTGTATTTAAAATAGATAAAAATGGGGGATGACAGCAATTTCTGGGTTGCGAAGATGTGTGGAAGAGCAGTTCACTGCAGACCATGGAAAATACTGAAGTCCTTTAGTCCATCTGTCTGTGAAGTGGTCCAGACTTTCTAATTACTTCTCTGTCTACTGGAAGTGTGATAGTACCAGAATATTTTTAAGCTGTGCAACATATAAAATGGAAATTAAATTGGGAAAACAGGAACAGATCAATTAGTATTATGGACTTTTATGTCGTGGCACATGGGACTGTTTTCTAATGGCTTTGTGGAGGGACCCAACCGCTGAACGTGCAGCTAACATTCCCAATGTGTATGTGAGCATAACACAGATTTTTATATTACCACAGTTCAGCTGATGATACTTGCAGACTTATCCTCTGCTATAGCTTTTCCCATTCTTTCTGATAGCAGTAGGTTGCATTACCTTCACAGAAATGCTTTGTGTAACTTCAAAACTGTATGTGGAGGTGTTTGAGGATGCACAGGGAGGGAATGGTGAGACTGAACAAAGCTTGAGGGAGACAACGAGAGAGTAAACGATGTAGGCTGGCATTTGCAGGCTGGGAGAGAAACTAAGAGATTTGTGGCACTGTGGACCTGGTCTCATGGAGGGTCCTGTTAGTTGCAGAGTCCAATGTTACCTGCTAGACAGTTCTCTTGAATCAGTTAAAGTGTCTGTTCTTAAAGCCTTGATGTTGCAGATGCTGACACATTGAAACACATCTGGCTGAGTCTGCTCTCATGCAATTCCTTGCTTACTGTCTGTGCTGTAAACCTGCAAACTGACACTCAGAGATTGTCTCAACCCCTTCTGAGAGGATACATCTGAGCTTGCTCCTTATGTTCCCAAGTAGCTGTCCATCAGCTGTGGCGGGCCATGCCCCGTCCCCCAGCTGATAGCCTGACCATGGTTCTTCCCAAGCCTGTGGCAAACACTGGAAGCAGTGGTGCATCTGGATTGCCAGCTCCAGTGTAAATGACAGGTCTCAGTATCTCTGTCACCATGCCTGGTGGCTGCAGCCTGTATGGGACCTGAGGGGTTGCTGTTGCGCTCAACCCTCAGTTCCGTGTCTTGCGTCTGTAGCTCACTGTGCGCTCTTCTCTGCTTCTGTTAGTACAATCTCGGTGTGTGTCACGTTACTTTCCCTATATGTAGGTCCAAGCTGTCCTTTTCCAGTCATTTCCCCTTTCCTAGAGTGGACTTGTGCACTGCAGTTGTCCATTTTCAAGAACTAATGCAGCTAATAAAATGTGAGCAAATAATGCCCTTATACTGCAAGTTCACACTGATACCTCCAGTCATACCTGAATCATAGGAGCTTCAAGGGGCTTCAGTAAGTCTGCTCTGCCACGTGAAGATAATGGTTGTCAGGTCAAATCTTCAGATTGTCAGTGCAGCAGTGTTCAGACTCCTGTGTATAAAAGTGCCTGACTCAGAGCTAAGATTTGATAAATAATAGCAGTCTCGTTGCTGGATATAAGCAATTCATTTATTTGTTGTGGTTAGAATTTCCCATGGCCCTGCTTTATCACCACATCAGTCATGAGGTGATCAGTGGCAAGTAGAAATAGATGATGTGCCAAGTAAACCCAGTATAGTTCGGAGAATGACATTTTTAGTACTGTGACAGTGTTAGTGTGAAATCAAAGTATAAGGAGTTTTCTACTGGAAGAAGGGAGTGAAAGCAGGAAACAATGTACTCTGTTATTTTAATACAATTTCTGCTTTAGTCAGTGATGTGGCATAATGGATTTTTTTAAGGCTTAAATATTAGTTTAAGTATAAGGGTATCAAAATATTTTGAGAAATAATTGCTACCTTCCTTTGTATAGATAAATGGGCAAATACTCTATGGAAGGACTCATCAGAATGCTTCCTCAATAATCAAATGTGCACCATCTAAAGTAAAAATAATCTTTATCAGGTAAGTTCTGGTTAAAGGTTTGGCTGAAAAGGTTTATTTTTAATATCACAGAATCACAGAATTGCAAGGGTTGGAAGGGACCTCGGGAGATCATCTAGTCCAACCCCCCTGCTGAAGCAGGTTCTCCTAGAGCATGTTACACAGGACTTTGTCCAGGCGGGCTTTGAATATCTCTAGAGAAGGAGACTCCACAACCCCCCATGGCAGCCTGTGCCAGTGCTCTGTCACCCTCAAAGTGAAGAAGTTTTTCCTCATATTCAACTGAAACCTCTTACGTTTCAGTTTGTACCCATTGCCCCTTGTCCTGTCGCTGGACACCACTGCAAAGAGTCTGGCTCCGTCCTCGTGACTTCCGCCCTTAAGATATTTGTATATGCTCAAGATCTGCACAGACTGTTTCTGTTTTATTTTAATTTTGGTAAGGTAGTTGTGCTTTTGAACCCAGATCTTAGTAGTTGTTAAATATGCCCTGAGTTTTCTGGTTTGGTATTTGCATTGTCAGTACCAGAAATAAAGTAAAAGAAAGAGCTAGACTTAAACTTGTTCTAAGAAATATGGTGCTGTATTACTCATGCTTACTACAATCTTTAACTGAATCTATTGTAGAAATAAAGATGCAGTAAATCAGATGGCTGTTTGTCCTGGAAAGTCAGTAGAGGCTGCACAGTGTACTTCAGGGACACTTCAACATCAAGAGGTAAAGTAAATTTTTGTTTTGCTCACTTGACTGAGATACTAACATTGTTTTGGTTAGAGGATTGGCCTGTCTGCTTAGCAAATAATACAAAAGAAAAAGAAATCCAAGGGGAAAACAAGTGAGAATTTAATAAAGCTGCCAAATTTAGTACAGCTGTGCTCAATTCTGTTTTCCTTTATGTTCATCTAAACTATGAAGTAAATCTACCATTCCCATGAATAAGTTTATAGCAGTTTAAATGAATCTAGAAAATGGTCAGACTCACTTTAAATGTTTGTACGCTACTTTATTTTGATGCAAAATGTTGAATATAGTTGCTCACAGTTATGTTTTCATTTTCTGTTAGATTGATATCAGTGCTGCAAACTCCAGTGCTTGTTCTGACTTGAGCTCATGTAAAAACATTCAGTATGTGGAACTCCCTAAGGTATGTGCTGAAAATTAAATTTACATTAGCCACATCTGTATTCACTAGCTTGCTTTTTTGTAATGGAGTCCCTCTCATGGCAAACAAACTTTGTCCGTTACCTACTGGAAGTCAGAATAGAGATTTCTAGAGTTCTTTTCTTCCCATTTGTGAATGGACCCCAAAGTTTTCCTGACATAATGACTGTCTTTGGCAACCTCATGAGTATCTTTAATTTCACAAAAGTTTGCTAATTGCTCTGTGTCTCTCAAAGAAAGTCACCTCTCTCCTATTTGCAAAACTTCTGGTAACCAGCTGCTGGTGGTGCTTCAGGTAAAATCGTTGCCCTAGTTGTTCAAAGTAAATGAATTAGCAGATTAGAAGCACCAGATCCCCCAAACAACATGCATATTTAGTGGAAATTGTGCAGCTGGGAGAAAATGGCCAGGTGTTCTGTAACTATGAAGCTGCCAAAGGAGGGTGGAAAAATTGCTGCTCTTGATTATTGACATGGAGAAGACAGTTGCATTCAGTGGACATAAAGATGGAGACTTGTGGGCTGTTGGTAAGTTTTTCTACTTGGAAGGTATCTAGCCTTCTGTTATTAACCAGGAGAGTATCTTATAGATGATGGTATCCGGATGATTTAATTCTAGGTGAAAGCATTGGGGAAATTTGACTCTGCCACAAACATTTACTAATTTCACAGGAAGAGCATACATTTTTCCATCCTCTGTGTTTTCCACTCCTGTGTGTATATTTTCTGTGGTTTCAGATAATGAATTTTAGCTATGTCATGAAGTTTTATTTACCTCAGTTCATAGTTCCCAAGTATTTTGTGTTTCTTACTCCTGTTTGTGAATTTAACAGCTGAATCACAATTGACCTTTTAGTTTCAAAGGAGTGTTTTTTGAATTTAGAAGTGTTTCAGATTTATCTTGGTAGCCAATATACTGCTTGTAGGCTGGCAAAATCTATTTCAGAAATAGATTAGTTTAAAACAAAAGTATTGATGCATTGTGAAAACCCAAACTTTTGTTATGTCTGCAGGCTTCACATAGTCTTCAGTGAATGTATTCTAATATTTTGAGAAACACAGTACCTAATGATTTGCTTTTTTCTGTTTGCCCCAGGATCAAGGAGGCTTGGGAATTGCCATTAGTGAAGAAGACACAATTAATGGGGTAGTTATTAAGAGCTTAACAGATCATGGTGCAGCAGCAAAGGTATGAAAACATTTAAAATCCAAATAGGGAATGAAAAATGTTTTTGAAGTAGCATCCAGCACTCATATTTTTAATTCTGTATTGTTTCCAGGATGGACGAATCAAAGTTGGAGATCAGATCCTGGCAGTGGATGATGAAATTGTTGTGGGGTATCCAGTCGAAAAGGTGCTTCTGAAGTGTCAGGAATGTCGCAAAATGCACACTACTTAATGTAGGAGTTGATTGTGTCTTAAACAAACCAGTGAGGTTTTCGTGACTGTACTGAGACTTCATTTTCAGAGCTGGCTGAAGAACCAAAGATGCTCAGGCATTTTCTGTTAAGCAAACTGCTGCAGAATAAGCTAAAACCTGAATTTAAAGCTCAGCTGCTGTTTTACATTAATATACCACATGAATTGTCTATCTGTGCTACAACTGTGGGGTTTCTTTTCCCTGTGGTTCAGATGTGATGACTGAGAGGCACTTAGTTGTGGGATAAAAGCCATGAACTGTCGCTCAGTAATGAGTCTTCATAGCTACTCCACTTTAAAAGTATTAGAACCAGTAAAATTAGCATGTGAGAATTTACGTAGGTGGGTTGCATCAGTGGTAAACCAGGTCATGAACTGTGCCTACGTGTGGGGAGCGTCTCTAATAGTGGCCTCATTATATTCTCCCTTTGGAGAAAACTATCTCCATTCCTAAATAACAGGATTTATTTCTAGCTTCTAGCTCTGCAAACTCAATTTTGGTTCTGTAATGAATCAAGGAGGGCTCTTTTCTAGCACCCTGCCTTGCTACCAAGAAGAGTGATTCTTCAGGCATGAGAAGATCACTTTCTGTTTGTTAAAGGGCAGTTAGGAGGGCATCCGTCTTATTCTTTGATGTGCTGCTATCTCTGAAGCAGTAAATGAGTAAGAGATAGTGAAGTCCTGTGCAGGGACGTAGGTAGGTTTTGGAAGAAGAGACAGAGATTGAGTAAGTAATTTCTGAAAATACTTCTAATTCTACTGAATGTAAAGTCTGGGGAGAATTTGGTGTCTTTTCTGTGAGATGGCAATTGATTTTGAAGGTTTTTCAGTATTTCCTTAAACTAGATTTTGCATTATACCGTGGTGTCCTTCTCTCCCTCCCATCGTTCAGGTAATATTTTCAGGTTTTCCTTCCACCTGTGCATCTGATTAAGGAGCTAGGATGGCAGTAGCACATTTATTTAAATTGGTAGATGTTTTGGCTTTGACTTCAGTGGGATCAGAACTGGGCTTCACCCAAGCGTTAGAAGACAATACTAGTTTTATGATTTTTCTAGTAATGGCTATAAATGTAGTATTTTGTCCAGAGAAGCCATTGAAAGACTGCCACATTCTTGTTGGTATAGTTTGGTGAAGTTTCATGGAAGCTACTTGATTAACGTCAGTCAGGTCTGGCCTACAGTTAATGCTATTGCTGTTTCTTATAAAAAATATCAGTATTTTTCCTTGTTCGTTACCAAGGAAACCTGTAGGATTGTGACTTGTAGCTCCAGTTTGCAGAACACTTCTGCTTTATTTTTGTTTTACAACTGAACAGTCCAGTTACACTCTTCACCAGCTTTTGTCTTTATTATTCAGTTTATTAGTCTCCTGAAGACATCCAAAACTATGGTGAGGCTTACTATCAACTCGGCAGAGACAGATAGCCTGACTGCAGCAGCAGTCCCTTCCAGCACTGCCCCAGCAGAGAGGAGGAATATGCAGCCGCCAACTACTGTCCCCTCTTCCAGCTCACCAGAACCAGAAGCAGTCAAAAGTAAGGATTTCCTTGTGTGTCTGTCTTCACTAGCATTGTGACATAAAAGTGAAGACCCAGCTTGTAATCAAGTTCACTCTTTTTATATGCAATCAGCTGTCTTCTGAGTTCTAGTACTTACGGATTACAGATCCATCTAAATAAAGCAGTGAGGCTCCACACTGGAGACCTAACGCTTGCCTTCCCACTGGCCTGCTGTAGAGGTAGGAGGATGGAGGGATTTCCTCCTCCCTTCCAAAGGCTGTGCAGCAGGTTCCTCTGTCATGGTTGTCTAGAACTAAGTGGGAGGCATTCCTTTAAATGAGGGAGACAAGTCATGTCATCTTCCCTAGAACAGAGGAATGGTTGAGACTGTCCTGCCATTTATGACTAGCCACATGCGACTCTCCCTCTTTAGAGTGCAACTGACTGATGATGGTTATTGGTTAAGTAACACACTACTAAGAAGTCACTAGTAACTTAATAGAGTAATGCGCACATTGCAGTTAACTTATATGTACGTCTCTGTAAGTATTACTAGCAGTAAGACACAATTACGCTACTATATAGAAATCTTAAGAAACATGCAGGAGACCTACTAGTTAATAAGTCTGTTGTCTTCCCTTCTGCATTTAGTTTTAGGGTAAAATCTATTGCTTTGTCCAAGTCTATCCCGTCCATCTTCACCCTGCCACACCAACTCTTAGGAATAAAGACCTGATGGAGATTTCAGCAGTGCTCCCTCCAGCATCCTGGGGATTTGTGATTGCAACTTGGCTTCACTACCATTTACAGGCATCCACAACCCAACTGGAAGATCTCTCTTATCTTGATTCTCCACCTGATTTTATAATTTGTTCCCCAGCTGTCTTTTTCCAAGGCCACCTTTTTGCTGCCCCTGCACCTTGTTTCCTGTGTGTAGAGTCCTTCCAAATAAGCAACACATCCCTAACTACTTTTTCCTTATTGGTCTGATTTCTACTACATCTCTACCCAACCTTGGTGTTTCCAGCAGTGCTATGTAGGCAATTTTTGGCCCAGTACTGATGCAGCTATCTAGATGAGGTCAGCCTTGCATACCAAGACTCCCAGTTCCTTGGTTCATGTATTTCATGTACACTTTATGCCTTCTGGACAGAATTATTATACTTAAGCCTTAACACTTAAGCATGAGCAGCTGCTCATCACACACACAGACTTGCAGAAAAGAGTAACCTGTTCTATACTTGCACAGAAGCTTTACCCTTAAAGTCTTAACTGCCCTCCTGGTTCCCTTCAGAGGCCAAGCCTCTTAGTTTTGAGGCTTACTGCTGCTGCGGGACCTATTACTCACACTAAACCTAAGTATTTGTCTAACCTAAATGAATATTTCTGAATAGTCAAGTCCCCTTGTTAGTTTCAGTTAAACTTCTTTTAAAGTGTCTCAGAATGATTCAGAAGCCTGTTTTTACTTTTTGGAAAAAACGTAATTTTGGTGTTTCTTCAAAGCACAAGGGACATCAGTGATAGAGGTAATCTGAACATCCCAGATGTCTCATTTTCTGATTCTTTCATTTAGTCGCTATACAATATCCCCTCTATTCTTACGGGTTTTTTTCTTTGAAGAATACAGAACTGACTAAAATACTGAAGGAAAGATCCATTTGTGATATACCAGAGATACTGACTTTACAGATAAATTGCTATGTAAGGATGCCATATATGTTTGCACTATGAGTAAATACATTCATACCGTGAAACTTACTGCTCCAAAAGCTGTGTCAATGGCCAATTAAAAGTTGTACTGGTGTAAAAAAGTTCTTTTTGAGGACCGCTAAATATAATGTGTATACAACCTTTGATTTGACCATGGATTGCTGGAGTTGTGAAGTACTACTATTTTTGATTAATACCTAACATTCTTTCTCATGATACAGATCTGAGTCTGTGATGGAATGTTTAATTAGATAGACCTTGACTTGGCCCATTGCAAAAGTGCAGGGCTGACATCCTTGAATCCGTGTATTTAAAGCATACTGTGTACTTCGTTTATTTACGATCTACATTGCATAGTTGCTGGTATAGATGATTAAATTAAATTCTATCCTAAATAGTATCTGTCCAGCTATTGCTGTAGAGTTGTCAATGAACTCTCAAAATGCTGGTTTAAGGTCATTTTTCTGATTTTGAGCCCTCTTACTGTAATCAGGATGTTTAATTGTTGTTTTAGATACAAGCAGATCTTCAACTCCAGCCACGTTAGCCTCTGACCCAGCTACTTGTCCCATCATTCCTGGATGTGAAACAACCATTGATATCTCCAAAGGGAGAACTGGCCTTGGTCTGAGCATTGTTGGAGGAGCAGACACTTTGCTGGTTGGTTGGAAAAATATGTGTGTCGCCCAAACAATAATTAAATTAAAGTGTCTAAAAGAAGATATTTTTTCTTTAAAGGAAAAAAAAAAAAGTAAAAAAGCACTTTTAAAAATAGAGGTGTAAATGGACTTCTTAAATATTTTGGTAATTTGTTCATCATAAAACTGACTTGTTTATCACTGATGAATTATAGTAGGAATTTTCAGTTGCTCTTGGTTCAAAATAGGAGCATGTTCTTTGAATATGCAGTTTGTTTTTTTTTTTATCTATCCACAGGGAGCAATCATTATCCATGAAGTATATGAAGAAGGAGCAGCATCTAAAGATGGGAGACTGTGGGCTGGGGATCAGATACTAGAGGTGTGGTGGGTTTTTTGGTCACTTTTGTTATCATTTGCAAGCTAGGCATCTTCTGTTTGTCTGCTGGAAAGTCCTGCACACTTTATCATTGTATGCTTTCATTGCAGGTGAATGGGATTTACCTCAGGAATG
>NW_009259860.1:3401609-3426441 GCF_000687185.1 Egretta garzetta
AGGAATGCCACACATGATGAAGCAATAAATGTCCTTCGACAGACTCCCCAAAAAGTTCGTCTGACTGTGTACAGAGATGAGGCCCAGTACAAGGAGGAAGACATGTATGATGTACTCAATATAGAGCTCCAAAAGAAGCCTGGCAAAGGCCTTGGGCTGAGTATTGTTGGGAAAAGGTGTGAATGTACCTGGAGAGTCAGTGTCTGGGACTTGCTGGGCATGCTCATGTTTCTGTTGGTGTGTAGGGCTTGAAGGCCATACATGCTATTTTTGTGCCTCAGCTAATTGGCCATTCCTAGAGGAGCTAGCCCAACATTACTCAACAGAAAAATGAGACATTGTTCATTGTGTTCCCAAACACAAGCCATAAAAATGGCACTCAAGCAATACTGTAATGCAAAATCTACTTGTGTATTTGCAGAAATGATACGGGGGTGTTTGTGTCAGACATCGTCAAAGGAGGAATAGCAGACACAGATGGGAGATTGATGCAAGGAGACCAGATATTGACAGTGAATGGAGAAGATGTTCGAAACGCTAACCAGGAGGCTGTTGCAGCTTTGCTAAAGGTATTGGGAAAAGAGAAGGTGGATAAAAGTGAAGAATTGAGGTGCAGATTTTTTGAAAGCTTTAAGTTTTATTCAGACTGAGTTCAAGATTATTATTGAAATGTCAGTGAGAATGACCTGTGAATCCAAATTTCAGCTTCCTGAAGTCTAGAGCATTCAGATTTTGATACTTTGCCTTATGAAAATGGGAGTAGTGGTGGTGCAGAGTGCCATGTTTATAGGGCTATAGAAGACCATAACCTAGAAAAACCTGAAACTTAGCATTGTATTTTCTGCAACAAGCTGGTAACTGGTTAACTATCTCACATTTTGTAGAAAGATAGGCAGAACTGACTTTAAATGGTGGCGAATTCATCAGAATAGTTGTGCAAAAAAGTGATTACTTTCACAGCTGATAATGCTCATCTTTATTTTTCTTGTGTGTGTCTAGTGTCACCTTACATCCATTAAGTACTGTAATGCATTTTCCAGTGACCAAGGCATCTAGTATAAGAAACTGCTTTCTCACAAAGATAACTGAAGTTAACTCCTGTCTGCAGCTCTTGGAATTTCTGTTCTCAATAAATTTTGTGCTTCTGATGTCCTCCCCCTATTTCCAAATCAGAATGAAGTCAGATATACAACATTTCTTGTGGTCTGGCAGGAAGTCCAGCTGGTCAGCCAACTTGTCTGTTTTCCATCCAGGGTTTTGAGACATTGCTGCTGCTATGGTAAGGATTCCATCGAATCAGCATTTTCCAATGGAAAACTGTTCCACCGGAAAAAAATTAACAGCCAGTACTCACAGCTGACTCTTGGATACATAGACACGCAATCGTGCTTCTTTGCACTCACATTCAAAGATACATTTTTTCCAGGTCTTGAACAGTTCCTTGAGCTTTTTTTTTTATTTTCTTTTGTCAGGGGGGTGTGAGGTGGGGATTAGAAAGGGGGGAGGAGCACTTTTTCTGTATTTTCAGTATGTGCCCATAAGTGAGAAGGCCAGAACTGGGTCTCTATTCCGGCAGTGAACTCATTAAAATACTCTTCTGGGGTAATAGTACTTTTCCATTCTTACCTGATTCTGTATTTTATCTAAGGACAGTGCATTTCTTCTTCATATACTGCACTTTTACATCTCCTCTAAATGAAAATGACATTTTATGTGGAAAGTTTCATTTTGGCAAGCATTTTGGAGTATCTAACTGAAGATTTTTAGTTCCCACTTACCATTTGTATATTCATGTTTTAAATACTTCATCCCACTTAGTAGTACTTATAATTAATTATCCTAGCCCTGAGAAATGAGGCTTTTAAAATACCTCAGATATATTATTGTCAAGGATTCTGTTTTGTTCATGCAGCATAAATGGTAAAGCATGATCACTCACATGTAGGCAGTCACCATTTTTAGTTCGGGTATCAGTTCTGTTTTCATTCATGAGAGTAATATCTAGGAGCGAACTGTCTTGAATTGTTTGAAATTTATTTTGCTAGAAAATTATTTATAATCTTTGGAAAACCCCAATGTATTTTAAGTAGCATGAGACCACTTGAATGTGTCGTCAGGCTGAGAATCCCATCTGTTCTTGCACTGTTTCTTTTTAAGTATCCCTAAAACATGTGAAAAGCTGATCATTTTTTCCCCTCATTTGACTTATGGGTTTATCAAATGGGAGATTACAGGAAGAGAGAGAAAGCTGTAATAAAACTAAATGTGAATTGATTTATTCACAAAATTCAGTTGGAAAGTATTACCTCCTACTTTCACACATTATAACTTTTAAATCTCATTTGTGGGTTTGCATATTATATGAGGATGTGGTAATTTTAGGTACATAGATTACTTTCTCAATTTTCCATTTTGGATAACTGTTGCCTGTATGGTCTAATACAAGTCAATTCATACAAGCAGAAAAGAATGGTTTTGCTTGAGCCCTGATCAAGTCTTTCCCAGGACATGGAGAAGTCAACTTTATTTAAAAAATAAAAAGCAATCTAGTAATAAATTAGTGTCACACCTAAGAGAATAGCAACAGGATATGAGGTATGGAAACCCTATTTGAATGGCTATGTCCTGTTGTTGGTTTTGATATATTGGTCTATTTCTTACTGTGAATTTTCTGAACCTCTCTTAGGGTAATACAGCTAAAGCACGATAAATAAAGGCAAACTTACGTCATATTAAGTTCTTTGGATACAGGAGTTAATAGTAACAACTTCCCAGTGGAAGAAAGAAGAAAAACCAAAATATCAACAAAACTTTGAAATTTCTGTAGTTTAATATGCTGCAGATAGGTGGTCATCTTTTGAGACTACTAAGTATTATTTCAGAAGTCCAGTTTTCTAAATATTGTTTGTGATAATAACTGTGTTTCCAGAATCAGCCTAATGTCTTGGTCTCTAAATATTTGATTGCAGGGTGAATTTTCTTCTGAGGCA
Organism: Egretta garzetta; assembly: GCF_000687185.1. Taxonomy (NCBI): domain Eukaryota; kingdom Metazoa; phylum Chordata; class Aves; order Pelecaniformes; family Ardeidae; genus Egretta; species Egretta garzetta. The sequence goes on from NW_009259860.1 coordinate 3,404,600, forward strand.
TACATTTTATGCAGAGGTGTAAATACTTAATGGTATAATTAAAAACTTAAAGAGTAGTTGAAGGATTTTCCAGTCTGCAAACAGTCCATATCACCCAGCTTCCTGTTGGGAGTGGGATGCAGAAAGGTCACTTAAATAACAGATAGATGTTTGGAAAACCTCCTGCCCAGAATTTCTTTAGTTACGTTGGTATGGATCCAGAGTAACAGGTAACTTCAAAAGTGGGAGAGAGATTACTACCTACCAGTTTGAATAGCATGTTCTCAGTCATATCAACAGAAATAATTATTAATACTTCGAAGTGATATGCTGGTTTTAGTGCTTATTGTGAAAATAATCAATTTCACTATCTCTTGAAAAATGCCATCTTGAAATTACATGTTGATATTACAATTGAGAAGCCAAAACTACTCCCTGTTAAGTGAAAGGTAACAGAATTTGGTCGTCTTGTGTAATTTTCACATGCGTATTGTAATACTGGTTAATGCAAAAAGTGCCCTGCTCAGTACTGAAAATCATGGTGTATTTAGTAGTTTGCACGGCTCTGATCCTGCCATGAGCTCTGTCCACTCAGTGCTCATCGCAGGGTTGTTAGCCTGTTATTTTCTCCTCTGTTCATATTTTTTTCTTTTTCCACCCTCTAATAAGTGACTTAAATATTGTCATACGCTTTAATTTTGTAGACAGAAGAGATGCGTTATAAATGACTGGTTCTTTAGTGTTCATTAGGTACGGTAAGACTAGAGGTCGGAAGAATAAAAGCTGGTCCATTCCACTCTGAGAGGAGAACATCCCAGAGTAGCCAGGTGTGTAACTGTAAAACTGATCTGTTTGGAAGAAATAAAATGTGGTTAAATAATGAAAGCAAATAAAAATAACTGGTTTTATGATAACAATTGTTTTCCACATACCTGATCCATTATGAAGTAGGAGGTTTTATGTAGTTTGCAGCTTTTCAGTAACCATTTTATATGTTGCCTTTAGCATATCATATCTGTTAAAGACATGCTCCTGCCAGAAATGTATTCCAGAAATGGCTTTGCTGTGCTACCTAGTCTGGTCTGTATGGCTGCAGGCTGGGAAACAGAGGGCTCTGATTCTCATTGGTATCATAAGAAGTTGGAGTAGACTTTAAACTTCTTTGTTACTTTAGGAGTGCTTGGCATGCACTGGAATATTGTTTCAGGAAACGTAGTGAATTTGTACACTCTTTGCATATTTTTACCATAATCTCGGTCATCAGAAGCAGGAAACCTGCACCCTTTCCATCAGACTTCTCTCAAGTATATTTATTTTATTATTGGTCTAATAGTGAAGTGTTACAAACTCTGCATTTCTGCATTTGAATGCATCCTTCATGCGGTAGCAGCTCACATCGTGATTCTCTCCAGTAGGAGCTATATTTCTGAGAGCTCACAAATTACCGTAGAACTTTATCTGGTTATAAACTGGATGTGCACATCATCAAGTACTGAAGATAAGTAGCTTTAAAACAAATCATAACTAAACAGTTTCAAGTGAGCAGGTTAAGACTGGATAAGACTGAAATGTTAGGCTCTCTCAAACAGGTAATACCAAACAGGATGAAAACATGCAGGCCCTGGGCAGTCTTAATCTAAGTTAGGTAAGAAGCAGTTCGCAGTGTTGCATGTTTTGAAGAGTCTGTTACAGTCAGGAATCTAGTCTCACTGGGAGCCATGTTGTTCCTTTACATTGCCCTGTGGATATAGTCAAAATCTTTCTGGAAGTTGTGCGGGTGAAGCCTGTGAGTGGCGAGCCTAATCTTAGTTTTAGCTGATGGGAGAGAGTGCAAATGAGAGTACACACGAGGTTGTATAAAGATCTGTCTTTTATATTCTGTCCCTACCTTGATAATCATGAGTAACTTTTGCACCAGAAGTCTCTATGAGGTGATAGAAAGTGCAAATATAAGGGCACAGTCTGGCCCTCAGAACCAGCACTTCAAAGCATTGCATGGGGTTGTAGGCATGCAATCTCTGTTGGTCTAATGATGCTTCAGACAAGGACCCCTCTAGAGTGACTAAGAAATATATGGTGGTTCACTGTGTCAGCTTTAACTGGGCACAGAAAAAGTAAAATACAGCAAAATCCACTGAATACACTGGTTACGGTTTTACTGCTATCAACTGGGTGTCTGAAGCTGCTCTCTAATCCCAGTCTAACACTATTTTTAGGTCAGTGAAGGAAGTGGCAGTCTCTCATCGTTCAGTTTCCCCATTTCTGGGTCCAGTGCACCTGAGGTCTTTGAAAGTGGTCTGAAGAAGAATACCAGTAAGGTTTCTTTGGTGCTTTCAGTATTTTAGACACGTGAACTGGTAGCTGAGATCTTTCACTTCCTCTGAGATGTTGTCATGTGTTGCAGGCCTCATTAAAGTCATTAAAGTCATTAAAATGCTGCAGGGGTGGTTACTGTACAGTACATCATCTATATCTTTGAATAGCTTTTTATAAAAGAAACTAGCAGCTTGTTAGACCAGTAGTTTAGATGTTAAGAATCTAAGTTGAGCCGTAATTTTCGATTTAATCTAAATACATCTGCAGCCAAGCCATCTCATTCATAGAAATCGGGATACTGTATAAACTATAATAGCTGTGGAATAGCTGTCTCATGCTCAAATTTAGAACAAAGTTACTTCTGACCATAGTAATGCTAGCAAATAATAGTTTTTTCTATTCTATTTAAGCATGCTTAGCAGTCTTATCCCAAAAGCTATTTAAATGGAGAGAACGAATGACTTTTTCACCCATTCTAGAAGTATTTAAATCCTATTAATTTAATGACAGACACTTTCAAAATCTGCTTAAAACATATGCTATAATAAAATAGCAGAAAGTTAGAATTGGTATAGTGGTTTGGATGACTTTAATGGAAAAGTTTCTTAAAAATCCTAACTTAACTTCTCTTTTTTTAAATTCATTTGACAGCAGCTTCTGAAATACAGGGACTAAGAACAGTTGAAATAAAAAAGGTAAGTTACAGCATGAAGTGGTATGTATCAGGAATGGGTTTTGTAGATGTTGGCAGTAGGTGTGCTTATAGAAGGGAAGAAGTCTGGCCTTGTTAATAATTTTGAGAAAGGAATTGATATTGCAATAGCTCATTAATTTGCTTATCAAATTAATAGCTAATTGGTTTGCCTTAGTAAAGCCTTTGACACCATTTCCCACAGCATTCTGCTTGAGAAACTGGATGCCCATGGCCTGGACAGGCATACTTTTTGCTGGTGAAAAACTGGCTGGATGGTGAGGCCCAAAGGGGACTGGTGAAAGGAGTTAAATCGAGTTGGAGGCCAGTCACAGGTGGTATTCCCCAGGGCTCAGTGTTTGGGCCAGTTGTGTTTAATATCTTTATCAATGACTTGGACAAGGGAATTGAGTGCACACTCAGCAAGTCTGTAGATGACACTAAGCTGGGTGGAAGTGTCAGTCTGCTGGAGGGTAGGAAGGCTCTGCAGAGGGACCTGAGAAGGCTGGATCAATGAACTGCGGCCAACTGCATGAGGTTCAACAAGGCCAAGTGCCTTGGTCCTGCACTTGGGTCACAACAACACCATGCGGCACTACAGGCAGCGGTGAGTCGCTGGAGAGCAGCTTGGCAGAGAGGGATCTGGGGGTATTGGTCAACTACCAACTGCATATGAGCCAGCAGTGTGCCCAGGTGGCCAAGAGGGCTAACGGCATCCTGGTTTGAATCAGGAATAGCAGGACCAGGGAAGTGGTCATGCCCCTGTACTTGGCACTGCTGAGGCCGCACCGTGAATATTGTGTTCAGTTTTGGGCCCCTCACTACAAGAAGGACATTGAGGCGTTGGAGTGTGTCCAGATAAGGGCAACAAAGCTGGTGAGGGGTCTGGAGCACAAGTCTTATGAGGAGCATCTGAGGGAACTGGGGTTGTTCAGCCTGGAGAAGAGGAGGCTGAAGGGAGACCTTATCGTCCTCTACAACTGCCTGAAAGGAGGCTGTAGTGAGGTGGGGGTCAGTCTCTTCTCCCAAGTAACAAGCAATAGAACAACGGGAAATGGCCTCAAATTGCACCAGGGGAAGTTTAGATTGCATATCAGGAAAAATTTCTTCACTGAAAGGGTTGTCAGGCACTGGAGTGGGCTACTCAGGGAAGTGGTTGAGTCCCCATCCCTGGAGGTATTTAAAAGACAGGTGGATGACGTGCTTAGAGACATGGTTTAGTAGTAGACAGGTATGGTTGGACCTGATGATCTTAAAGGTCTTTTCCAACCAAATGATTCTGCGATTCTATCTTTTCAGGTCAAGAATGTGTGATCTCCACTGCCTATATTTTTATGTGAAATCAGTGCAATTTATGCTATTGCATTTTGTGACCTGTTTTGAAAGCAAAAGGAGGAAGGATTAGTAATAGATAATGGGACCTAGTTTTACTGTTATCAGACTGAGTTGAATCTGGATTCTATTTTAGTGAAGTCAAGGGATAAAGTTGCAAGCCCATTGTTTTGTATTCCATATTTTTCTTCACACATATTTTTAATGGCTAGGTCCTTATATGACAGCTGCCAGGTTTTCAACTGTGAAATTCAGTTGACTTGCTTCTTTACAGGAGCATGAGATATGAGTCACAGACTGCTTCTGATTGTAAAAAATACTTATTTTTATTTGACTTTGCCTCGCATCTAGTTCACTTGATTATATGGATTGCATTTAGCCATTCTTTTTTTACAGTAGAATCTGCAAATACCAGTTTACAATAGCGGTTTTGCAGTCAGGTAGTGGGGTGTTGTGCAGTAGTGAACAGCTAGTTTTTTGTTTCAACAGTAGGACACTAGGGGGAGCATAAAGATTAATTCTAGTCTTTGGGAGGTTTATAACAGGAGATTGATATAGACAATATTAAGAACAAGCAATCCCATCTGTCCAGTTTTCCTTGCCCAGACTTTCTATGCTGATGTTAAGGGTCTGACTGAATTCTGTAAATACTTAGGTAGGTTAAGGTAAAACATACAACTAAGCCAGCAAATTGTCACCTACTACTGATAGGAAGAAACATACGTTGTGCTCTCTGTGCTTTCTTGAAATGGTGCAAAGTGTGTTAGCTTAAAAAATGGCTTGAGATGTGGAAATTCTGATTTTCATAAAACAAGAGCTCTAGTATTTTTTTGAGACAAGCCTACAATTCTCTGTATGTGTTTTTCTTTCCAGAAAAATCTAATCTTTTTTCATGACAATAACAGGGCCCTGCAGATTCACTAGGAGTGAGCATTGCTGGAGGTGTAGGAAGTCCTCTTGGAGATGTTCCTATATTTATTGCCATGATGCATCCGAATGGAGTTGCGGCTCAGACTCAGAAACTCAGAGTAAGTTAATTGTTCAGAAGCTTGTAAAGATTGCATGGGTAATGCACAGTAATTGCTCTAGGCAGGCAATAAATTAGAAGTTTAATGATACAGTCATAAGTGCTTCTGGCTGTGACAAGAATTTTTGCTGTTTGGATTGATGAAATGGTGACTCAGATCAGTAGCATGCTAAAAGGTAATTGCTGAAAGATACTAACTATGGGAAGGAAGTCCTAAAGCAGTCTTGGATCATAGAGGTAGTCAGCTTGTGAAAATGAAAAGTAGAGAGAGTGGTTCAGAACAATGGATTCTGTAAGTGAGCTCCACTGATGAGTGTGTTGGACATTCCTGCAACTGAATGTATGCAGTCTGTTTTATCTCTCCTGTTTTCTATGCATATCTATCTTAGGATAGAGATAGTACTTTTTAGGTTCCGAGTTGAAGTGGGAGGTCTTATCTGATACAGCACATAACATATCTACTGTATCCCACCTGTACTGGGGGTGGTTGAATTTGACTCAGTGCGCCTTGGAAAATGGACAGTGTTACTTCAGGATGAATTCAAATGTATAATCTCTGATGATCATTCACTACTTTGGTCTGTCTATCTTCAGGTGATGTGCAAAATGCACCTCTTATTTTACATGCTGTGTATTTGTAGAGTATTAGGATCAATTCTGTAAAGCATCATTACTTTTTTACACTGAGTACGCTAAACCAGTGTAATTTGCTAATTGTGATGTTGAATTTTCCACCTTCATATTAGATCATTATGTAGTTCAAGGATAATTTGCCTTTGAGAGGAAATATACTGTGAACAGTTGCTAATGTCTTTCTTCCTGCCCTCTATCGCTGATAAGATCTGGCTGAATGCAGATATACAGAACAGATCTGCTGTTGTTGAAAGAAAGTGTCAAATAAATCTATGTATCTAAACTTATTTTTAGTTAGATTTTCTACATTTTCTTCTGCAGGTTGGGGACAGGATTGTTAGCATCTGTGGCACATCTACTGAGGGCATGACTCACTCCCAAGCTGTTAGTCTCTTAAAAAATGCTTCAGGCACTATTGAGTTGCAGGTAAAAAATGTTCAGTGACATTTGGAATATTTTCTGAATACTATTTTGCCAGCTGCTACAATGAATTATTTTAGTATCAGCATTCTCATTTTACTGGTTTATGAACTCTGTTCCTAGGTTGTAGCTGGAGGAGAAGTAAGTGTCATAACTGGTCAGCAGCAGGAACCACCTACATCCAATCTTTCATTTGCGGGACTAACTTCAACCAGCATTTTTCAGGATGATTTAGGGTAAGTAACTGTAGCATATACAACCTCTGTAGCCTGTTACTTTAGGTAGAACTCGACCTAAAAAACATAAAAATTCTAGCAAATAATGGATGAATTGTTTGACTTAATCATGATTTATACATTTGGTGTATTTGGTACCTGTAGGCAATGGGTCCTCTTCTGCATTTTTCATGATGTGATTTGTTGTGCTGCTTTATTTTTCCCCTCTGGAGTTGAGACGTGATTTGATTTTTTTTCTCTGTAAATGCAGCCTGCTTAGTTTCACTGAGCCTTGGTAGCTGAGATTAGTTGATAAACCCAAAATGTTTTTTCACAGAGGTACCTGTGTTTCCATAATATGCTCTCTAGCACTGGGCTATCAGGAACATCAAACTTTTCTGGTATATGAGACATACTGCTTCTGGAATACTGCAAAGTACAGCTATGTAAACAAGTTTTGCCTCAAACTCTGACATAAATCTGAGGTATTTTTCTTCTAGGAACAGAGAAAGAGAGAATGGGGTTCTTCAGTCACACAGACCTACTTTGAAAGATAGAACTTCAAACTTTCTTACAGTCAAAGTCTATGTGGGGAAATAGACCTATAAATGGTCTGTATAAACACGTACATACAAATACACAGTCATCCTAGAGGAAGAGAGAAACATTAAACCTTACAACATAAACTACTGGGGCTAGTTTTAGACATTTTTTTAGGAGGTTTCAACGTAGGTGTTTGTTACGGAGATTTGAGGTACTGGTATTGCATCTCTGCTATGGTAGCAAGCAAGTGGGATGTTGCAGCCGTAGCTATGCCCTGAGCTGGCTGGAAGAGGTGTTTGAAATAGCTCCCTTTAAGTAATAATGAGAGCATTAGACAGTTACAGTGTTTTACATTAACTAAAATAGTCAGTTCATTATAATAAAAGCACTTGTAGTTATAGTGGAAAGGGAAATGTATTGCTTAGCTTGAAAGGAGAAATGTTTTTCGTTGAATATTCTGCATGTTAAATCGTAAGTTCAGACAACATTGCAGTACTCTTTCTTTCGTTTTCTTAGACCTCCTCAGTACAAGACCATTACTCTGGATAGAGGACCAGATGGCTTAGGCTTTAGTATTGTGGGCGGTTATGGCAGTCCGCATGGAGACTTGCCCATTTATGTGAAGACAGTGTTTGCAAAGGTAGGTGTAAATTTGTTCAGTCAATCAATTTATTAATTAGTTCACAGCAGCTACTATCTTAAATCTTGGCCTGGGTTTGAAGCCAAAGATTGTTACAGTTTCTTAGAGCTTTTCTGCCTTAGTGCAAGTGCTGGTCAAAATGTGCTTGCAGCATTTGAAGGCTGTAGTCTTAGAAAGGTTCGGAATTTCCAAATGCATGTGACTCTGCATATGGCAGTCTTCTTCAACTCTCAAAATTGGAATTGTGCACATACATAGAAAACCAGTTATATCTAGAGTGTATTTTCATCAGGTAGTAGAAAGGACTGTTTTATTTATTTTGACTGAGGGTCTGAAAGGTAGACAGACATAAAATAGTTGAACTCAGTCTGGACCTTTGGAGAAGTTGAGGTACTTCCCTGGATTTGACAGTTTGGACTGCCCTAGGAAACAGCCCTGAATCAGACAGTACTGGAATCAAGAATCCCAAACTCTCATGGTATATCAAAGTACAGAGCTGGGGTTTGATTACTGAATTTCTTATATAAGTTGCTGAAAACTTTGTCAGGCCTTGAAAATCTTGCTTCTGTGATAGTAGAGTTTAAGTGTTGTACTAGCTGGATGTACAGAGTTAAGGGAATATAAAAATACCGTAGATCTGATTTCTAAATGTTGTGAAACTTAGACAGGGCAGGGCATACTGCAGCACTAGCAAGCTGTACTACGGCTGACCATAGTTGAATCACTGAAAATCAAAAAAGTTTTAAGGGGTTTTGTGCACTGAACCCATCTTACTCAGACCATAAGGGCAGTGTGGCAGGGAGAATAAGGAATGCATGAGTCTGCAGTTATATGTTGTATCGTTTCAGGGTGCAGCAGCAGAAGATGGACGCCTGAAGAGGGGGGATCAAATCATTGCTGTGAATGGGCAGAGTTTAGAAGGGGTGACCCATGAGGAAGCGGTTGCTATTCTGAAAAGAACAAAAGGAACAGTCACTTTGACTGTTCTGTCATGAACAGGCTGCCCAAAGGGGTAGGGTCAATAAGACTGTGTTATTTACATTCCACATAGCAAAGAGAATGGAAATGTTTATATAGCCTTCTTGCTCTTCCAGCTTCACAGGACTGTGTTACAATACTGAAGAAAAATAACATTTAACCGTATTTTTGTATACAGTAGAAGTATTTCTCTCACTGTCAAACCAACTGGGATGGAGTTATGTCAACTGTGGAAAGACACATATTTTTCCTGTTAGTATTATAATGAATTCTTGTAAGCCACAAAAAAAAAAACCAAACCACCACCAGAATGTTTGCATTAATAACCACACAACAGAACTGGAATGTTTTGCTAAGAAGCTTTGGATATTTGAAATGTGTTGGAAAAATGATAGTCACCAAGTCAACAAAGGGGGTAAGCACAGGCAGCAGTCATCAGAAAACATTAATAAGGTTATTGAAGGAAGAAAGTATTAACAAAATGAGGAATTTTGGGAAAAGAAGGAAAAGTATGTAATCTGAAGGCAGATGATTAATGGATTAGGTGGTTATTTGTATTATTTCACAACGCCCAAGTAGAAAGAGCTGGAAGGGTGACTTGGGTGCATTTTTTTGCTTGTCTGTTTCTGTGTTTAAATTTCCAAAGTCATGGTGTATCAAAACAAAAAAAAAAAGAAAAAGAAAACTGTGTTTTAGTTTGGGTTGGGTTTGAGGCTTTGGTTTTTTTCTTTGAGGCAGGGGTGTGTGTGTGTGTGTGTTTGTTTTGAAAGGAGAGGACTTGTGCTCAGGGCTGAAAAATCCATTTGCTAGTGGAAACTACTCCTTATGAGTGAGTGCCCAGCAACTGCAGTATTAGAAGAACTAGAGTTTTCTTTTATAGCAGTAGTGTTTTCTAGCCTATATGGGTGTGAAAGCAACCTTCCCAATATGAAATGTGTGTAAGTGAAGGTTTTCCTATTCCAGTGTGCAAGATTAACTACAGGCTCAGTGCAGAGGTTTCTTCAAGCTTCTTGAATCAGAGCCACAAACAAACCACTCAGGGTAGGTTTACTTAGCTGCAGAGAGAGACTTGTGGATACTGGTTAAGCCAAGGTGGAAGAAGTTGATGTTACGATATTGCTGCCACTATCAGTAGCAGCAAAGTTTGAGTCCTCCTTGGACTGAGGAGGCCTAAAACCACAAGTTGAGGGTGTGTAAAAGGCTGAAAATCCCTCCCAGTGGAGGTGAGTAGCAAGACAGTAGTGAAGGTCTTTCTGCATCAGCATTAAGCAGAAGAGGAGATTTGAGGGCCGCAAATACTGTTTGGGGGTTATTAATCTTAGAGGCACAAAGACAAGACAGTGTCTAATAAGTATGATGCAACCATGGAGCTGTGTGGTCATGGGTAGCAGTGTGGTCCATAAATTTATCAACATCCTCGGGTCCCTAAGTTGGCATCCTCTCTAAACCTTTATTCAAAAACCACACCCACTGAAACCCTTAGCTGGCTGTACCCTGCCTTTGCCTCTGCTCCTTCAAACTGGATCTTAGGAATCTGGCAGATAAAGCACACTTTGCCCATAATTTACCTTCCTGCAGAAAAATTCCACAAGGTCTTTTGAGGGAGAAAGATATGTAGCTAATTAGCAGCAAGACCATTTGTGGTAATTAGTGGGAAAAAAAAATGGTGTCAAGAAGGCCACCACATCAGGTGTCATGTAAGAGAAGTCTGAACTGAAAATGCAGGCAATGGTCAGGGGCCGATAGGGGAACATACAAAGGACTAGCGTTTGTTTTAGTGGGACTCAAAAACAGTATTAGGTATGTCTGTGAAATACTATTAACAAAATGATAGCTAGGTCTAAGTGAATTAACTAAACAACCCCTGCCATCTTTGTCTCTCTAGCTGTTGTAGAAGTTACACTGTGATAGGCCAGGATGGAAGAAAACAGATGGTACTGTTACTGGATGCTGTTGTTATTGAGTCGCTCTTCTATTCTTATTCCTCACTTAGAGTGAGAAATGCCTACATTAGAGTATGTAAAGTCACTTTAAATAGTATCTATATTTGTAACAGAAGTAGTGTACAGATATTTTGTTACTGCTGTTGTGTCTAAATGGAGGATTTAAGTGAATAAATTCCAAACTGTCATGATGAAGAAACAAAGTTGCAGGTGTGTTTCTGGTTGCTTTACAATGGCATGCTTGCATTGTTCATTCTGTTGTGAAAGATTAATTCAAAAAAACTTAACAAAAAAATGGCATTACTCTTTGTGTAAACTTCAAAGCATCTGCTAAAAATTGCTTTACTTGGATTTTAAGATTTTATCTGCACTTGCAAACTCTTAGCAAATCCATGAGACTAGATACCAAAGCTACCTACCAGTGAGCCATGGAGCCTGGGACTTCGCTTTTAGCTGTTACCCGTGCTGCTGCTTCACAGCACAGGATCTTCCCCGAGCCCTGCGCTGGGAAAGCTGGAGCATGACCAGTGCTTAGCAGCTGCCATGCTCTAGACCATGAGGTGTAATAAACTCTGCATGCTTAGGATGTTTGGGTTTTTTTATTGTTTGGTATTCAATGCAACTTTCATGTCACAGGGCTTAGTCCTGTAAGGTGCTAGGTACTATGGCCCCAGTTCTACCAAGTCTTCTGGTTTTGGTTACATTTTTTCCCATGTGACTGTGTTAATTGTGGGACTTCACAGGCTTGGAGCTGAAGGTCCTGGCGTCCTAAAGGCCCATTGTCTGTTCAGGTACACAGCCTTTTCTTTTAACTCTGCTTGCCTCTCACCTATTCAGTGCTCATGATCTTAGAGTGGTATTAATGAAAGTGACTGTCACTTCTTGTAAGCGTGTGCCTGGACAAAGGACAGCTGGCTTATGGGAATGCACATATTTCATTCCTTGGCAGTGAGCAGGTATCATTGGCATGGCTGCTTTCCTGTTCATTCATCTGCTGGGTTTTATTTCTGGGCTAGCTTTATGGAAGCAAATGGTATTGGTAATTCTCAGTTGGGAGAATGGGTGGAATTTGGGAGCCATTGAGGATCCCCTTCCCTTCACCCTTTTTATAAGAAAAAAAAGCAGCTGTATATTCTATAGACCTAGATATGGACTTGCCTGAAAAAAAAAACAACAAACAAACAAACAAAAAACCCCCCCACAACCCTAAAAGAAAACAGTTGTCATCTTTGTTCTTAAGTGGCAAAAAGATGGTGTTTTTTATGGACAGAGACTTGCAAGTAATGCGGAGGAACTTAGTACTTTTAACAGTGTTTTGCAAAGAAAGCCTTACCTCAGAGTGAGAGTGACATTGGAAAGAGGCTGGTAGTCATTTCGCGCTCACACACCTTTTTCTTGCTTTTTAAAAAGAAATTTTTTTTCAGCATCTAAAATATTCAGGTGTAGGGAGCAACCTCTGTCTTAGGCACAACTTGAAACTAGTAAGAATAGATAAAAATTTTCACTTCTTTACAAATGCGATTAAAGCTGTGAACACTGTTGTCCTTTAGCATATTCAACACCTGCAGTGTACGTACAAGCTGTTGTTATTTCTTTCTGAGTTAGAGGTTGTGCATCTTCCTCAACAGCTGTGTAGGTCTTTATTTTAATGCATTTTAGTTCATAGCGGCTGTTGGCAGGGTTATGTGTTAACTTGTGAAGTTGGGCCACTGATACTTGGGAAAATGGTAGCAGCATCAAGTTGGACTGGTCCATTTCAAACACAGTATACCTGCTAATGGGACGTGACGCCTAAATAGATCGAGTTTCCTAACTCGTTGCCATGTGTTTTCATTCTCCTGTGGTAAGATCTTACACAATATTCTTGAACTTGCTACTCCCAATGAAAATGGTCATGTGAAATGGGCAGGAAAATACTAGGTGTTGCTTCTCTTACTTCAGTAGAAAGAAGAGGAGAATAATTTCTGATAAACTACTAATCCTGAAAGCTGTGTACATCTCAGTTGAAGATAACAGAATTGTCCAAACTGGATTATTCATTTTTAATTTTTGTTAAGTTGCAGCAGTAAAGTTTTACTTTTTAGCAAGTGAATGAAGCAGGCTTTCACGTAGTCTTTCTCAGCAAACTACTTTCTGATCAGTCAGGTTTTTTGATCTTCAGATAGATAGTTTAAATACGTAACTTTTTGTTTTCGTTACATAAAGGAAGTGTTTTGAGTCGCATACAATATCTGTGTTCTTAGCTGGAAGTGCTATGCTGACTATTTTAAGTACTTGGAGTTAAATCTCCAGCTTACCCATAGGTAGCCAAATGAAAGGTTTTTGTCTACGATGGGAGGCTTTGAAGTTGTCAGCACTTGTTAATATTTTCTGGTATTTCAGCCTTTGGCAGTTTATTAATTAAGATTACAGTTTGATAGTGTAGTTCAGTTTATTTAGTAGTACACCTTGACTCAGCAAGGTTGGCATTATAGCTAAAAGGGAGTGGATGTTCGTTGTGAGCATTTCTATGGGATAAGGAATACCTTTTTGAGACTCTAAGCACCGGTCAGCGACAGTGTCGCAGTTTGCTGTGTTTCACAGTGTTTATGTATGGTCCTCACTGTTCATAGCCAGGGAATAGTGCGCAATCCTAGGACTAGGAGGACTGAGACCCTGGGGTACATTTTCAGGATTCCTTATCAGGTTTCCACTGCTGCACACAAGAGGAAGATAAAGGGAGCCTGAGTTTCTTGTTGGGCGCCTCACATGAGCACTTAGATGGAGGCACATTAAAGGCCTTTCCAGGTTGTAACTTTCAAGTACCTTCTCATCACAGGGATGCCATAGCCGCCACATCCAGTGCTTCAGAGTTTTACATTATCGAGGGTTTTACAAAAAGCAATGGGAGCAGCACCTTGAGTAGTTAATGGGAAAAGAGTTATTCTCTGTTTTGGGAGAATCTTTGACCGAAACTGTGAAAGACATACATGTTTTGGCTTGGAAAAATTTATTCATTACTCAGTGTTAAATGCGAATATGCCTGATGGAATTAGAAACGTCAGCATTGCAGATGAGCTATATAAATATCAGTATAATCCTAATGGTTAAAGCAGCAAATGCTCGCTGGAAAGTCCTGTTTGTGACAGGAACCACTGAGGACAGATGATAATAAAGATTGTCATATGGGGAAATCATTAACCTTTGTTACTGTCACCAAGACCAGAAGATGTCTCAAAGTGAAAGTACTCATGTTTTTCATGCTTTTTTAGTAAGTCCACACCAACTCTTTTTCCCATACTTTTTACTTTTTCCCAAGTGTAAAGGGCCTGCAAAGAGGTGTTACTGATATTCTTGGAATGAAAAAAAGTGACTATCATTGCTTCAGATATGTCCCTTTTCTTGTTTTTAATGACTATATACGAACACAGGTAGTGAAGGAAAATGTTGCTCTTAACGTTAGAATTCTCTTGGGGAATCCAAGCAACTCCAAACCTAGTGTCTGGGCTGGAGACTTAATTTTTGGTAGTTGGGGATTTAAAAGAGACAAGTGACACATATAATGTAGTAAATTATTGTTTCATGGTCATCTTAAATGCTGGATGGTACCAGCTGCATCTGCAGCTGCTTTTGCATACCCCTAGATGGTTCACTGCTTGAATTCCCATGTCCTGTAAAAGTTCCTGTAAAGGGAAGGCTTAGCCTCACCGTTTCCCTTGCAAGTCATGCTTTAATGGAAAATAAGGTCCAGCGGCATTTTGGAAGAGTAACTAGGTTCCTGTCTGTATGAGAAATTCTGAGTTTTAGGTCCCAGGCGGGCAAAAGCTCTGATGCTGTTCCTGACAGACTTGCTCTCTGAGAGATGTGGTGGTTGGAAACCCACACCTGGGAGCAGCAGGTACCAGGGCACTCCCCGATGGGATTGATGCACACCTGGCTCCCCTCAGTTGGCATACAGCTGTGTACCACAGATCTGACAAACTTCACTTGCAGTCCTAGAAGTCAGGAGGTTTTGGGTTGTTTGGTTGTGTGGTTTGGTTTTGTTGGGTTTTGTTTTTTTCAAGATCTACCCTTGAATGTCTTGGCTTCAATTTAAAGATTATGCAGAGGACTTGCATTTTTCTACTTTCATCTCCAGTTATCATATACTTCCCTTTTTAAACATATACAAAATGATAAGTAATCTGCTCACTTTTTTTGTTAATGCAGAGTGAGAGGTTGTTCTAACCAGATTTACTTCACAAAAATGTCTCCTGGTGAAGCTTTTACAGCCCTTTTCACAACACTGAATGACAGCAGTGATTGCCTTTGTGTTAAATGGTGTTTTGTTCATGTCAAGCAGCAGCTGACCGTCAGAACTCTGTGTATATAGTCTCTTGCTGTCTGGAAAAAAGCCTTTACTTTTCCTATTGCAGTCACTACAGCTGGAAGAAAAAATATAACTGGACCTTTGTATTTAAGTGCAGATTTATGGAATACTAACATTTAGTAGAAATAACTTATTAACAGTTCACTGTTTGCTGTCACGTGGCATGCTCTTCTTTCCATCCTAAGAAGTCAGAGACTCTTCAAAGCTGTCTATTTTGCCAGCAGACAAACCATTCCCACCTGCACTTCCCCTGCTCCTGTTTATTTTGATTTGTTTGTGTGTTGGGGTGGGCGAGGGGAGTGTGTTATGTGTGAGGGGAGGATGTCAAAGGCTTTGTGTGTGTGCATGCGCATGTGCGTTTATATGCATATGTGTGTGTAATTTGGGGAGTAGTACTGTGTAAGTGCTAATTATTAACCTCCAGGTATTTCCTTCCAGGCATGATTTTTTTTTTTTGGTTTTTTTGGTGGAAGAAATTATAATAGGCGCTCCAACCCTTTTTTATCCATAGGTATCATAGGATTTTAAGAAACAGAGTATATATTTGATGTATTCTAATGTCAAGAAAGAGGGATTATCTGTTTCTTCTCCACTAGTTGTGATTATTGCATTTCCTGATGAACCTTTTTCTAATGCGAGCATACATCTTTTTTATTAGCCTAGTATGTTTAAGAATGGAGTATGTTCCAGTTTGAGCTTTCAGGGCAATTAAATCCTATTTGAAGTTGAGAAATATTTGGGTCTGGGGTACTGATGCAGTGTTTGTGGGCCTGAGAGCACCTCATGAGGTATGAGTACAATCCAGGCCCATGTCAAAGATATCATGTTCATAGGACTGTTCCTTCTATACACAGGAATTGTACTCAATTTTACTCGGTTGATAGTTTGAACTCACATACCTGTATATGTTGTTGACACTCAAGCTTAAACCTTAAATCAGGCTAGCAAACCTCTTTGACCAAGCCCAAAGTGGCAACCCTGAATTAGAATGGTTTCCTTCTCAATGACAAGGAGAAGGTGGACCAAGAAAAAATCTCGGGCAACAGGCAACAAAGAGGCAGGTGTTTGCTGGTGCCTGGAAGCCTGTTTGCTTTGGTCTGTAGTGAAAGGTGGCTGGAACTGCCCTAGTCTGCACTTCCAGTTAAAAAGTGAATGGGTACAGGAGAGGGGCTCACTCATTTAGGCACAAATAGGCCTGGAGGTGGCCACCAGCAGTGAACACTGCCTGCATGAGTGTTTCTTTGGTATTTCAAGATGAAAAAGAAGTGTTTATGCAGTCAGCCGCTGTTTTCAGCTTGGGCATTTAGCCTGGGGGCTTGGGGTGCCGAAGCTTTGTGGGAGAGGCTTTTTGTCTGTAGCACCCCGTCCCACAAGTACACCTTGAAATCGGACTAGACATGGGAGAGGCACCTAGTTTTGTCCATAGATGCTGACTTTTGTGCAGCTGCATGTCTATGCATTAATCGTTTTCAGTACTAGCCACTAGATAGCACTAGAGAATCAAGGTAAGTCTCAAACAGCATGGGATGCAAAGATTTAAATGAACCCAAGCACTCCAAAACTAACAACCACTGGAGTCTGTGGTTGGTGTTCAGCTCTGATCGGCAGCCTAATGGAAATTGTTCAATCAGAAGAAAGTTACTTTAACTTCTGCTGTATTTAAAATGTCTACACTGATGTATTCCCAAGCAAAAAAAACGTAGAAGTAGCATGAGCAGTTACCCTACTCTAGCCTTCTTTTTAATACTTTTGATCTTTATTGAAGGCTACAGGCTTCAACAAAATGTGCCTTAAATCCAAAATGTTTCATATTGGCCATCACAAAATCAATGCTTTAAAACTGAAGTAAAAACACACCTCCAAAAAATACCCATAGGGATATATGCTTTCCAAAATGATGCCTCCAAAAACATATTCTCAACAGAACTCATTTTTAAAGAGGGTACTGTGTCTGTCACTTTCTGGAAGTTTATCACTTGCAAAATTATTTGGCATTTTTATCTTTCCAGGAAGAATTTAAGGTAATGAAGAAATCATTACTGACCATCTCTGTGAGAAGCCAAGAACTGATGTTTTTAATCTCTGCTATGAAAAGCAATAAAGGTACAGCTTCTGCTTGCTTACAGACAGCCTTTCAAGAAACCCCACATGAAGTTTTTTCTAAGGGATTAGGAAACCCAAAGAGGTCGTAAGAGAAGGGCATTGGTTACTGCCTGCATGTGCTGGGCATTTTCATAGGTTTTGCACACCTCTTGTAAACCATATGCTTAATGCACATTAAGTACTTTTTATCTGTACATCCATATACAGTTTTTCTGGCAGTCCTGAGGAATACTGCACGGGTATGCTTGGTGCCATGCAAAATAAGAAACTTGGTAATCTCTGAAAACTGCATTCCTGACTTTGGTTTCAAAATACTGTGTGGGTGATCACAAACTCTTCTATTAGTTATTAACAGGGTTTGTATACCCAAATGCCACATCTGGCTTTGGTAACATGTCTCAAGAGTTTTTGGTAAGGATCCAGAATTTGAAGACTGAAGGTCTTGGACTCCTAGAATAGTGTCTCCTAAATGCTTGTCTTGAAGGACAGTTTCATAATCAGCTCAGGGCATCTGGCTCTTGTGGCTTGCTTCTGAACTACACTAAACAGACTGATCTCAAAATAAGCAACTGTACTGCAGCTTATTTGCTATAGGCATGCTTCATCTTAGGTATGGGGACTTCATGGACCATGGTCTCAGCTGTTGCTGATAGAAGCTTGCAGGAACTCCCAGCAGACTGGGCTGAACTCTCAGCCAGTAAGCTGTTCCTTGAAGAAATGACAGCCTGTTATCAGGAGATGCATGGGCTATCTTTGAGACTTGCTTACACATACAGTACATCCAGAATATCATTACCTACCAGCTTTCTATAGAAATTCACCTTTTGCCGTCAGTATGTGAGAGGCGTATGTTTAAACATGATAAGAGATTAACAGCACTGAAGGTTGATCATCTGTTTCTCCACAATTTAAATGGAGGTTTTGCAGCCCTCCTTTTCCCTCCCACACCAGTCCCTCAGCCGAAGCTTGGAGGGCTGAACTTCCTTGGTGATAAGAGTCAATTACGTGAAAATAAGCTGAATAAGGTTTGTCAATCACGCTTCCAGCCTGCTTCAAGCATCCTTTGCCAGTGGAGAGCTATTTGCAGTTGGCAGGCCGGTGAAGCAGTTACCTACAGGACTGGAAGGTGAACTGGCATTACAGTGCAGATAAAGCAAGATTAGTGACTGACATTGTACCACAAATCCTTCCAGCCTCTTTTTGGCCTTATTTCTTTATTGCACGTATAAAACTATACTAAGCATGTCCGGACTACTACTGTACTTCATTCTCAAATGCAGCAGATTTTACAGAGTTAGTTCTGTGATTTGTTTTTCTCCCAAGTGCCTGTGGCAGGGAAGCTGTTTTTGTAAGTGGTTTGAAAACAAGTTCCAGCAAAACTGATCTTTATCAGATCCCGTTTAGGCTACATGTACTGAATAGTGAAACAGGCCAGTTAAATTTTAATCTGGGTTACATAAAAGATTGTTCTCAAAGTGGCACATATTGACATTGTTCTCACACCCATTAACTTGCAACTGGAAAGTGAAAAGGCCAGGAGAGATGTAAAACCTATGTGTGTGTGTGTGTAAACAAGTTTTAGATAGGTTATGGTAGAATCACAGAAACCTTTCTGCAGCATCGTGGCTGTGTGGTGCTTGTTTTTTTCCTCGTGGGGTGGGGGGATGGTGCCTTGCAGGCTAAGAGTTATGTAGTTCTGTAGCTTTTTGGGGAGAAGAGTTGTCGTTTTGGGGACCTGCTGTCAATACACTGAGGATCTTTTTCATGTAATCTTAGAGGAGTAGTGAGGATGTGCCCAGAGGCCCAGGTGTGGCCTAAGCTGGGAAGATACCTGTAAAGACAAAGGGATACAACACATATAGTTGGGCAAAAGACAGAATACATTTAGCTTATTACAGGTGGTAAAATTTAATTGAGTTGCCCACATGCAATTCTAGCCAGTTGTTCTAAAAGTATGTGCTGCTGGATGATGCTGAAGGACCTGCCATTACTGCAAGAGGAGAAGCACGTAAAGACACGCGTGCCTAGATGAACCAGACTGCCACTCCTGAGAGCGGTAGAAAGGCACCAGTGCTGCCTAGGAAAAATGAGAAGACAGTCTGATGAATTAGTTCTTTTTTTAGGGGGATTTCTGATAGTTTTTCTTATCTATATTGAAACTTGAAGCAATATTTTTTCCAAGTAAGTAACCTCTGATCTTTAATATTAATTTAAAAATATTTAATGTTTCTCTTCTAATTAACTTTATTTTAAAAGGACACAGTTTTTGTACAGAATTAAGAACAGGTTTTTTCTGTATTGTGAAGTCACACTTCAGGGTATTTTAAGATCTAAGAACAAGTAAGTTCTATAGTGTGCCAAACTCAGAGGTCATTTACATACCTGTGATGCTTATTAATCTACATCAGAGACCTTTCATATTTACACCTGTGTACCTCAGATGATAAAATGGCCTGAGGCATTTGGTTCCCACTTTGGTTTCAAATGCTGTTCCATTAGCATTGGGTATGACTTCACTTACATGCAGGACTGCTTCTTAAATTGCCATGGGGAAATTTTTCCTTGATTCACTTTTTGCCACGGGAATTAACCACTAACCAAAATCCCAGGAACACTGCCGTAGCTAGAAGTTTAGTCAAGCGGGTTGCAATGGCAAGCATCAGAAGGAACAGAATACAAAACAAAGCAACTTCAAGAGCTGGAGGGCCAGACATACCTATTTGCTGCTTAACCTATTTGCTGCTGAGTCTTTGGGAAGTCACACATCCTCCTGGTTAATTGTATTCAGTCCCCAGAGACAGCTACGGCTGTCTTTGAGGCTGTGTCTTCAATACAGTCAAGTCTCAAAATGATGGGTAATGCAGTCCTCATCTGTGAGGAAAGATCAGAGCAGGGAAGAAGGGTCAGAAATAGGGAGATGGCCCTCCACTTTGTCACAAAAGCTGTGCCTTTTATTAAAGCTTGAGCTTGGCTCAAGCCCTGGCCCAGAAAAGCCAACCACACAGTAAAATCGTGTGGTCTGTTGGCCAAAACCAATTGTCAAACCCACAATCAACACATTTTAGTAGTGATTAAACCTGACTTCCTCTCCACTGTGGATGTGGTCTTAAACTTGCTTGCACCAAAATTGTGTGGGTAATTGTTTGCTTCCGTACACTGCCCAGCATTATTTAATTAGGAAAATGTGGTTGGCAGGAGGGAGGTGGAAGCTGGAAAAGACAGAATCCTTGTCAACAACCCATGTGGTTCCCAAAGAAGCAGGGTGAAAGTGTGTGAAAGGCAGATGGTAAAATGCTGCGTAAGTGGTGGTATGTGTGGCTGCTGACAACCCAGAAAGTGAGGATGAGCAAAGGTACCTGACTGAAAACTTCAGGAGCCACATGCCATGCTATCCTGTCTCAGGGGAAGTGCAGGAGGCTTGGCATTGCCTTTCTGGTGCCCTATAATCACTCTTCCAGTGCTTACAGTGCACCTGAGTAAGGCATGGCTCAGAGAGGTTGACAACTTTCCTGTCTAGAAATTTCTGCTGACAGAGATAGTCTGGGAAAATTGTGCTGTATCGCTTCAGAATCCATGGGGAGATCTGGTAAGCAATATCCTCTCTGTTTTCCTTAAATGGCAAACTTTTGTCTTCCACACATCTTACAGACACACATTTGTGGATTTTGATCCCTATAGGCCAGTTAAGATTAAGCAGGGACACAACCAAAATAAAACAAAGGGAAGTGTCTTTTGCAAAGTGCAGTTACCCCAAGAAACTGTCTTCAGGTTATGCTGTGGCATTCAGATGAGAGATGAGGCAAGGTGAAAGGAAGCAGCAGGTAGTCTGAAAGATGGCTCACGTTTAAAGCCAAGCTCAGTTCTAGGGAGAAGTAGTATATGTATTGCATGCTTTATTGATAGGCTCCTAAGCTAGGAGATGTGGGAAAATAAATCCAAAATTCAGGTGGAAATTCTTCCCATAATTGTCATTTGCTTCCCTGCTTTTTCCAAAGACCTGTAATTACTGCTTTAGCAGATAAAACCTGTAACTGGATTTAAGGAAGCTATAGTAAGCAGCTGTCTTTGCATTAGTGATAAAATCAAGGGGGGGCAGATCTGAATCAGGTTTGTAAAGCATAAATTTATCTTGTAGCCAAATCAACTAAAAGTAACACACCCCTTACCATCTGCTCAATGACAGTTTCCAGCAGTTGTGCTGCAAACGTCCTCTGGAAGTGCTGTTACAGACAAATAATTGACAAACCGTCCAAATGCTTTAAGCAATGATCAGTCCAGTGGGTGGCATTAGGGCTCCCTGGCCTTCAAGGGGCCAGTGCAGGTGCCCATTTTGCATCCAAATGTATATTTTTAAGCCAAGTTGTTGCTGTGATGCGAATCCAGCTACACGATTCCACCCACTAAAGGTATAAATCTGTGAACTTTTATGAAGAAATTCATTCAAGTACTGCAATAATCCTTACTAAATACTTACGTTTACCTGGGAAAAATAGGATGTAAATTGCTAGAAAAGTCTTGGCATATGTTAAGGACTGTCTGCAGTTCTAGACTACGTGATGGAATTGAGGAGTTTATTTCACTTTTGCTAGAGGCTTCAGGTATCATCCCAAGCACATCATGCAGTTAAATATAGGCACAGCTACCAATTTAATGGCTTTAGTGGCTTTTCTTTGG
>NW_009259860.1:3426547-3427690 GCF_000687185.1 Egretta garzetta
TGTGGTGTGTTGGATTGGGCTCACATCCCCCTGCCACAATGCTGTTGTCACTTGATTATTATTCCAGGAGATCTGGAGGGGCACTCCAACAGGAGATGCAGGTGGACTGGAAACTGCATTTATATGGTACGTGTTTCCAAAGAAATTAATTTGTAGGGTGGAACTGTTGTTTCTGAAGATCTGATATCTATTTTATTTATTTTTCAGTGTAGTTATTCTGGACTAATTCTCATGTGGCTCCTTCAGCTGACTTGATTATTATTCCAGGAGATCTGGAGGGGCACTCCAACAGGAGATGCAGGTGGACTGGAAACTGCATTTATATGGTACGTGTTTCCAAAGAAATTAATTTGTAGGGTGGAACTGTTGTTTCTGAAGATCTGATATCTATTTTATTTATTTTTCAGTGTAGTTATTCTGGACTAATTCTCATGTGGCTCCTTCAGCTGACTGCTCTTGTGGCACAGCTTCAGCTTTAGTCTCCTTCAAGAGGTGTCCAGTTTGGGTGATCCACTACATGAGGTGAATTAGTATGGTCGAAAATTTACTTTAGGAGTAGACTCCTGATCCAGACTGAAGTGCAAATGCAGGGATATCCAGACTATATACTTGAAATAAAGTTTTGACAATACAAGGTAGTTGTTAGCAATCAAGACTCTTGATAATTTTTAGAAAATGTTTTAACCAACAGATTTGTTATTATGATACCTGTGCCTTGATAAAGAGAGGTAGTGTTTACTTGAGGTCCAAGTCTATCCCGTTTCAGATGAAGGACATAATGAATGTGTTTGCATGTAAGAGGCATGTAATAGGGAGGAACTGGGCTGTGGCTTAGGCAAAGCTTGTGCGTTCTTATACAGAACAGCATCTGAGTGATGGGATTTAAGTAAATGCTTTAGTCCTGTCCTCAACATAGGTGCTTCCATGTTTTACAGCTGTAAAAAAAAAATGCATCCTTTTTCTTTACACGTTTTAGGAAGGAAATATTAGATGGCATTCAGGAAATACCATTGAAATGCACATCTCTACAACATGTAGAGTCTGTCTCCCAAGTTGCTACTTGGTCACTACAGTTTCACAAATCAGTCCTCAGCTTCATGTATTAAGCCACTGTGATGAATCATAAACAGCATCTGGGAAGTG
>NW_009259860.1:3427708-3433787 GCF_000687185.1 Egretta garzetta
TCCTGGCTCTTTGCCAAAGATTAGTCACCTTCTCCTTGAATTGGACCTAGGACCTATACTTATTACCAGTTACACTGAGTCCAGTGATAATTCTAGCTTATTTAAGGACTACACAGGGAATGAGGGCCACATGCAAGATTATAATGTAGAACGCCTTCTGAGAACGTACACCTGCCTGTCTTCTGTGTCCAGGAAAGCTGCAGTGCTAAAGGGAGGAGCAATTGGAAAATCAGCAAAAAAACAAATTTTACTTAGAAATTTGTGGGTTGAAATCAGTACTATCTGCTCTAGCCAGAAAGTTGGACGTGGTGAGGGAATGAGCAAGAGGGTTCAGGGAGAGGAAGCGAGCAGCAGTGTTTCACCCACAGTGGGTAGAAGTAGTGCAGATGTCAATGCTGCCAAAGCCTGAAAAGGGTGCGTTCCTCCGGGAGGGAGCTGTGCTGTGCTGCTCCCGGGCAGGAGGGCTCTCCAAGCACTGCGCTCCAGCTCAGCCCCACCACGCGCCTGGTTTCCTGTCCTGCTCGGACTGTGTGCTTTGCACCCTGATGCAGGGCCACATATCACAACTGCAGATACGCGGGACAAGGGCCAGTGGGCTTTGTTGGGTTAATGCAGATTTTGGCTTTCTTACCCTTCCCTTCCGTTCTGTGCTTTTCAAGAGCTGCTGAACATGGCAGTGATGGTTTTTCAAGGGTTGTTAGCTCTGTGTGTCACTTTGCCCTGGTTAGCTATGAAGATATTACTGAGACACCGCTGGAGCAGTTTAGGGAAGACCTGGTGAAGTGGAACAATCCTCACTAGGTTGCCGCCTTTGTGATCAGCAGCTTCTGATGTTGCATCTTACGCTTCATTTATTTAATGGAGGCGTGGTATGAAGAGAGATTTTCTTTTTTTGTTTCTGCTGTGTCTCTGTGAGCGGTCACAAAACCGCAGGTTACTCTTTGTGTTCTCAGTTCTGTATTTCTAAGGCAATAAGATACGAATCCTGAATTAGGTTTTTGAATCAGAAGTGTAAGAGATATATAAATACATGTAGTAAAAATATACACTATTATATAGTATATATTTAGTATACATATAGCCTACATATAGACACTTAATACTGTACTGTGTATAGTGTACATGTAGTAAACACACACTACAGTATACTATACTGTACACTATACAATAGTGTACATATATGTGAAGAATATATAATGGTATATATACACGTGATATCTATATATAAAAGCATATAGTGTGTGTATATATACTATTTTATATAGTTTGTATATATATATACATATAGACACCATTTTAATTGTATTTACCCTCATCCGGTTGGTGTTGGATGCAGTATTTAGAAACACGGAGCCACATAAAGCAGATTGCAATGTCTTCTTAGAAACTCTTCTGAGCACAGAATGGGTGAGTTAGCTCTCACAATGCTTTAAAGTCAAATGGTCCTCACACACTTACTTGTTACAAACCTCCAGATAATTTCTCCCAACTCCAAGTACCTTCAAAGTGTTTGCTTGCAGGAGCTATCTTAATAGCGTCCTTTTCACTGCCATGGGTACGTATTTGCACGCTATTAAAGCTATTCTCCATCTTGTCTTATTGCGTAATTATTATTTATTCCACTGCATACAAGTGTTGCACTGCATACAAGTGTCACACACTGTGACAACCCAAAAATTATAATGGTAATATAAAAGCTAGAATCATACATACTTTTTGCCTTAGGGGAATGAAAAGGACCAGTTAATAGCCTCTGCTTGCCAGGTACAGTGTATGGGCCACGCACTTCTGTTCGAAAGGCTAGGCCTGGAGAAACAGGACTGGTCTTGCCCCTAAGCTGGTGCACATTTGCCATCAGCAGTATTGTTTTCTGATGTTGGTGGAGATGCCACCCTGTGGTGATGCACAGCACACAGGGCAGCAGAGCAAAGGCAGGTGAGATGCCAGCGGGCTGCTGGACTACATGAGGCTGGGTCAGGCATGCCAGGACACGGCGGAGGCAGCATGCAGCATGCGGTGGGGTTCCCACCTTGTGGGACAGCCCACCCAGGAGGGATTGAGAGCAGAGGCATTGGACTTGGAAAAGCACCACGCAGTGACTGCTGGCATTCTGGAAATGGCCAGTGACTTGTGAGTAGAGAGAAAAAGAAAGCTGAGCTCGGTTACAGATGATCTTAGGCCCCACTGCACTTGCCCCCTCAAAAACAACAGTGGCAATAAAACACATAACGTGGATAAGGGAGAGCTTGCCATTTGTTGTACTTGATGTGTAGGAAGATGCTGACAGAAGCAGATCCTTTCCACATGGCAGTGACCACTAGAGAATACAGGTGATGGAATTATTTCAGCCAAAGTGACCAAAGAAACTCCAAAATTATTTTGGCTGTAGAAACTACCACAGTATAGGCTGTAGTACCAGAGCCAATGTGATTGAGTAAAAGCATTCAAGTGGGAGAATATAAAAGTTTGTTACAACTTACAGGATCTGATACAGAGTTGACCAGGGAAGTTGTATTTGGTCTTGAAAATATCATCACAAGAGAAATGTCAATCTAGTCAAGGAAACTTTACTTAGGATTTTAAAATTGATGGTCATATCTGGGGTCCTCAAAGACTCTGGGTCAGCTGCTGGCAAACTGAGATGGGATTTGCTTTTGATATGGCTGGCATAGAAAATGGATCACAGATGTAGGCTAGAAATTCCATTGTAGCTGTTCTTGAGCTTCAATCCCGTGGCCTTATGCTTCAAGTAAACACACAAATATGAGTGGTGGGTGGACCTCATAATCTTTCTATTTATTTGGGAATGTTTCATATGTTGCCCTTTACCAGCATGGCCAAACTTTCAGCCCAAGGGGCAGCTCCAGTTTGTCAGGGCCTCAGGACTGGCAGAGAGGTGATGGGAAATGACTGTCGGGACAACTTTTGAAACGTTCAGCCAGACATTTCTTTCTGTCAGCTCACAGCCTGAAGCTTAAACTGGGATCATCCATACAGACTGCAGAGGTGCTCCAAACCTGGCAAGGGCCTTCTGAAAGATTGAACACCACCACCCCACCCCACCCCTTCTTCTAGGTCCTTCAGCTCCAGGATAGGCAACAGTGCCCATTGCTCTGCACGTGCTTGAATGGGAAGTCCCAAGCTTTGCAGAATAAATCCTGACTACACTCAACCTGCTTGCAACAGTCCGGCTGGTTTTAAGAAAGGCAGTGTTTCACCTGGGCAGTCTATTGCTTAGTGTCAGACACTGCAGAATGTCAGCAAGAGTAAAATAAAACCTCTTTAGATGAGACACTCCGAAGAAATAGAAAGTTGTGCCAGAGTTGTTCCCATATCCGCCCTGAAGATGTGATACGTGGAGCCAGGTAAGCGGTAGTCCTCAGATAAGGTGCATTTACAATTGCCATGTGATGGTGACGTGGTTACGGTTGCTGAGAACAGTAACGATCTGTTTAATGCAGTATCTGCCATGGGTTAATAATTGAAACTCACAACTGCTGTTGCAAGGACATGGTGTTCAGCCCTTTATTCATATCCAGATCTTTGGCTGCTAACTGGATCTTAACCAGTGGATTTGATTAACTGTGCCCTGATATCTCTTCTGTTAAAAAGGCGGTAATTACACTTTCCAGGAAAAAGAGAAAAGAAAAGTCAGTGGAACAAATTGGGATAGGCCCATGTCATTTTGTTTCAACTAAAGAACAAAAATAACTATTTTAAATTGGCGCCTGAATCAAAGAAAGATACACTTCTGTTGTTCAGAATGGAAATGTGGATATGCCTGTTGCAGAGAAGTAGAATAACCAATGGGATTGTACAATGAATTTCCCTATTAGTCTCTGCATGAAGAAATCCTAATTGGTGCTACAATAATAGGTCATTTGTGTCCAGGTCTGTAAAGATGATGAGTTTTTTCTATCCAAGAAGTTATTTCATGCAGGAGGGAATCTTACAGACCATGTATAAAAATATCTTCATCTCTGACCTTGTTTGTTGGAGGTTATATAACTTTTCCCAGATAATTCTTTTGCTGCATTGATGAAAACCTATTGAGCTGTTATTTAATGCTTAGCTACTGCACTGTGTGTTTGAAAAAGAGGTCATAAAAGGATTTTCTCTGTCTGTCTCGCACTCTCATAAAATTTAGTACAACTTTTTGCCCTCAGCCTGTTCTCCTTCTTTCAATTGAAGGTCCTAGTTCTTTGAAAATTTCTAGCTTGAGTCCAAACTAAAGGAGTTGCCTTCCTCTGAAACATGGAAAAATATATTTGCTTGCAGAAAATCAGTGAAAAAAAGGTACAGGTGGAACTGAGCTGCTTAAACACAACTGTTCTGTTCCACTTAAGGTACTTCATCTAAGACATCTCCACTGTGGGTGGAAGAGACAATTTAGCCCAAAAAAATCATTATCTGGGTTTGGTTTGTTCAAGCAGGTTTTTCAGTGCCTTCTACTGAATAATTTGAAATTCTTGTGGAAAGGAAACTACTGATGCTTCCTGGACATTTCCTTAGAGGCAGAAATCATCCTGAACATTGCTTTGTGCATGCATCTATCTGTTCCTAGCTACATTTCAGAGCAGCAGCGCTGGTGGAGAAAGGAAACTGTGCCTCTGATTTCATGGGCAGCCTGCACATGCACTCAGTCTGGCGGTTTCAGTGTGTAGGATTTGGATCTGTGTTTATGCAAATCTTCCCTGCTAATTCTAAAACAGCCCAGGGATCACTAGCCAAAACATAGCAGCTGCCACCCGGGATCCTATTGCATGGTGGGCCTGTTTTCTACACGACACCAGTTTTAGATGGCTGTCTGTGCCCAGTCTGCTTTCCTTGTATAGATTTAGGTATGGAACAATTTTTAGAGTCTGATTTCCCATTAAATTCAAGGGTAAAAAGATGCCTAAATAAACTCCTAAGATTCTGGAAATTTGCCTCCAATTCATGGAAGCACTTTAGCTTCACTGAATTATCTTCACACATTTAGGTTTACATTGGTATGCCTTGTTGGATTCGTTGCTCTTGGCTTAAGTTTCTTGTGAGTCTTGTTATAGAACAGAACATGAAATGCATGAAAAAGGACAATGTAGGCATTAAAAAGAAAAAGAGAGAAAATCAGGAATCAGGAAGTTGAGAGGGTCAAATGAGTCAGCAGAAAGAAACTACAGCCACTCCTACCTCTAATCATTTTGACTGTGTATTGTTCCTACAGACTCGAACTCTCTAAAACAGACAGCTCATTTCAATTTTTAGTACAGTCTCTGTTGCCAGGTAAACTAAATAAAAATATTGTATTAGGCAGCAAACTTTTGCCTTTTTTTTTTTTTTTTCCCTAGGGCATTCATTCTACAGTTCCTAAAATCTGAATTCATGCACTGGGATCATCCTCCCTTCTCAGTACGGACATTATGCAGTCCAGCCTGGCTTCTGTCACTTCACATCCTCTTACTGAGGCATTCTCCTGTTGCTCCCAAGTCTTTGACTTCCCCTGAGCTAGTGAAAAGAATTGCAGATAGGATAAGGATGGGATGTCATCCAGAGAGACCTGGACAGGCTGAAGAGGTGGGCCTGTGTGAACCTCATGAGGTTCAACAAGGCCAAGTGCAACGTCATGCACCTGGGTCGGGGTAACCCCCAGTATCAGTACAGGCTTGGGGAAGAAAGGATCGAGAGCAGCCCTGCCGAGAGAGACTTGGGGGTGCTGGTGGATGAAAAGCTGGACATGAGCCGGCAATGTGCGTTGGCAGCCCAGAAGGCCAACCGTACTCTGGGCTCCATCAGGAGAAGCATGGCCAGCAGGTCGAGGGAGGTGATTCTGCCCCTCTACTCTGCTGTGGTGAGTCCTCACCTGGAGTACTGCATCCAGCTCTGGAGCCCTCAGCACAAGAAGGACATGGAACAGTTGGAGTGGGTCCAGAGGAGGGCTACAAAAATGATCTGAGGGCTGGAGCACCTCTCCTATGAGGACAAGCTGAGAGAGTTGGGCTTGTTCAGCATGGAGAAGAGAAGGCTGCGGGGAGACCTGATTGTGGCCTTTCAGTACCTAAAGGGGGCCTATAGGAAAGATGGGGAAAATCTTTTTAGT
>NW_009259860.1:3433806-3507173 GCF_000687185.1 Egretta garzetta
ACTGGAACAGGTTGCCCAGAGAGGTGGTGGAGGCCCCATCCCTGGAAACGTTCTTGGCCAGGTTGGATGGGGCTCTGAGCAACCTGATCTAGTTAGGGGTGTCCCTGCTTACTGCAGGGGGGTTGGACTAGATGACCTCTAGGGGTCCCTTCCAACCCAAAACATTCTATGATTCTATGATTTCTGGAAGCAAACATCTGGGTATGCGTCCACTGATGCATGTGAGAATGGTGTGCTGCATGCTGGGGATGGGCACCTGCTCTGGATGAGGAGCCCTGGCTCACAGTGACACTTGCTGTCGAGGTGGGATCCCCGGTAGGTGAGGATTCAGCTCCGATCCCACCCAGCCACACAGCCATGTCTCAGAGAAGCAAGAGCACTAAAAGGGTGCAAGGACGAGCAGACATCAAGTCTGTAGGGAGATAAGGATGGTGAGATTACAGACAGAGGGGGGGTGATGGAACAGAATCATCAGGTGTACAAGGATTAAAGAGGGAAAACACCTACATGAGAAGTGTATTGTCTAAAGAAAGAAAGCAGAGAGGTTAATGTAAGGACTGCCTGGTGTCACTAAGTCACCAGGGGTGGCAGAGCTGGTGGCAGAGGGCAGCTCAGCAGCACTGAGGATCTGGCCTGGGTTGCTCCAGGCACTGGTTCTTCTCCTCCAGGACAATGATGCTTGTCACATCAGCAAAGGATGTTTGAGTGCCTCCTCAGGGTGGCAAGAAGACCTGAATCCTACCTCTCTTGTGTGTGCCAACTAAGAAACGGCTGTTTCGTATTTTCTTAGTTGCACGTGTCTTGCCTGCAGCATCTTTTCATTATGGCTGAGGGAGCCCAACCAGACTCACCCAGAAGAAGGTTGTTTAAAAGGTAAGTATCAAACTGAATAAAGATTTCTTTTTTTCCTGAGGAATGATTACTTATTTGCAGAACTTTGCTGGATTTGAATTGAATGTGCTGAATGCCTGAATGGACTGCTGAAAACATATTGCTTGAAGTAAGCTGGTAATACATGATTCCAGGGTGGGTACAACAGCAGACATACTCAGTCAGCAAAAATATGTTAGGAGTTGTTATCTCTGACTCTGTTAATAGGTAGACTGCTGTAATGAGTCAACTGGCAATAACTGCCATTTTTACTTAAAAATGGCTCTGTGGAATTAGGCTGCCCATTTTTTTTTCTCCCCCCCCCCCCCGGGCGTCGTGACGTTGTTTTATTTAAAACTTCAGCTTTCTCTCCTTCTCTCCTTCTTGTTAGTACTTTACCAATTATTAACCAAGCTTTCCCCAGCTTCATGTATTTAAAACAGCTGGTGTGACTTCAGCAGTGCCTCATGATATTTTTGAAACCTGGTGACTTACAGCTCTAAATAATAACTTACTTTCTTTTCATGCTGCTTGATTTTTTTTTTTTTGTAACAGTTATCTAATGATGCATTTATTTCACCTGTGACAAACATATTATGTTCATACAGACCCAGGAGTTCAGACTGTTGCAGCAAGAGTGGTTTCATGCTTGGATTTAATAGGTAGGAAGTCATAGATTAATTCCGGTACAGTTCTTCGCGGAATTCAGCATGACCTAATCATAAAGCTGTATGTCTAACCTTTTCTCTTTCATTCTTACAGGCTGAAGAAGAAGAGAACAAGAGCTATTGGTCTTGGGTTTAGATTCAGGCAGTTAAAGACCAACTCAGTGAGATGGCTTTTAATTTGGACCCAGAAGCCCGTTCATGTAAATGTTCAGCTCCAGATCCTTCTGTCTAACTTGAATGGCCTGGCCATTTGGAGAAGCTGTTTCCCACCACTGTGTGAAAACAAAATGTCGATTGACATGATGTATCGCTGGACGCGGTTCCAGCGATGGCTGTGACTCAGATCGTATTGCATTTGGTGGCATGCTTACACTCTCAAAACATGTCCTCTGTAGCTAATAGGTGACAGATGGGAGTACTTCTCAGAAAGTTCCCCCCCACCCCAACCCGGGCCCTCACGTATACATAGCTTTTCTTTCCCAGGGAGCAGGGAGGTATTTATCATTAAAGCGCTACTGAAATTCTTGAAAGTGATTTCTGCTAGGTAACTATTGCAGTGACATTGCTTTTCTTCACAACTTGTGGCATTGTCCTCCAGTGTGCATTATGCAATGTGTGTTCAAACTATAGTGGTAGGTTAAGTGCAGTGCTGATTGTTCATTTTAGTGGAGGTTGCATGCATTTTACGAGCATTCAACACGGTTTGCCTCTTGTTACTGTTGGGCTCTCTACACAGTCTGTTTCAAAATTCTATTCATGAACTCCCTTTTTCCTTTCCTGTCAACAACACAGATCATTTGTAGAATCAATAGTAAATTCTCGCCAACCTTCAATTCAATGTCAAACTGCAGCTCAGCTCTAGCAGACGTTTTTGAGTAATGAAAAGCCCATAAAATGTTGATTTATGCCTGTTTCATGTGCATAAATAAATACATATTTGTATATAGACATATGGACATTTGTATTTGCCTCTCTCTGAACTAATAATTTATGCTGTGTTTCATTCTTAAAGAAACAATGACATCTGAGAGACATGACATGGAACTTATTCTTTTGTTTAGGGTTGGTTTGGTTTAGTTTTGGGGTTTTTTTCAGGGAAAAAAGAGTTCTTGTTTGCCTTTAAATTTTCTAGTAACTTGTATCTATTAAGAAATTGCACCTTTCTTCTTTGGCTCAGTCATATACCATAGGTCAGAGCAAGAAAAGGTTTTCCTCTTCTCCCAGTGAATTGGGCCAACAAAGTTATCACTGGGATCTGCCAGTTTGTAGCTATTCAGAATTTGGTGGAAGTACTTTTTCTGTGCTTTACTGTCACATGATTCCATCACCCGTGTGGTGACACCTGCATGTGAACATGCACATGCAATACAAGGACAGTACTGTTCTCCTAGGAGCTGAATTTATTTCCTGCAGGTACTGCACTTTATGGATGTTGAAAGGAAGATTTGTTAAGTAAGCCCCAAAACCAACAAAGAAGAAAAGCCATCTTTCACAGGAAACAAGCACTTTTTAAAGAATTGAGCATGTGATCGGTGGCTATTATACTTTAGCTTAAGGCCACCACCTGAATTATGTTTGACAAATAGTTATGGAAGGTTATCCACACCTGTCAATATCAGTGCTATGGAATATTAATTTCAATATAACTTCTGTTTAACCAAACATAGTATTCCCTTCTCAAAGTTATTTTAGGGTCTTCCTTGTGTCTAGGCATACAATTAATGCTCCATTATCTTGGTTTACAACTAACCGAAGCAATCATATTACACTATGTTATCCCTCCCATTAAAACAATGCCAATGATCCCCATTGGTAGCCCCAGTTAAACTTTCAGAAAATTCAAGGGACATTGATTTCCTATTCTACATCAATTACCTTCCATGCTGAGGTCACAGACAGAACACCATGATTTGTTTATTTAAAATGAAGTTGCAATGCATTTCTGTTCACTTGACTTTTTAATTTGTGTGAAATATTTTCAGCTGAACCCTATGCGTTGGACTGTCAGTTTTTTAGAAATTTGCTAAAATATAAAAGTGGCAGTGACCAAGTTTGAACTGAAATACAATACCTGTGATAAAAAGCTGGTAGAGTATATTACAGCATAGGCATAAACAAATAAATCTTCCTAAATATAAATTACTGTGGCTGTATTGACTAGACAATCTGCCCTAGCATGTCCCAGGAATCCTGCTTTTTTTTTTTTTTTTTCATGTATCTATACTCCTACAAGGAATGTTAAAAATCTTGAGTTGTAAATAAACTAATAAATTAGAAACAGCAATGATTTATTGCAAATCCATAGTAGAAAGCTGTCACTGCAGATTACAGCCAGGATGGATTTGAGCTGCGCCACTTTCACTCTTTCTATTTGCTGGACATTTCTCTTATATTCCCTATTGCTTAGCAGGTGCAGTAAGATTCCTGCATATTGAAGTAAATCTTCCTGCTCCTGCCCTGTCCACCCCACCCCACAAAACATAAAAAAAATACCACAATGAAAATATTTGGGTGGACAAAGTCTGGAGTTTGTGATTTAACACATTGCCCTAGTCCATGTTCTGGGCTGTGTTGTTGAGAAGATGACACTCAAAACTCTGGATTCAGGGTGATTTTTCCTTATCAGGTCAAATATGGCAGGGACTCCATCCAGCATATGCCATATTTCTGTGATGCTTTGCACAGTGGCAGAAAAATATGCCAGTCATGGCCAGAGGTGCTTGGAATATCTCTTAACAGACTGCATTTTGCAGCACAGTTTCGGTTCTCTGTGTGTTGCCCACAGCATTTGGGAGCCAGACTCGAAGCTCAAGGAGGCACAAGAGGAATTTAGTTCAAACTACTTTCTCTGCTGGCCTTGGCTGCATCCAGTTGATGTGTGTTATTAGTGCACAGCCACTGAATGATTTGAAACCCAGCTGATGAGAGCTTATTTGTTATCCTTCCTCTTTCACACAGATGATTTGAGTAAATATGATACCAGAGTTCAGGAGTCAGACAAGAAGAGATCTTCTCAGGAAAGAAAGGGAGTTCAGTTTCTTCCCAGTGCTGATGCAGAACATATTGCTTCTTTGCCCTTCCCTGCTGTTTGGCTTGCTGCTAATCTTATGCTTGAAGGATGTATTTATATTCCCTTCATGAGGCATGGCCTGAGAGATGTCTTTTCTGGCCTTTCTTGTTCCTTGGGAAAATGTCCAAATACAACAGACTGCAGTGTTGTCTTCCTGATCCTGCAGCTGGCCTGAAAAACTGGTAGCAGAAAAGAGTGCACATGTTTAACTTTGAATTTTACTGATAACAACCAGGTGATGTTAATTCTGGCAAGCTACAAATGTTTGCTTTTTTCACTGTGATAATCATTCCTTATGGAAACTGGGAAAAACTTGAACTTTCTCGCCTTGAGCTGGAATTGTATTTAATCAAATGTATTCTAAGCTATTTTTCTCCTCAGTTTCTAAGTCAACCCCTGACTTGTGATTGCTGACTACAGTTGCACAGGAATTGCCAGACTGCACCATGACACAGATCATGGCATGGCTGATCATTTCACACGGTAGTCCAAACAAGTATTTTCCAGTATTCAATGTAGTCATAAGACGACCCTGTTACAAGTGACAATGCTCTGCAATTTATCACTACTCCCTTGTGACAGTGAATTGATGCTGGCTGGAGAACTCCTTGCAAGCATCTCCAGGGTTTAGGACATGTTGGCAGATGCTAACTTTTAGTAAGAAACAGAAGGAATAAGATAAGAGATAACAGGTACCTTCTGTTTTTCCTATATCTGATGATGATGTTACCCTCCAAAACTCTGAAAATTTGTGAGAGAACACTGCTTAACTGTGTTTGTACTAGACATTCATGCTTAATAACTTAGATAGGGTAAAGCGCATTTAAAAGTGGAAAGAAAAGAATCTTAACAACTTTATTCTGTGGGGGGAAAAAGTTCTGGGTTCTCACTGTTCCCACAAATGGAGTACAAAATGAGGCTTCCTTCAGTGTGAGGAGAGAGCCGAGCTGTTGCATAAAGCTAACCAGTGGTGACCATGGTGCTCATTTTTTATTAGGGCTTGTAAAAACTGTACCTACACATAGGCACAGTTGACCAGCAATGACTGGCTTTTGTGTGCTAACTGTTCAGTATGGATTCAGTATGTATTTGGTTTGGGAAGGATGTCAAATATTTGCAAGATGGTGAAGGTGGTTTATGAAATAGCAGGTATGTAACATCCTACCAACACTACCTAATACAGAGTGGCATTTTTGGTTTTCCTATTTTGTTTCTTATTTTCCTGCCAGCTGTCTAGCTACTTTTTCCTCGGTGTGCTTATCTGAGCAAATCCAGACTGGACTTCCCATGATATTGTCATGTAAGGACCTAATCCAGTACCTCTTGTATATGTCAGTAATGCTTATCTGTATTAATGGTCCTGCTGGCAACACTGATAATACTTGTGTGAACAAATCTTGAAAGAGCAGATCCAGCCTGATTCTGGTAAAACTGTAGATGTAGGTAAAAGCTCACTGGGAGACCAGATTTGCCACCTAATGTAAACTATGAGGTGGTGGGAGGAAGGAGAAACGGTATGAGTGCCCTGTCACTATTTGGCAGTTCTCAAAACTGGTTATGACCATCTTTTGTCTGCCATCCTGAAAATAAATATTCTTTTGCCTTAGAGCTTTTTACCAGACAGGGCTCAATAAATGTCACTAGATGCAAGTGACAACTCTATGATAAGACCAGTAATGTGATCATCTCCAGAATAACTCTCCCTTTTGGCTGTACCAAAGAACTTTCTAGCCCAGGGCCTGGCAGTATTCGACCCCTCTTTTCTTTGTCCAGCCAGCATCCATCCGCCTGTTTACCTGAAGCAGATGAATAGTTTCTCTTTTGTTAAAATGGAGAGGATTGGAGACTAGCTTGTCCAGCTTACTACTTCTTATTCAGAAGATTTGCTCTATTTGCTAGTATGTGGGATCGCTGGCTGATAAAGGGCATGCACGAAAACAGCCCTTGATGAGGAACCTGCTTGACTCGTTGCTGGCAGTGGAGACAACCTACATGTGAACTCACCACCCAGCCAGTGCTTCAGGGGGAGGTGCTCCCCAGAGTGTCCCAGAAGAGCGGGGCTGCAGCTTCCGTGCTTACCACCAGGACACCAGTCTCTCTGCCAGCATCTGGCTTTCTCTAGCCTTGCCTCCTGAGATTGTGACACAGTCCCTTGGGCATCTGTTTTAAAGCACAAAAGCCTTTGTGTAGGAGCTTACAAAAGAATGCAGCGATCTTTGAGCCAAGAGCTGAGATCACCATGTATATTCAAAATAACAACAGAAAACGGCCATCTCTGGGGGCAATGGTGACTTAAAAATACTCCTGCGCAGTGTAGTGTGGGAATCAGCTAGAATTCGCTTTTGGCTGCAAATGCGCAGCAGACTCTAGGTGTCTTAATGCTTGGACAGTGTTCTATTAATATTGATTTAGGCACCTAGTAATTGGTAACACACACAGGAGTAAAGTAGTCAGGCTGCGAAAGCCTGCCTCATTTTGGGAGTATCTGCCAGAACTTTTACTCTGTTCTAGACTTGATTATCAGTGAAAACAAGATTTGTTAACCTCTTCTATTCTTGGAGTTTCATGAAATGATGACCTGTTTCATTTGGTTAGTCCCTGCTTATATAGAACCATAGAATCATAGAGTTATTTAGGTTGGAAAAGACCCTTAAGATCATTGAGTCTAATTGTAAACCTAGCACTGCCAAATCCACCACTAAGCCATGTCCCTAAGTGCCACTTCTATATGTCTTTTAAATACCTCCAGGAATAGGGACTTAACCACTTACCTGGGCACGTCTCTGTCCTCCTTTTGTTAATTTAAACTGCCATTGAAATTTCTGGGATTTTGTTTGGGAGAATGATAGAAGCCTTTGATGCATGTGTGCATAAGAATCAAAAGTCATGACATCAAGTGCCACAGTCAAGATATAAGGCAAAAAAAGGGAAGTAGGTAGAGAAAGAAATACACTTTTCCTTCAGTTGCTCTGGTCACATGGGTTCACAGGATAGTCTTCTTCAAATGTGCAAATGAAAGAAGAAAACAAATTTCCAAGTTAATGAGATTGTTTTTTCCTTTCTTTTCTCTTTCACTGGTTCTTACTTAGAAAGGGACATCAATAGGCAAAAAGATTATCAGTACAGAAATATTTCCATAAGGAGTAAAAAGATGTGTTTCTTACTACCTGTAACCAAATGGATGTACTGAACAGGTGATGGACATGCTTAAAACATTGGACCAACACTCAGAAACACCTGATCTGAGTTCCTCATACTCTTAGACTTCCTGTGTATCCTTGGATATCATAGCACCTTTAATTTTCATGTTAAATTAAAAGATGAAGA
The DNA here is from genome assembly GCF_000687185.1 of Egretta garzetta. Lineage (NCBI taxonomy): Eukaryota > Metazoa > Chordata > Aves > Pelecaniformes > Ardeidae > Egretta > Egretta garzetta. The sequence continues at coordinate 3,441,742 of NW_009259860.1, forward strand.
CTACTTCTACACTTGAGCAGTGTGAAGAGAGTGCTATCAATATTTATGGGTATTGAGCATACATGTTCATCTGGGTGTCTCCTGTGTTCCTCTGCTCCTGAGTTCTGCTTTGCATGGCATGACGGCCTTGGCATTGCAAATGAAGTTAGGTCCTGTTACGGTAAGGGCATATAAAATCACTGAGAATATTGAGAATAGTCTCACAAAAAAGCCTTCATGGATCAGATACTGTGATCTTAGAGATTCTCTGAAATAATCCTGTAAGTGTTTTGTTGTCATGGAAGTGGGCATAGTCACAGTCTTTCTCAGTCTTCTTCCAAAATAGGTTGAAGAGACTGTTACACTGCACTTCCCTAAATCAGAACGTGCCCTAAGAGCTTCAGCTGGCAAGGTACAACTCTGTACATCCTTGTTAGATGGAAAAGGACTCCACTTGAGTAGTTTCATCTCCTCTCTGTACGATTCATATGTATATCTTTAAAAACTCATTAGAGTGTACTGTATGAGGGAGAAATCCATCTTTTTCATTCTTGCTTTCAGGAATGTGGGATGCCATTAATGATAAATTCTGTAGGAGGAGGGGAGTTTATATTCATGTGGAGTGCAACAGCATAGACTCTCCCACTCCCAGTGGTCTGCACAAAATACAAAAAAGGAGCACCTACTGGCTTTTTGTTGTTTGCCAGGAGATGCTAGTGCCAGCAAGTGACTTCAGTGGGAAAAGTGCACTGGAAGATGCACACAATATATCTGTAACACAAGTTGCCAGACTCTTTTGGTTCAAGATGGCATGTGCTAGCATAAGCATGAGAAAATTAAAAATTTTAATGTGAGGAAAGAAAGGGGCAAATAAGCCCACATATTTTCATACTAGAAGCAGATGTTAGGAAAAATCTGCAAATCAAAGGGGACAATTTTTCTCAAGCAGAAAATAATTCATTGGAAGGCAGCATTGTCTGTGATATGTTCACACAACTTCGGACAAGGACATTTTTTTATTACTTTAGACTCTACAGACCAAGTAAGGACAATGAAAGACTCTTGAGTGTTTGTGTCATCTTCTTAATTTAGAGTGTGTGGTGAAGGGACATGTTTATGTGTGAAATATACACGCAACCTGCAAACTGCCTGCATGTTAGGGCAGATGCAAGTTTTGAGTGGAAAATTCGCTAATTTTTTCAATACAGCTATTTCTGAAAATGGTCACAATAGCTTAACAATGCTTAAAAATGGGACTAGACAGACCTTCTAATGCTCTGAGATATTTCACTCTATGGTATCTCTCCCTCCATTGTATCTTTCCCTTCTGCCTTTCTTATTCACATGGAGTATGAGTTCATGAGAGTACTTGTACCTTGGTGATCCAAGGCTATTTAAGTATCATTATATTAAAAAAATCTGTTGGATACTCATCTGGAAGTATTCTTAAGTGATATATATATACATATATCTGTAGATAGATAGACAGAAAGACCATATGCATCAGACAATGCAGTCTGGTGGATCATTTAAAAATACAATTTAAAATGCTTGTGACTCAGGGTTAGATCCAAAAGTAATTCCACGGAAATGAATGCAGAAAATGTAGACTTCTGCTGGGATGACTCAAATGCAAGTGATTTTCCTGTAGATTTTATTGCAACAGAAGTTGCTTGTAAATTTATTTGATTTTAATGAACCTTTTGACTAATTCAAACTTGATAATTTTATGCAAAACTGAAAAAAACCAGCCAACGTTGGCAAGAGGTACTGCAAGAAGATTTACCAGCTCCTGTTAGCATAAATATGGCTTAGTGAAAAAAGGAAACATTTTTTTGGAATAGATTGTGCTCAGGAAAAAAAGACTGAGACGTGGAAAAGAAGAAGATATACGGATTGCACTGAAAAAGTGTAGCACCTTAAGAAGAGTGGTGCATGGATTTGGTGAATAAATGGGATCAAGGTGAATGTTTGGTTTCAGTTTCTCACATGACTTTTTTTGTTTTGTTTTTCTTCTCATTTCATCTTTGTGTTTGAAGTCCACTTTAGACTTTTTCAGCTTTGCTACAGAAAGCTGACATATATTCCACAAAATGATCCAGTGTTACCCAAACTGAACACTTCATTTGTAAACATTCACAAAAAATACTTCCATGGGAAATATAGTGCTTAATACTGTGCTTTTATGGCAGGCTTTACTAATTGTGCATCAGGTGATTTGTCACTGGGACCAAAGTTTCAGGAGAAAGGAACCAAAATGAACAATGGAGAGCAAAACATGGGAGGGATGTTTAAGCAATATGAATGAAAGGAAAGCCAGGTAATTTTTAAAAATTTCTTTCAATGAAGCTAGAGTTATTCCATTAAAACCAGATTTGCTACTTGAGGGGAATCATGTCCTAATCAGTTTGCTGATAAAGTCCATTTAATCTCTAACTTAACACAACACAATTATATATGCTAGGGACTGTCAGCGATTTAATCAACTCTGACTATTTTTTTTCCCCTCATACAAAGAATGACTACAGTGCATCTGGCATGTAAAGGAAAGGTGTTTTTTGACCTTTGGGTATTTGTATACTCTTACATAGAACAGATGGGTTTCTTACTCTTGAAAAACTATTTAGAGTCCCGGCTCTGACTTTCCTATTCAACCAAGCACTGAAATACTTGAAAAATAAACAATGCTCTGTTGAATTTATTGGACTTTAGGATGGCTACTTTTAATTCTCTGCTGAACAGGACTGTCTTTTAATTAGATCGGTGTGGAGGGTAGTTTGGATAGTTTGTTTCCATCATAAGTATAATAAGCAGGCTTGAGGCTCCAAGGGACAAAAGTTCTCTGATGTCTTTTGGTCACGGAGTGTGGCAAGTGACACATTCATGGGTCCAGCGAGAATGCAAATGAGTGAAGAGGGTTGAAATGCACTACATCTGCCCACAAGGGAAAGAATGGGAAGGCAGCTGCGTGGGGCAAGGGCCCCAACAAATGGCAAGCAGAAAAACTACTGCCACGTGCTGGCTGTTGAAATGCATTCTGTCAGCCCCCAACCAGCTGCACTCACTGGCAGGGTGCGGGTGGATGTTTTTTCTCCATGCTATGTGTCCTGCCACCAGCTCAATGGCATGCCTCCCTCCCTCCCCGAGTTTTGTTGTGGTTTTTTTTTTTTCTTTTCCTTCTCTGAAACCGGTATAAATGCCATTGAGTACTCCACCCCATTCATTTCAATGGGTCTGTTTGGCACCATAACCTTCTCTGAGCTGAGAGACCAGAATGCTAGAATTTTTCCTATTTGTTTTTATAGCTCCTTTCTATCACTCCATAACTTTTTAAAGATATCTGCTAGATAAAGTATGCTTTTAAAGTTGCCTGGCCTGAATTTTAAATATATTTGGAAAGGATTACAAGACACTAAACAGTCTCTATTACTTAGAACATGCTGAAGATTGTCTTGAAATTTATGAGGGTTTAAATATTTTAAATTTTATTTTTTGTTAGTGCTTTTCTGTATTACTTCTCAGAAACAGTTCAACAACCGCAATAGTAGGAAGATCTGTTGCCTCACTTTTTTTAAATAGCAATTGACTATGAAACATTAGGACAGCAATATTACAGAAATGAGAGAAAAGAAGAATGAGCAACTTTCAGGTTTTTATTATGTAATTTCAGAAAAGTTCACATATACCTACTTCCTCAATACCATTGCATTTTATGTGCAGTTTTTGCACATTAATTGCACAAAATACACTGTTGTGTGCATTTTTCTTCTCAAACTCTGATAATAGAAGCAGCTTCTCACACTTTTGAGAAATTAAATAGCACATGTGGGAATATGAAGATCTGCAAAAGCCTGAAGTGTCTTAATTAGGCTGGGGTTTTTTTTGCTGGATGGGAGAACCTTGTTAGCATTAGTCCAGAACATTTTATGTTCACTAAGTCAGAGACAAAGGTTCAACAAACAAAACCTTCTTGTCCAGCATATTCTCACTGTCACACATTCTCTAGCTTCCTTTAGTTTTGTTTTTTTTCAGCTAGGTCAATTTACATAGTTTTTTTCTGTTTAAATCAAGTTTTCTGTAAATTAATGTCAGGTGTAACAGAAACCCAGTTATTCTTAACAGTTTTATAATGGCATCTGTGCCGGAGTAAGGCAAGCATGCCAAGATGAATCTTCTAAAAGTGCAGAAGCAAGTATAAAGTAAAAATAAACTCAAATCAAAATAGTTTGCTTGCGGTAAAATGACAGAATTTAATTTCAGTGTGACTTTACTGGGCAAAATGATAACAGATCACATGACTAGTTTAAAAAAAAAAAAGTCAGTGTCAGCTACTCACTGCAAATTCTCTGGTGATCAGTCAGGTAGCAAGGCATACAAGGCAAATCTGGCTTAAACAGTGTCTTCAATTCAAGTAGGCAAAATGACATCACTGATAATTAAATTGTTTAAAAAGAAAAACAAAACAAACAGAAAACCAGGGAAATTTTACAGATACTTACACCAGATGAAGCATTTTGACTGGAAGGAAAACTATTGCAGGACTCCATCTCAGCTTCCTTATCCTTGTTGTTGAATGCCAAAATCCAAACTAATTCTTGAATGTGCACAGATTTCATTGCCCTAGCTACCTGCAGCTGTTGATTGTGACTGTAAGGCACTGAGGCTGCTGGCTGCCGTAATTATTTTGTTGTGTGGCCACTGCGAGCAGTGGCTGGTCAGGCTCCCATCTCACTCAGAGCGCCCCAATGTTAAGACAGCTGCCAATAACCTCCTGTGCACTTTGGACAGAAATCTGTCTGAAAGTGTTTCTCAGTGCCTTGTTTCTGTGTGTCTTGTCACTACAGCAACAGGGAATTGAATTTTTATGGTTGTATTTCATACCATGTCTTTTCCTGGTGATGCCCCCCATGGTGAGGGTATAAATTTTTTGGTTGCAGGCTGGTATAATGGAATACAGTGTCATGTTTCATTGAAAATAATTGAATATTTTCCTGACATTAAAAAAAAATAAATTATTTGGCTTAAAAAAGAAAGAAAAAAGGAGATCTGCATGGGAGAAGGAAGGAGAATGGAGAAAAGTGCTTGTATTTGCATCTCAGGTCTGCCGCCTTTATCTCAGACACAACATTCTTACAGACATCTTTTGCTAGGAATTACAAAAATGATCAGGTTTTAAAATATTTTTAAGCAGAACAAATAGCTAGTCTTCAGATTATCCCTTTTCTGAAATATCAGTGAGCAGACTGGGTTTCTAGACATTATATTTTACTGTTAGCAAGTTAAGAAGTTACTCACTAGCCATTGTCTTGTGTGCCAGGTGGGGGAGTTGTGGTGGTATTATCCTCATTGGCTTATAAAATCTCTGTTACTGCAGATGTATGGAAAAAAGAGAACCCTGTTGTACTAGAGACCCTGCCCTGTATGAAAGCCCAGATGATAGAAAAACAAGAAAATCTACAGCTCCTGTACTGAGTGCATTTGTTTACACATAAAAGTACAAACATCTACTGAAATACATTGAAAGAAGAATGGGCATTTGAGTGGTAGGCTGCAGGCTGTAGAATCAAATCAAAAGGAATATTGGGTAGATGAACTAAAGTATATTAACAACTTCAAAGCTTTCTGCAGTTATAAATTTTGTATGTGAAATAAACATTTAAAATCAATAGAAAGCTCATGCTGCAAGGATGAAAGTGCTACGGGGCCATCTCATTTCTTCTGGCCTTCCCCAACAATGCTCTGCTGTGTGGGTGGAGAGCTACTACAGAAAAGAGCATGTGCTCCAGCTGGAAGTGAGGGGGCTGCACAAAGAGCAAGGCTGTTTTATTACTGGTATTTCAGTCGCATTATTTTATGAAGTACAATTCTGCTTTGCACAGGGAGACATACTGACAAGTTCAGAAATTACCACCACATAAGTCTGAATCAGGTTCTCTTCTAATATGTGCGCATTGATTTCTGTAATAGACAACAGTAACTCCTTATTTTCTTTCTCTGTGTAGGCATGCAAATTGTATGGTGATGGAGATGATATAGCCTGGATATTTAGCATCAGTTTTTAGTGTATCAGCACAGCAGTACTGAAACATATCTGCAATTTCATATGAAAACTGTACAAATAAGCAGACCATAGTCGGTAGCCTCTGGCTGTGGAAAGTTTGGCCCGTATATTAGAAGCAATTTCACTGCTGTTAAACATAGCGTACATGCCACACATTAACTAATTTACTTTATTATTTAATTCTTGTAACAGAGCCAAGCCACTAAAAGCATACTACTGGCCTTGTAAATCAAAAAGAAGCAATTCAAGTGACCAGTGTCTGCTGTTGATGCTGTGCTGCTGTGGGAAGAGCTGATCTCGGTGTTTTAAGTAAATACATCTGTAATTCAAGTTTTGCTAACTACAGTGTTATTGCCAGTGTGTTATGGTTAAATCTGGAGCTATTGTTAGCTCTGTATTTCACACTTCATTGTAGCAGCTATTCCACAAATAGATAACTGGAGTAAGACTGAATGTCACATTCAATTTTGTGACTTTATGGTTGTTTTTTACATGTTTTTGTGAAACTGCTAGGCACAATCCTTTCAAGGTCATTTGGGCTTCATGAGCTACTTAAAAAACAAAGCTAGGGTTCTGAGGTAGGTAACAACAGGTCTACTGAGTGGGCTGTAGAGTACAGCTGTCCTTTTCCAGGAAACCTCTTGACACGGATAGAAGAGCTGTACAACCTGTGCTGAGCTTACCTTTGGGTCCAGAACATTAACCGGCTGTAAGCACCGTACTGTACCATCCCCACGGGAGTATCTTCCCAGCCTGCAGAGCAATAGAGGACACAAAGCAGCTCCATGGTTTGGATTGGGTAAATGCCATACACGCTAGCTAGTCAAGCACTCTGAAAGGGAACAACGTAGGAATGCTGTGGTGAAACAGACTGAACCCACAGTGGCTGCTGCCTTTCAGGTTGAAGGCATTTCTCCAGGGCAAGTTTGCCAGGGTTTAGTTCCCACTGGTGAATATGGGCAATCTGTGTTGAAAGGGATGAAATTCTTCCTATGCATGTGACTAATTTCCATGCCAAATGAAGTCAGAATTATTAGCATGTGGTTAATAGGTCTTCTCTTTTTATAAATGCTAATGGTGATTTGTTGTGAGAAGCAGACTGGCAGAAGAGCATCTTTTCCCTTGTTTTTCCTGTAGATTTCCCCTGAGTAAAACCTGGTATTTAATAAATATGCAATGAATTTTCCAGACTGATTAGACTGTGCGGTGAAATAAGAGCTTTTCATTTTTTTTAATGTTATTTCTTTATAAAATTTATCTCCCTTTGTGAGAGCATTGGGGACCTCTTTTGAAAAAAATAATAGAAATTATGTTTGAAAATAATGATCCTTCACAACCATGTGGCATAACCTTTGAATGAAGAAGCGTTTGAGAAGAGTTGGGACCAGTATTCAGTACCAGCTGCAGAAGGAGTAGGAAATTTCAACAGGCCCAAAGGAATAGATTAAAGCCCCCCTGAATAGTAAAAACATAATGTAATATAAAATTGTATCTATTTTCTGCCACTGTCTGCTGGACTCAGGAGCTAGACTCAGGATGAATGGATGGATCATCCTCTACAGCTGTGAGCAGACTCTCTGTGTCCTGTTTTCTGTAATACGAGCTACAGACTTGGGGCTTATGAAGTACATTCAACTTTTTGGCATAATGAAATAGGAACTTTAAGACTTCATTCTTAGTATTTCAAATTTCTATCTTATTGCATTGGGCTGACAGTCAATGTAGTGACAACTTTTATACATTTTGTAGCTTGTTCTGTGAAGTACTAAGTTGAACCCTCTCTCTCTCTTTTTAGTATCCATTCTCCAAGCAAGGCACAAACTGTTTCATAACATCTCTTAAACATCAGTCTTTGGCAAAGAAGATAAATACACAGCACCTCTCGTGAATGACTGAAAAACACCGAGTGAAAGTGAATAATTCATTCCCCACAGAATACAAGGTAAGATAAACACCTGTACATCACACATACCCACACCAGCTTGATAGAAATCTCCCTTCCATGACTTGAGCAGGACTGTTGCCAGAGGGACAGTGGCAACCGACTGTGGTGAAATATACACCAACAATCTTTTCCCTTCCCAGCCTTCCTTCAATGTCTAAGTCATGATGAAAGACAGCAAACACAGGTATAGTCTTTGAGTCAGTTGCTATTAGAGAAATAGCCTTATTTTTCCAAGAGCAGCTAGGACACCTGTTGACCTGCCAGGATGCTGCAGAGATTTCTAATGGTAGCTCTGTCCCTGCTGATGGTGTGGGAACCTATCAGATGATGAAGGTTTTCAGTAAAGATGGGAAAATTATTTTAAGCTATTGGCTATGCTGTGCTATTACTGAACACCTGTTTGATCAGTGGACCTGATGGTGACAGCACTCATTACTGGCAGCAGCAGCAGGGGGTTGAGGAGGACTGAAGAGTCCTGAATTCAGCCCAGGGTACAAAATGTGGGTTCTCATCTAAGATGCTTATTCCACCAGCATTTTCTGTTTGTCCTCATCCTCTTTTGCTGCTATTGGCTCCTGTTTGACCTGAAATGCTGGGTCTGTATTTGCTGTATGTGGCTTTCCATAACAAGGTGAATAAAGTCTGCAAGGAAATGGGACTGTTCACAAGGCTCAGGTATGAGGACTGGATTGCAAGCTACAGGGTGAAGGGTGTCTGAAATGAGATGCAGGTACAACCGCAATATGCTGCTCACATCTGTTCAGCAGCTTCTGGTACTGGGTCACTGGGAAGACTCTCACTGAAAGAGCAGTGCTTGACTTCATAAGACAATAATGATGAAAATGAAGGCTTGTGTTTGACCTCAGCTCAGTCTTCCATCCTCTGGTAGTAAACTAGGTTTAATTCATGACAATAGATATACAGTTTAAAAGTCTGAGTTGCCTTCAGGTGATTAGCTTCAGATTACCCCTGATCACAAGATGGAGTTTGCAGTTGTCCTGAAGGGGCCCTAAATTGGGAACTGGGGCTCTGCTTTGCACATGATCCTTTTGCAAGGAACTGTGGCTTTAGTCACACTTTTTTAAATCCGGTGCAGTAAACTGTGGCTGTATATGATGCCACAGATCCTTGGACAGCAAAGCTGGAATGGTGTTAGTGCTCAGATAACCTCCTACAAAGCTGGTGAAGACTGAAAGAGCTATAAAGTGCTTTTCAGAAGTGGATGGTCATTTTTTTCCACTACTCTTACCCCGTAACAGCTATGTCCTGCTATTTGTGAATCCAGATGAATCTTCTAGCTCATCCGCTCCAAGTATGGGAAATATAACACAGGGTTTCACTTCGCTATTGCCTAAACAGCAAATTGATCATGGCTTTTACCTTACATGACCTGATGTCTGTAAATATTGACTGTATGACTTCTCTTCACTAGTAAATAGCTACCTGGTGTTGTTTTTGAGCTGAAATCCCAGAGAGTATATTCGCTTGATAATAGATGATGTATGCAGCAACATATGGGTAGGTCATTAAAAGGGGTTCCCATTATCCAACTAGGACTAGTTCTCTGTTTGCATTTCCGCACAGTGAATTAAGGCTTGGCTGGCAGCTCTGCTTCTCAGCTCCCCTGGGATCTTCAGTTCAAAACAAGTCTAAAAACTTAACTGACCTGAGATGACGTATTTCCAGCAAATTCTTTCTCTCAGCCCTCAAACAACTGTCCCTTCCCAAGCAGCCTTGAACCTCGGCTGGCTGCTTGAGGAGCACATGGGATCTGTTTTGCCTCTGCGGGTCCTCCAGAGCATCACAGAGTCCCAGAATGGCAAGGGTTGGAAGGGACCTCTGGAGATCATCTAGTTCAACCCTCCTGCAGGTTCACCTAGAACAGGTTGAACAGAACATCGTCCAGACAGGCCTTGAATATCTCCAGAGAAGGAGACTCCACAACCCCACTGGGCAGCCTGTTCCAGGCTCCATCACCCTCAAAGTAAAGAAGTTTTTCCTCATATTCAGCTGAAATCTCTGATGTTTCAGTTTGTACCCATTGCCTCTTGTCCTGTCGCTGGGCACCACTAAGATATTTGTATGTGTTGATGAGATCCCCTCTCAGTCTTCTCTTCTTCAGGCTAAACAAGCCCAGCTCCCTCAGCCTTCCCTCATAGGGAAGATGCTTTCATGCCTTTATCATCTTTATTGCCCTTCTCTGGACTCTCTCTAGGAGTTCCTCACCTTTCTTGAACAGGGGAGCCCAGAACTGGACACAGTGTGGTCTCACCATGGCAGAGTAGAGGGAGAGAGCATCCTGCTGGGAGTCCGACGGCTGCCCCTGGGAGCAGGAAAGGCTACCCTGTTGTGTTGTTATGCACCATATCAAGCTGTACTGCTTTCTGCAAAACTTTTTGTAAAGTGTTTCTTCCCAGTGGTCTCGGTGGCATTGCCATGGGCAAACATGCTTCAGAAACTTCTTGTTATGCTACTGCCAAACAGTGTTCTGATTTCATTTTGCACAAATTGTCACTCTTCAACTAGCAGAGAAAGCAGCTAGAACAAGGTGAAAATGTGGGTACCGTACAATTTTAATTGTGGGCTTAAAGCAAGTTAAATCTAGAATGCTGATAAAAGATTCAGACCTAAAATTAAAAGGGCTTTCTAATATTCTTGCTTTCTTACTTGCTTTTTGAAAAGCCTGTCTTATGCTTTTAATTTTTCATAACCTTCAATTTATTATGCTTTGAGTACCTGTTATACAAGACTGTAGTCTTATAATTTAAAACTTGGAAATACTGCATTTATGTCTGACAGACCAAAGCTATGGTAACTAAAACCTAATCATTCAAGAGAATAAAACTTATACTACAGGACTACTGTAAGTAAAACTCCCTTTCATGTCTTAGTCATGGAAAATTTGTCTCAAGTTTTCCTTATAGTTGGACTGCAAATCTCATCTAGAAAAATGAGGAACTCAGACCTCTAAAACTTTAAAATATTTTTCCAGAATATCCTGTTAATGTTACTTAAAGAAATAAAAAAAAAAAACCCAACCCCAAGATTTCTTTTTTCCCAAACACCGAATTAAAATAATGTCATCTGCCTTATAAATAATGAATTGATATTCTTCCTGGCTTTTGAAGAAAATATAAAAGGCTGTATAAAATTCTCGGCAATTTCTCACAGTTAAAGCATCTATTTGCTCTCCATTTTTCAATATGGAGGTGCTTTTTTTTCAGTGGCACATATAATGCCTATAATTTGTTAAATCTAAGGGTAGTGTTTTGTCATTTTTTAGCAATTAAGAAAAAGATTATTGCAAGTTCCACAGTTTTATTTACACCGCTATGAGTGAGCAGTTATTTCACTCTGCAAGCATATGATGGGCTCAGGCATCTCTCAGTGATGGGAGACAGCAATGTGCAGTATAGAGAACATGCTCATGTGGGCGTATTTGAACACACTTTATACATAAATTGTCAGATATTCAGTTTGCATATGGTTCTCTCTGCCTGCATTTAAGCCACCACAGATGAGCAAGTCCTCTGAGCTTGGTGCTCATATCCAGGGATGGTACCATGACGGTGTCCCAGGAGGAGAACTGCTGTGTGGAACAATGATTAAAGCATTCTCCAGAACAGTTGGTATCTGAGGTTTTGGAGGCTTCAGTAGCACGCCTCGCTCTTGTTACTCAGTGCCTTGGATGTGCGAAAGCTCCCAGATATAACCTCTGCCAAAACATTTGTTTTATCATTCTCAGAGACAGTTGATTAGTGATCTGTGTAATTACTAGGTTTTTCAGCTCACCAACCATCATCATCTCTCTCTCATCTCACCTTTAAATGAGGTGTGGGGGTGGGTTTTTTTGTTTTGCATTAAGCCAGTACTGCCCTTCTTTGTCCTAACTGCTACTGAGTGGCTGAAATCTGTACTGAGTCTGGCTGGGATAGCATTAATCTTCTCCATAGAAGACCATATGTATAGTGCAAACACCATAAACAATGTTGATAACACACCAGTGTTTTGACTGTAGCTGACCAGTGCTTGCACAACACTGAGGCTTTCCCTTTCTCTCACTCTGCCCCATCAGCAAGTAGGCTGGGGATATGCAGAATGTTGGGAGAGGACACAGCCAGAAGAGCTGACCCAAATTGACCAAAGGGATATGCCATACCATGTTACACCGTGCTCAGCAATAAAAGCTGGTGGAAACAGAAGGAGGGGGGAGGTGCTCAGATTTATGACATTTGTCTTCCCAAGCAACCATGACACATGATGAAGCCCTGCTTTTCAGGAAGTGGCTAAACATCTGCCTGCCACTGGGAAGTAGCAAATTAATTCCTTATTTTGCGTTACTTGCACTCATCTCTTTTTATTTATCTATTTAACTGTCTTTATCTTGATTCATGAATCTTCTTGACCTCTTTCTATGAGCTGCTGTGTGTGTGCTTGGCCATTGACCAAGGCGAATCCACAATAAAATCATACCCATATATTTTTTCTTATATTAATGGCAGGGGCAAAGATTTTTCGATATGACTGTTTTGTGGCTTACTGCTCCAAAGCAAGAGCATGCTGTTCTCAATCCTAGTTATTGGTGATTGCCTCATGATTAGACTTACCACTAGTCAAGGAGTAAGGAAAAGACTAAAACCATTATCCTGTTCTGGTAAAGTAAAAGTTCAGTAACTTATTTGCTTACCAAAAACCAGAGTTACAAAAGAACAGCACATGCAGTTTCTACACATAATAGTTTCTGGATAGCATGTGGTGGTTCAGACTTGCTTCCCATCATGCTTCCTTAATGCAGATGAGGGGGGACAGCTCCTTTCTCCCTCAGAGCACCATACTTCTGTGAGGGGTTCCTAGGCTATGATTGATATACTGTCATTGTTCTTTAGTAGATGGTCTAAATAAGGCGTACAGTTAGGTGAGTCAGGGATAGAAGAGTTCAGAATATGGCATGCAGAACACAAGTCGGTTAGCTTTTGGCTTGTCCTAGCTCAGGGGCTGCCAGACGTCTATGTTTTCTGGTGTCTTAATTCAGGCTGATAGACTCCAATAAACTGCTCGTGTCTTGCTGCCTTCTATTTTATCTCCTAAGTCATACTGAAACAATGCTCTAAAAGCACTGTCTTCAGAATTACCCTTCTAGGTAATTGTTGCAATTCTAGGTTACTGTTGCAATTCTAAATTAACCTGTGTTTCAAAGATGTCACTTCTAGAGAATGATTTTTTTTTTTTTTTTATCTTTTTAACGTGTTTTGGGGTAGATAAGCAACAGCCTTCTACACTGCTAAAACTTGTTTCCAATACATTTTGTAATAGCGTCACAGTGTGATATGGTATGTAAATACTTTGTAAAAACACACCAGGATTCATGCTTAAACTGGTTCAGTAGATGTGTGAATCCTGAAAAGTTGTTCTCCTGCAGTCTGTGAACAAGTTGGTACAGCTTTACTCAAAACACATCGCAACTTGTTCATTACTGTGTCTCAAGTTCCTTAAAGCAGCAGCTTCTGGAAGGTTGAACAGCACTGACAATGAAGACCGACTCATAGAGCAATCATAGACCACCTAAACATTCCCAGGTTATCTATACATGCATGGACTCTCACAGGTTTGGGCAGAATCCCTTTGCCAATTGACCCAGCCAATCGTGAAATGATCTGTTGCCCATTCAAAGAATCTGTGTGACGTTCTCCCCTTCCTCTAGGACGGAAGAAATGCCAGGCATGCTTCTAGGACAGAGCATAGCTGTCACAATTCTAGAGAGTCCACAACAAAACTCCAAAGGGCAGATGTATGAGAGTTGTGCTCTAAAAAGCCCACTCTGGAAGCTCAGTGGCTTTGAGTTAGATAAGGGAAGTGCTGTGCATGTATCCTGGAGCTATTTAATTTGAAGAGCTATGTATTTCAAAACTGAAACAAATACAACTCATTGTGACATTAATATTTAGCTTGAACTGACTTGAAATAACTTGTACATGTTTTTAATGTACTTTTTCCATGTTTAGAATGCTAAGATGTCAGGAGATTTATTAAACTACAAAGCCAGATGTTTCTTCTGGGTTTGTGGTGGGTGCGATAATTAGATTTGGAGATCAAAAAAGACACAGATATTTAAATATGAACTTTTCATATATTACCTTGTATCAATGGGTGTCTCCACTAATGGTCCTATCTCTTTTTCATTCCACACACATCAGAATTAATTTTTTTAGGTTAATCAAGCTAGCATTATAATTTAGGTAAAGTTAAGGTGGTGTGCATAATCCTTTAGCTAGCATATGATGAAAGATGACTACCGTATACTGGAGATAATCCAACAAGGCATTAAATATGCAAGTAGTTCTGCTTGTTTCAGTGGAATTAGTTATGTGCCTAAAGAGAAGCTGATGTGAATATGTGCTGGCCTAGGGTTACTGTTATCACACACCTGAGACTGCAGGAAAAGCAGAATGTGTATTTTCAGGTTGACAATTTTCATTTTCCAGCGTTTGTGATGAAATGGAACATTTTTAATATAACTTGGATGCGATAAAGGGTATGAGTCAAGAGAGAGCTAAGTTTGCCAGAGATTTATACTTTTCCTTTGGCATCTTGATTTTCTCTATTCATTCCCAAGTGTGAACATCTTATGGTTCACTTACCCTGATGAGATTGAAAAAGCTCGCACCGAACTACAAACAGTGACTAATGCAACAAATTGAAAGTGTATGGTTTGTTCAGATTTCTTCCAAATCCATTCATCATCCTAATTTATAGAATAGATTCTAATTCTTCCTCTCCTTAAGCACAGGAGATAAATGAGATTGTACTAGTCAGCATATGGTTCAATGAAGAAAGCAGTATTTTTCAATATTTTTTACTGCATACATCTAGTCTTTGAAAAAAGGGACCAAAAAGGAATATTGTGTGGACCACTCCAGGGTGAGGAACAAAATGGGGAAAATAGGGGAAGGAATATTTTTGCATTCCAAGTTTTTCTGCTCTGTTATTAAAGATTCCTGGAATGTAATAATAATCAGACTAATGCTGAATTTAGACTTCTGCTATGAATGTCCAATGTAACATTATCAAGACAATGTTCTGATACTGGAAACCTTCTGAAAAGAAGTATTTAACTGCTCTAAATCAAATGGTCACTTAAACATGAGTCAGAATCTTATTTCAGCTTACTTTTGTTTTACAGGTATGAGAAAGTGAGGTTTCAGTGAGTATTTACAGCAAATATTTCTGAGAAAATCAGAAGAGTATGAATGAAAGTAACCAGAGGCCTGAGGCATCACGGTTTTTACTTATGAAAGACAGAAGTCCTCAACTGTGAAATAGATATAATTCTGTCACTGGGACTTAATAACCAGGCTCTGTTTAAGATTACTTTCTTTTCTTTGTTGTTGAAGAATGAAAAACCAAAGTTTAAAACTAATCTCTATCTCTGGATCCTGCAAGTTAATTGGAAAAGTAGGTTAAAGAACCATCTGTACAAGAGGCAGCAAGTCTAAGTCCACAATTTATCTCCAGTAAAGAGAACTGTACTGGAAGTAACTGCATTTCTGTTTTCCAAACTAGCTAAAGCATTCTTTAATTTTAGTTCCTGTTTCCTACAGGAAAACAGCTGAACACCCGTTTACCCTATAGTAAGCTCTAATGAGAAAAAAACACCCTGAATGTCAAATAGATAAGGCTAGGAAACATGGTAAGTCTTTAAACTATCCAAGGTACTTCATGTGGTTAAGTAGTAACTGATATTTAAATACCCACCAGCTTTTACAAAATTACTTCATTGACTTTAGTATTTTTTTACCTTAATAC
Source organism: Egretta garzetta (assembly GCF_000687185.1). NCBI lineage: Eukaryota > Metazoa > Chordata > Aves > Pelecaniformes > Ardeidae > Egretta > Egretta garzetta. Next base: position 3,457,530 of record NW_009259860.1, read on the forward strand.
AGCAGTAACTTTTCTACCACATACTTGACAGTTTGTTATTTCTTATGTTGAAATATAAACATTCCTTCTTAGAAAAGTATCTTGCTGCTCTTGGCCATTGCCCTAAAGTAAAAATGAAACAAAAGAAACCAAAAGGTCACAAGTGACTTGTAAGATATTTCAGCACTAGGTTTATTGTCTTCTGGCAGGTTTGGCAGGAAGAAACTAAAAGAAGATCGAGCTCATTATGGTGATATGTTTGGTGGGGGAAAAAGCATGGGTGCCAAGGAAGATGGCACAACCATGAAGCAGGTTGGCAGTTTTTATGGATTAATTCTTTGTTCAAGGTACTTATACCTGTTAATGTCACTAAAGGTATTTGGTGATGTGGATTTATGGATTTACTGATACAGTGGAGAAAATCTTGGTTTAAAACCCCAAAAGAGAGATAGAACTGCATTAAGCTGTTTTCCAAAAGACCTAGTTGCAGCTAAGGCCAGGAGCCTTAGCTAAGGCTATTGCTGAGGAAATAATAGTCTCATATTTTGCACATAAATCCCTTACACATTCCTTTCTTGTAAGGGTAGGGGAAGAGCAGAAAGTACAGTAAGCCCTGAACTTACTGTCTTTTCTTGAAATGTTCTCTAGGCAGATGAATTGCTTTCCCTAGCCTTTTTTTTCCGAGCTGACATAAAATTTCTAGGATAAAAAGCTTATTACTTCTGGAGTTGAATTGAAAAAAAATATAATACATGCTTTTACATGGAAGTCACTATGACAAATTGAAGTATTTGGGGAGGAACATATTTTGCCATTGGAAGCCAAACTTCGAGATATTAGGCCTTACTCCAAATTGGATGCAAACTCGGGGTATTGGCAGGTATAACAATTTAAGAAGCCATTTCTTCCACATGCTTTATTTATGTTCTTGACAGCCTTTACATGGGATTTTGCCAGTTAGATCACACCTAGTGAAGGATCTGGGGAGACAGCCAGAATTCAGAGGCCAAACAAATCTCTTTGGCCAGGCAAACTTCACCTTCAATTACATTTGTGTGAATTTGTATTAACTAGACTCATATGGGATTTAGTATAAATTTACAGTAGTATAACCCATAGCAGAACTTGAGTCCAAATGCCCAACATGAATAAACAAAGTGATTGCATTTTAATGGAGAAGGCTTTGTCCCGTGTTTACCATAAGCAATCAGTGAATATTATATTGCCTTACATCAGTTGCTTGCCCCTTTTTTGGGGTGCTTATTGTCTGCTTAGGAGTTACTATAATTATTTAAATACCTTTAACTTCCACTGAACTTCCAGTGACTGTACATCTTATTGCAGAAGGGAATTTGAAATCTGTTGCTGGCTATGAGGACAAAGAAAAACTTAAAGTTTGAGAATGTTCTGAATTTTCATGAGACATATCTGAGGCCTAGAGCAAGAAAAACTATAGAGTTCTAATTCATTTCACTCTAGAGGCTTAATTCATGTCATGATGACATCAGCAATGCCTCAGTAATGGTGTAGGTCTGTCCTGTTTACACCTGTGGGGACACAGGCAGAACCACAGGTATACGTATGAACACTTTGGATACTCCTGACCCTTAGATTTGTGAGCAGGTATCTCACTGTGGTTTACTTCTCTATAAAACAAGCATGATACATATTTCTTACAAGCAAAATCAAAATGTGTGCAAAATCTAAACGGCTGAAATACTGTTCTTGTTAATGGCCTTACTGACAGAGTGGCTACTTAGGCTGAAATCCTCAACAGTTCATGACTGTGTGAACCTCTTCTTATTTCAGTAAGCTTAACAGAGCTCTGTCCGTTTTAGACTAAATCTTCCTTTGGGCTCAGCTGATAACTTTTCTTCCTTCTTTTTAGAGAATTGCAAGCCCAGAAGTCTTCTGTCTGTAGATGGTAAATTGAATTCTATATGTGAATATATTTCTTCCAGTTTTTTACTCTTGTCTTGTCTGTGCCTTACACTACATTCAATTCATAAATAGCTTTATAAATTACAAATTACATTTATCCTTTCCCTCACTGAGGTCCACTAGCCTGAGCCGTGTTTGTCCAACTCACACTTGCTACCCAAGTTCAGATTTGCAAAATGCAGTTCTGGGGAGAAAAAAGCAATAGCAAACTGTCTGTATGTAAGGCCAAGCAAGGCTCAGGACTATTTTTTTGAAAACTGGATTTATATAGCGCAGTAGCTGTTTGTGAACAATTTTTGAAGATACTATAAATGCAGCAAAAGAAAAAAACCTGTCTGTAAAAAAGTTGCTGTGACGGTTTCTGGTATTTCCAACAGGGAAAAATACAATTGTCTTCCTACATTTACCCTTGGACATCCTGAGTTTCCTTTCTAAGACAACTTATATAAAATCAACTTTAGACTCCTTCTTTATTTTAGGACGTTTGACAGTTAGGTGCTTATTTTCCCCAATGTGGGATCCTTTGCCTGCTGTGACCAGTATGTTACTGCCTTGTGTTGCACCCAAAGCTACAGGCTCGGTTCTGCTTTCACTGGATGAGAGACCATGCTATGATGCACATAGTGAGAATCTATCTTCCATACACACAGTGCACCAGGGAAAGTGCATTTGGAGGCTTTTCATCTGACTGCTTGTATTGATCTGTCAACAGTGGACTTCTGGATTCTAGGAAAACATCAGAGGGATAAATTTATAAAATGAATAATTCTTTGTAATGAGTAGTACTTTCTTTTGTTTCTCCCTAGAAACCACTGTGTGTTTGACATTTAAAGTCCATTTTTCTCTCCCTCTTCTCTGGCCCAGCTTAAGCTTTTTTAAGGGTGGGTGGTGGGGAAAGGATTGTCATCTGCTTAAGCAGCACTAAACAGAGGATTCATGCTGATGCAATCAGTACCTGGTTATACTAGACTCAAAAAGGAAAGCATAAGGTTTACTCACTTTGGACCTGAAGTTTATTCCACATGTGTCTTTCAGACTCATCTTTCGGAATAAACTTAATTTTCTTCAGTTACAATGAACTTGAGTAAAAACTATGTGACCAAACTTCTTCTGTACAGAAAAGCATGAATTCTTCCTCTCCCTACCCTCTCCATCCACTCTCCCTTCCTTGCCATATCGTGACTTCAAGAAGTAAATTAATGCTGGCTAATAAACACTCATGAATAAAATAATGGAAGTAGAATAGTATCATAACCCTTTTGTGCAGGACGGAATGTACATGTCTTCACTTTAGACATAGTATTTGGAAGGTGTATATTCAACCAGCTTTCCACAGATTATTTCTTCTATCATCCACTGATCTATTACTTGGAGAGGTATCTAATGTAATGATTAGAGAGTGAGTGACTCAGATTCATTTAGTCTTAGAACTGCTGAGGAGGATGTTCAAAGAAAGCATCTGACCCCTACCAAACTGCATGTCTATGCTTCAAAACCAAAGCCCTAAATATGTCTTTTATGTATATGTATTCTAGATTGATAGGTAAACAATGGATAAATAGATAGACAGACAGACAGACTGAGAGACAGGTATGACATCTGTCTGATGCCACAGATGCCATACATACTTATGTATATGTATGTATGTATGTATGTACCTATCTGTTTATCTATCTCTAGCTATTTAGATATCTAGAGATACAGGCATAGATAAATACATAGATAGATAGATAGATAATGACATAAATCTAAAAGGCCAAAACATAGATCAGGTCAGCTAGCTCATTTTTCCTCACAAACTCTCAGAAATAGAAGAAACATTTTCACTATGTAGGTTTTCAAACATTCATGCAAACTGTCAGAGAAGCATCAAAAGTTTTAACCTTCCCATTTGCCAAAATGAGCCTATGATGGCAAGGGTAATGCTGTCTTGAAAGTCCAGCATATGCTTTGCCCCTAGGTTGCTCTAACAATTCAGAAGTTATATCCTGAGAATCAAGTACCACTAATGTTAGCAGTCTAGCCATAGATCATCCTTAAAGTGAGACAATTAGGCAAGACTGTAGCCATATGGACTGAAAAATATGGAAAATGATTCATTTTAGGTTGAATGAAAAATTGTGCACTCTGCAAAAAAGTAGTGCTTTACATAGTTTCAGTTCAGAGCATCAATAAACACTGCAAAGCCTCCCATCTTCTGAAAAGTTAACCTTTTTTGAGCTACGTAGATGTGCCTTGCTGGCTTTCAAGGTCTCCTGACGCACAGCCCTGAAAGAAAAGGAGAGCTGTAATTAAGATTTAGTATAAATTTTACTGCAGAGGAATTCAGTCATTTTGAAGGTTTAAAAAAAGGCTTTACATTTTGAAGGTGAGGAGAACTATCAAGAATCATCCTCCAGTGACTTTTATATCTATTATACAGTGCAATTTCAGAAACAAAATGAAGTGCCTTGTTCTCTGTTCTTCTGAGCCTTTCTGTGTGATAGCTTCTCTTTGGTGCACATTATCTGTTCTTGGTAATACAGTGTTGGCACATTAAGCTTCTGAAGGGAGGGAAGGCAGTCAGCACGTGGTTCTTGTGGAAAGAGTTTGATTACACCCAGATATGGTTCAGAGGTCTGAAGGAATGAGAACCTGAGGGCTGATGTTAAGAAAGTATGTGGGGGAAACCCTCAAGCAAAGCTTATGTTTCATGACTTCCTCATCCACTGATAAAGTAAGCTAAATATCTCTTTTAGCCTGGTACAGCAACCCTCCCACTTCGTCAGCCTAGAGTTTGCTGTAGCTCCAAAGAATGTCATGGGGCAGTTTCACTGTTGGTGAACTCTTTCAACAAAAGGACTCGAGAAGTGACCTAGCTTTCAAGTGGCATACCTCAATAAGCTACAGGGAAGAAAATAAAACAGAGCTTGACCGTTACTTCTGTAGGTTTGATAACTCTGCTGCTACTTGTCTTCCATCTCAGACAATGGGTTGTAGTAAGAGTTATGAGGAAGAAGGCTATTGAAGAGTCCCATCAATCAATTTCCCACAATCTTTGAAAAGTTACATATTAGGAATTTTTAGACCTCGATTCCTAAAAATGTTTTCTGGGTTATGACAGTGGAAACTAAAGAGTTACTGAAATGTCTGTCTGTCTGACAGGAGTGTCAATATGGGTCTTAGTACCTCCCCAGTGCTCCCTTTCAGTTTGGCATAGTCACACTTGTTCTAAGCACAAAATACATGAAGATAAAAGGAACATCACCAGATTGTCCTGAAAGATAATTCAAATTACTCAGATAGTATTCTAGATAACAATTAATGAGTCATATAAATTATTACAGACATTACTAAATAAAACTATATTCATTGTAGGAAAGTGGTTAATGGGAGGGAATACTTCTTGGATAAATAATTTTATATTCCTCTCCCAATGCCACTATGCAGGTTTATTTTTTGAAGTAAATCTTGGTAAAATCTAAACAAAAACACATACAAGTGACAGCAGATGATGGACCAATTGTGACAGAGGATCACTTACAAATGAGTTGGTAGGACAGAAGAGGGGACATTCCAGCAAGATTACAAATTGGGCTGATTATCAGAAAATTCATTTTTATCTGAAATGTCAGTAGTTAACAGTTGGCCTGTGGTATATCCCATGGGTTTTCTTCTCCAATATCTTGGTCTGTCCTACATTAGCTGTCAGTCACAAACGAAAAGCCAGCTAAGAGGGTCATTTTGTTACAAGACTTCTTGCAAGAGGCAGTGACCTCCTGTCTGCTGATGTCATAGACAGCATTTGTTTTCTAAAGCAGTTCCATTTGAGAAAGAGCTCAACAGTAAATAACAGGAAGCAGCTTACTAAAAGTCTGTGTTCCTAAATAAACCAGAATATTCCGAAACATTGTGTGGTGCCCTAGCCCTGTTAACATTTTTGTTGTGTGTTCAAGGCTGATGATGTTGGTCAGGCATCTCAGTGTTCAAGAAATTTCATCTGAAGACATCAGTGTCATGTTTTCCACCATGATTATGGATTTCCAATATTTTTAGTGTATGGCATTTTAAGCCATCCATGAAAAGATACTAATTTTGTAAATTCAAGTACTGTTTGTCGAGCACTAGTGTGTAAACTAACATATTTAAGTCTTGATCTATGATCAACTGTTTTCCTAATTTTTTTTCATTAAGTTTTTTTGATGTGTTTTGGTGTTAGAAGACAGTGACTTAAAGCATTGAACCTTTCCAGAACAGAGGAAGTATTGCTAGGGAAGTTTTACTGGAAGGACATAGGTCCACAGTGAACATTTCGAGAGCATGAGCCCAAATAAACAAACCATTGTTCTTTCTACTGAGTCAACCAAAAGATCTCCTCTCTGCATATATTATGACTAGCAGCTACTTACAATTTGTGTTTGCTGCTTTGCTTCATGTATTCCAAAGTGCATATGTAATACTTTAGTTGTTGACACGTTTTCCTTGCCTGCATCTGAATTCTCTTCAGGGTATTTGTTTACTTTTTAAATTTAATTTTCTGAAAAACATGTTTGATAATCTAAAAATGTTTTACTTGCCAATTGTCACTAGACTTTTAAAATAAAATCTTATAGAAATGGAACAATTTTCAAAAAATATCCACTATATCGTGCTGAAAGTGTTTATATTTTTATGTTAATATAGCTCTTCTGTATACTGACAGAGAAAGAGGATCTCCCACTCAGTCTTTTCTGTGTCCGTAAGTACAATTTTATAAATCAACTGGAGTTGCTCTGCCTTATATTGGGAATACTACATTAAACCTTTGCCTTTCATTGCATCTTTGTCACTTTATTTTATTTCTTGACACCAAACAATCATTCTTGTTATGGAAATGAGATCATAACTGTGCGAAACTTACTTCATACTCATCCAAAGTTCAGAGGAAAAAATATCAGTGTCTATGTTTAGGTGTTTTTAACTGCTGAAAGACTGGAAGTTGAATGTTACTTAAGCTATCATAGAGCTTACATAATATACATAAGCTATCAAGTTACTTTAAAGATAGGTGCATCAGGAAGAGAAACTATCAGACACAGACCTTCTGATGGAGCACAATGTCTGTGCATTGAGACCTATGTCTCAAAGGTGATGTGCAAAGGCACTGTAGACCTGTGTTTGTTGCTGCTCGGGAGCATTTCCAGGATGACAAGATACTCTCAGTGATGTCAAACCCTGAGCTCTTGTTGTTTTTTTGAGGTAATTATTGAGATTAGCACCTCCTGTGACTGATTTATCTCAGTCTGGGATGGCTAGGATCCTGAATATGATGTTTGCCAATGACTAAATTGGGAATCTATCCAGGTAGTTAACTGTCTTTTGCACAGCTAAGTTGGATGAGATCAGCTACACCCCTAGTGGAAAGTGGTGAATTTAAGAAACCCAGCCTGATAATGTTCAGGTCCTATACAACTGAGCAACAAGTAAGTGGGATGCCACTGAGGAGAACTCAATACTACCCCCTGGCCTATGAGTTGTAAATTATAAGCACACTTAAGCCCTATATCAATATATGGTTATATTGCCATATGGCCAGTGCTAAGCTAAGGGGAAAACAATATGGTATTAAAGCAGAGGAAAGACAGACTGGGCACTAACAAGTGAGTACTAAAACAGAAAACAGTTGGCATCCTTCCTGAATACCTCAGTGCCTGCTCCTTCATTTATCTTTGCTGTTATGTACAAACTGAACCTGGAAGAGAGTGTGGCATCAGCGAAGGTATCATAGCTCAACCTGCAGCCTGCATTCAACTTTGTGAAAAACAAACTCTTTGCCATAATTTGACAGTAAACTGGGTTTAACACTCCTAAAAGATTGATCAGCATCTTACATGATTCTGAGGCTTAATCTGTTGCCAGTTTAATTTAAAGGAAGATGGCATTTGGTGCTGAATGGATGCAGGTCCTGGTATTTTGGTCAACATGGTAGGTTGTTTGACTGTAGGTATGCAGATTCAAAATATACATTATTTTCAATAATAAATGATGGTCTGGTGATGAGCTCATTGTGGGCATCCAAATTAAACTTCTTTGTTCATTCTGCTAGGTAAGCATGGAGTTAAAGAAATGGTGAGATAATCTGGGACAGTCATTGTGACTTAGTTGGGATAGCCTACCATAAACCATCCAGTGACTATGGCCTTTACTGTCTGATACAAAATTCAAGAGCTTCTTTTTATTGCTGCTAGAAGAAACATTTTTGTTCATAAAGGGCAAAGGCAGGTTGTCATGTTGACTTCAGGGAATCTGTTTGATCCTACAATTTTTCTTTGCAAAGGTCATCTGACTCTTATTATGTTTACAACTGTTGACATCATTCAGCCTTTGACTTTCTCTGTGTTGTGGTTTAACCTGGCAGGCAGCTAAACACCACACAGCCGTTCACTTGCTCCCCACTAGTGGGATGGGGGAGGGAATCGAAAAAAAATAAAAGGTAAAGCTCATTGGTTGAGATAAAGACCATTTAATAGGACAGAAAAGAAGGGGAAAATAATAATAATAATGATAATGATAATGATAAAAGAATAGACAAAACAAGTGATGTACAATGCAATTGCTCACCACATGCTGAAAATGCCCAACCGGTTCCTGAGCAGCAAACCCCCAGCCAGCTTTTACCCTAGTTTATATGCTGAGCATGACATCATATAGTATGGAATATCCCTTCATCAGTTGGGGTCCACTGTCTCAACCATGTCCCCTGCCAACTTCTGTGCACCCCCATCCTCTTCACTGGTGGGGCTGTCTGAGAAACAGGAAAAGAATTGGACTCTGTGTAAGAACTGCTCAGCAGTAACTAAACCATCAGTGTGTTATCAACATTATTCTCATCCTAAATCCAAAACAGCACTGTGCCAGCTACTAGGAAGAAAATTAACTCTATCCTAGCCAAAACCAGGATTCTCAGAAAGGTCAGCCTTAACTGGGCTGCATCAAGAGGCATCTCCGCAACTGCGGCACTTGCTTGCAGGCACAGGTGTAATGTCAGTCATGCGAGCTTGGACTGTGCTGAAAAGGTTTGATAGCATTTGCCCTCCTCTCTGAAGAGGGCTGAACACTGTTCCCACACTGCAAAGAGCTGTAAGTCAGGCTTACAGAACAGCAGGGCTGCTTACTTTCACTGGCTAGTCTTAATGAAGTTTGTCATCAAAAAATATCAACCCTTGCCATTAGCTAGGTGGAGAGCTGTAAATATCAGAGAGACCTACTTAAAAGGAGAACTAGTAAGCGAGTTACTTGCTTGTAACTTGTGAGCTACAGGCAACTCCCAGCAAAGCAATTAAGCATAAATTTCCTAGGGAGTTTGAAGATATGTCCAAGAGAGGATGTCTCAGGGGTGTATCCATGCCACTGGCAGCAATGCTACTCTGCCTTAGCAAGTTCTTCAATATGTTGAAGTTACTATAGGAGTTCCTACACCTAACAGCACAGTTCCAGGCAGAAGTACATTGGAAAGATTCAGCATGCTGCTCAGTTTCACCTTGCACATTTCACTGCTGATAGGCTTGTTTGTGCAAAAAGACCATCCCAGCATAGCAGCAAGTAAAAGGGGCAAGAGAAAGCAGGTAACAGCATGTGTTCAGGCTGTAATATGAATTCACGTTTCTCCTTTACAGCTTTAACTCATTGTCTGTCATATATGAGAACAAATATATAAATACAAACAAATAAATAAGTATTTTGTAGTGTACATATATATATATATGCACACAGACACTACAAAAAAGGAATGGGACTTCAAATGAACCTGTGTCTTCCACCATTCTGGAGAAAATACATTTTCAAACATTTAAAGAGCTTCTTAGTAAGTGGAATGAGACTCTTTGAAAGCATATTGATGAACTAAACATATAAATTCATTTGAAAAAGCAAGATCTTGATGTATTGTATATAACCTGCTCATCTATGGAAATCTGATTTCATTGCACTATAGGACACTGTCACTAGGAAAAGTCAGTCATAGATAATAAAAGTCAATCTTCTTAACTCCAGGGCTGGACACACAAAACATGGCCAAACCATAGTTATTTCTTCCACAGCTGAGGGATTCAGCAAGTACGTTAAAGAGGGCGCAAAAGACGTGTTTTTTGGAGAACCATCTAAACACAGAACTTCAGGATATGTTAAACAATCTTATCAAAACACCGACTACAATTATTGCAGATCCATGTAAACTGCTACGTTACACATCCCATCTCTCCCTCCTGCCAATCCATAACATTTCCTTATTAATATATAGATTTTTTTTATTCTTATCAGTTTTCCAATGTCATGTTCAGCAAGTCTTCCCTTCACATTTAAACCTGGTTTCTTCAAGTATAAGATTGTTGTAATATCACAAATTAACATGAAATTTTAAAATATCCAGTCAAGCAGTATTTTAAATGGTCCCATGAATGATCTTCATGGTTTCATAGATAAAGGACTTGATAATTTTCATCCCTAAGCTGAAATGCCATAATTCTTCAGTAAAGAATCATTGCTGATCTCAGCTGGCATACTCCATGATTATGGGACAGTTTCCTACAAAGCTGACTTATAAAGTACTATGCATCAAATAGCAGGTGGGGAGCACCACAGGTTATTTCATGTGGACAGAACAAATGCGGCTGCAATGGAAAGCACTTTAATCATTACTTTTAACAACTTGCTAATCAAATCTAGAAAAAGTAAATAATTCAGGAGGGACCCATTTAGGAAATATTCACCCTTGGCCATATTTTACAAAGCAGCAGATAGCCAAGAGGATAACAGGAAAAGGAATGAAGGTTAGATGACATCTCCCGACAGTGTCCCATCTTCCAGTCTGATCAGAAACCCTGACCTGTGCTAATGTCAAACTAAGTTAGGCTTCTGGGTGAGCATGGATAGAGTAAACAGAGACTTCCTCCACTTCCATGAGGACATTAATTTGGGTATCAGCTGCCACTTCAGCGATAATGTTGAAAGGCATAGAGGTAAAGTAAGTGGAAGGAAGAACAAAAAGAATGTAATGGAAAATACAAGGGTTCACACTTAGGGATGTGGACAACTGAACCATGAATCACTGACAAGATACTTTAAAAGAAGACACCTATTGCTCTAAGGGTCAGTGTTCAGTTTTCAAATGAACCAACAATTTGAACCTTTGACAAGTTGACAGCATCAGTTTCTGTGTTAAAACCCTTTAAACTTTTTCCAGCACTGGCTTTGGAGGAAATTTAGTATAAGTCCTCACCTCCATACTGTTTCCTACTGCCAGGCTTCCTCAGGGATGTAATGGGCAGCCAAGAGGGAAGGGGGCATGAGGATGCAGTCCCACTGTACGTGTACAAGCATATATATAACCCTATGTAATGAATATGCAATATGTTATGTACACTATCTATCCATCTATCTGTCCATCTATCTATCTATAATGTCCTTTAAGAAAAAGGCAAAGAAGAGTTTGGCTGCTTCAAATAAAATCAACTCTGAAGGAAGATGTAGATCATTATCTTCTTTTTCTAAGCAGTTTATTCTACGCTGAGCTCCATATTTCCAAAGGAACAGAGATACTATTAATCAGGATATTCCACAACAGATCACCTTCAGATGTTAAATGAACTGCTGGAGAAAAAAAAAGGAAAGAATATAAACTACCGTTGCTTAAATATTTATTGATCATGCACAAACTTTCCACTTTGCCTAGAGGAGATCTAATAAACAGAGCTCCAAGACAGCTAAAAAACACTGATAAATGCTAACATTAGCTCTTCTATTTCACCAAACTTAAATCTATATAAATGAGACCAAATCAGAAAGCAAGGTTGTGTCGCTATTGCCAGGAGTTCTAGCATAAATAACGCTGCAGAAGACAGAAATACAGAAACATGAGGAACAGAATAACTGTTCTGCACATACAGAACTCTTACTTTTATATGCACTTCTTCAAAAGTTGCATACTTTTGCACTGAATGGGAAAACTCTAAGCTAGACAATATCTGAGACTCTGGGGGTCTTAAAACAAGAATTCCTTATAAAGGGTTAAATCATAAAACTGCAAAACTGCAGTGCGACACAGATATCCACTACCCTTTTCTACTATACCTAATAAAAAAATATAACTAGCATACCCCTGTGTTATGCACATCTAAAGCAGTTTAAATCAAAGGAATGGATTTTGTTTTTTCTCTTTTTCCAACATGGTCAGCATGGCTGTTATGCACAGTTAAATGTAGTCATAAATATCTCAATAAATAGCAATGTTAATTTTGGTTCCAGATGCTTCGTTGTCAAAGAGATGCTAGCAGACTGAATGGCAACAGAGTGAAGAGAGCATTGGTAAAATTCATTTGAAATCAAAGGTGAACAGTTTTGTTTATATGAATCATACTGAAGTGAAGAATAAAAAGAACAAAAGTAGTTACAGTCAAAATCTGCAGCTTAGACTACTCTTTAACTGCCAGAAAATGTAGATATTTTTTTTTTTCCCCCACGGAGCCTTTGCTCCTTTCCCTGCACATCTTTCTGGCAAAACCTAGTCCTTAAAGACAATTAATTCCTTGCAGTTTTGACTAAGAAAATGAAGGAGAGGATAAAAGATTTTAATTTATAGCATTTTCTGCCCCCAAACTACATAAAAGCTCACCTATATTCAGGAGATTTCTCTGGCCAAATTGCACTTTACCTAGCTTTGATACTATTCTCTTATAGTCTGCTTGGTTTTGGCTGTCAAGGATAGCTATCAATGATAATTCTACATACGTCCTGCTAATGCTATGCTCTGGCTTTGTATAAGTGTATGTGACAGTGATAAACTGAAACCAGACAAAAGCATGTCCCAAAATCACAATAGTTGCGACCTTGCATTTGTGTGGCCAGAACAAAAACTCATTTAGGTTACAGTGTTAATTTCTGCAGTCTTACTAGGAAATACATCAGCCTTTCATATATAATCTGGAAAAAAAAAAGAAAAGTAAGATTAAATAGTAATTGTGTTAATATGGGCAGAATTTAAAGATATGTCTTTATTCTAACTGCCTGGGATTCTAAAACAAAAATGTGTCTAGGTCTTCCGTGCCTTTGCATTTAAGAAGAGAGAAAATACAAAGTTGCATGCATGTTACCCGAAGAGTAAAGCTGCTTAAATAAGAATATAGCCAGATTCAAACTCTTTTTGGTTTGTTTCAAGTTGATGGTCGTAAGAAAGTGTATTAGAAAGGGATTATTTTTTTATTATATTTTTGGAAGTGAAATGCCCTCATGTTGAAAGTAGTAAGACTCTCCTAGCTTTCATGAATGTGGTTATTTATTTTTTCTTCTTGGCTGTCAGAAACATTTTCAATGTCATTATGAATTTGACTGGAAGCTCTATTAGCAGAACTTCTAAAATGCAATTAAAAGAAATTTTCACTTAAGTCAGGGCCTTGGTAAAAACAAACAGAAACAATGAAGCAGGTGATTCTGATGAATATCTGATCACAGAAGGTCAATTTCTGTGACAAGAAAAGAAGATTTTTTTCATTAGCCATCTCTGCTAAATGTAAAAAACTGAGAAAGCAAAACAAAACTATTTTTAATAGACTACCTGGGAAAAAGTAAACTTTGATACGTTTAATAATGACAGCTGGAATTAACAGTATAAAAAGTTAGTAAAAGCAATATTTGAAGTCCACTTAAAGCCCTAAATCTCTTCTAATTCTAATATGAAACTGCTGGTGCCCATGCAACAAATATGTCCACCAAGATGCCCAGCTGGCTTCATCTTTCGTCATATTTTTCAAGGGACTGGTAATTGTCCAAAACTCTGAATGTTTTCAGCCCCAACAGATCCTCCTCCTCCCTCCTCCCAAATATAGGACACCTATCCACAAATACAAAGGGTAGGTTGATCTTACCTTGTTACCTTATGTGCCAAGAACTAAAATGATTTATGTATCAGCAGCTTGTTGGAAAAGTTACTAATACAGTGCCTGGTTCTCAATAGTTACTGAAGTTTCTTTAAGCAGAACAAATATTTTTCTCAGATTTGATACTGCCTGCCACTTCCCCCAGTGTTGTGTAGATACCATGGGGACTGTGGCCAACTGAGGAAAACTGCAGGCACTTCACAGCTGCACTGCAGTAAGGTATGCTGGTTTTGTGCAATGTGGTGTAGTCATCTACTAAAGAAGAAAATCTGTGAGAAAAAAAGTAATACATCCTGTTGGGCTGAAAGGCTCCCCTACACTATTGTCATTTGCTAGCTAAAAGGACTGCTGTGTAATAAAACACAGTTCTGAAATCTTCACAGTGGATTGGCATAAGTTTGTCTTTCACCTGTATAGTGCGGATACATATGTGCATGCACAGCATCATTTCAGCTCCCCTATTTATGAAACTGAAGTAAAATATTAAGCCTGACAATTCTGGTGCCCCTGTGGTACTTAACACAAGATACCTTCAAAGAACATCTCTTGTTTTGATTATAAATATTCCACTTAGCTATTTGCTCTGCTGTACATCCTTTCTGCTCTGTTTATAGCTGCAGTGATACACACTGACTGGAAAGCATCAGCACTCAAAATACAGAACGCATAAAAGGTCAAATATATTGTAGGAGGCCATTGGTGTTTGCAGACTCGTCATGGAAAACTCGGTAATGAGACAGAATGTTAAGAGGGGCTAATCTGTGGTGAACTTGCTGACAAATAAAGCTCTAAGTTATTCCATTAAAAAAGAACAAGTAGTCACAAGTTTAGGTAAATACTCAAAAAAGTTTTTGTGAGTATGTGCATAAATCACTGCAGTTGAAGGTATTGAATACAATAGTGTGTTTTATCCCAAAATAAATATATTAAATCAGTATCCATTAACATTTGCTAACTGGGTGGTACCTGATTTCATAGGTAGTGGTTTTAGCCTGTAAATACTCTGGAAATATCTCCGTATCATAATCTCTTTATGTTCATTCTTAACAATAAAATCAGAGGTATCTTAACAGGATCATGTATTAAAACTGAATTGTTTTTAGTGTTAAAGATCCTTGTATTAGGCCAAGACAGCCCAGAGTGCTAATACCGGGTTAGTGTGCTTGGACTTGGTTCCATGGATGAGAAAGGACTACAGAGGAATGAAAAAGTTTTCACAGATTTTTTTTTTTTTTAAATCACAGAAATTTCTGGTTCACCAGGATCTGCAGCCCTTTATCCAACATTAATGTTTCTTTCTACAAGGAGAATGCATAATACAAAATTGAGAGAAATATCTATGTTAAGCAGCATTAAAATTAATTGCTTTTGTGAACAAAGAATCAAGATTTCTTCAAAGAAGTTTATTGTGGAGAAACTTTAGAACTGATTCAGACTTTGCCCTTACCCAGACATTTGTTTCTATGTTTGTCCTTTCACTACTGGCTCACATGGAGGCAAAGCATTTCATCCACATCAGTGCTCTTTCAGCACAGTAATTGCTGCGTCCTAGATTCTGGTTCTGCTTCTTTCAATGAATGCCCCACTTTTTTTTTTTTAAAGAATGTTAGAAGAAAACCTCTTTCATAACACATGTAAAACTTTGTCTTTTGCCTTTAGTTTTCCAGCTGTGACAGCTGAATATTCTAATCACACCAACATGGAAACAGGACTCAGGCATATCTTCATTTTTATCACTTTTAAGTCACTTTTATCCTGACCTTGGTGATTAGTTTTGTGCCACGGAACAGGGAATGCTATGCAGATGAGTTTTATTTGTAGCTATAATGTCAACTACAATAATTAAAAGTTCACTTAATGGTTTTTGCGTTCCTTAAGCCCAGAATAGACAAGAATACCAGAAAAGAGTTAGAGAAAACATTTCTGTAAGTGAATATTAATAAAAGAGTATTTATTGATGTATCTTATTTGTGGAAATTAGAAAGAGTCACATAAGAAGGAAGTATGTTCAAACTGCTATACAAAATATGAGGTCACAATGCATGGGACTTACTCAATATATTTATTAGAGGATTAGATGCTTCCCACAAGTCTTCACCTGAGTTCACCCTAAGACCTTTCGCTCACCAGCTGTCAGGCAGAAAAGCATGATCATTGTGCCCTTTGCTGCAGCACAGAGAGCCAGGCCACCTGCAGCAGCTGCCCAACTTGTGTTGCTGGTGCCCCTCCTTCCTCATGCCCTCCAAGTCTGAATAACCCATCCTACAATTTCCCACAAAGTCATGGTCACTTATCAGCTCTCTGAGGCCATGGCATTTCAGTACCTTCTTCCTTGTTTCTTAAATCAAAGGGTATTTTATTGTTTCATGAGCCCCAGACAACCCTTTCAGCTCTGGTTTCAGCTCAGTGTGATAACAAAATACCCCACCGTGTGCAACCATGGCCAAGCGAATTTTTTTAGACAAGCAACTCCGAGTGACAAAAATGAAAGTTTCCCTAGCTTGCTCCTTTATTTCCTCCTAATGCTTTGCGCTTTCTCAGACACTAGAGACATTCCCTTCACAGATTTAAACTGGCTTCTGAACTATCTTGAAAGTTTGCCTCTGATCCAGATTTTCAGTAATTAGGGAAACTAGAGACCTCTGGCAAATGTTACATTATAAAAAATACTCATAAAATTCAGGCTTGTCTCAAAGTCACAGTGATGGAGAAACCAGCTATGTCACATACACATCATTTGCAGTCTGCAAAAACTCTTTCTATGTGGAAAATTTCAGATTTTCCTCTCATGTAAACTGAGGAATCTGAAACTTAATCCGCTCAGGAGACATAGATGTGCCAAAGAACTGGAGAACAAAAGGGGAAAAAGTGAAAGGGGAAAAGTTGGGAACCTTTCATGGTCTGATTTATTTCACATACATCTCTACTGCTTTGACTGCTGTTTTGAGAAACCTGGCATCAAAATTGTTCTGTTTTCCTTCTATCTGCAAATCTCTTTGACAAACCAGTCAGACAGACACTGTAAAAGTCATGATGGCTAAGCTTCTTCAGCAGTGGCATTTCTGGTATTTCAGTGTTTATATAGAGAGGAGTTTCAGTCCGTATGATTCAGGAGAAAAGAGTACTGAGGCTGTGTGCTTTTCAGACTTCCAGCTCCCTGCAGTGAACTGTGAGTGTTAGGTGTCTAAAGACCGAGAATGCAGAAAGAAAAAACAGGTTTATCCTAATGACACCAGTTTTTTTCCTGTTACATTTTCAAGCCATGAGGCTGGTGCACCTCCAAACAGCTAAACACAGTGGTGCTTTGAAGGAGTCCTAAAAGACATTCAATGAAAGTTTACCTTCCTAACACTTGCTCAGTCCTTCTGAATATCATTCGCATTACTGCATGTTTTGTGGAAAGGTGTGAGGCTGCAGGGCTACTGACAAGGAAGAAAGAGAGAAGTAAGTTTGCAAGAGGTGCATGTGAGAGCTCCTTGAAGTCACTGGTCTTGGAACACTTCATGGTGCAGTGGTAGGTAGATGGGCTTCATGGGGCTGCAAAGGGAAGCTACTCAGGCATGGTGCAAAGCTATGTCTTGGAGAAGGGCTTTTTTACCTACAAATTTAAAAGTATTTTCAAAATAAAAGGAAAATTTGGGTGCTTTACGCTTTCCCTCCAAGTATTACTCAGTAATTTAAGGCCATGACTACCAGGTGCTTAAGTATGCAAAGATGTAGCTAAGTCGATAGTGATATTTTTTAAAGTGTGCAGCCTAGCTTCACGAAGGTGTTCAAGATTAACTTGATCTTAATTTGGTCCTTTATTTCACTGAAATCTCTTGGACACACATATCAGGATGCTTCTCAAACTCTTGACTGGAGGCCTGTAAGAATCTTTAAATACCTAAATCCATTTTAAACATATAAATAAATGTACTTGTCTAAAAATTACCTTCCTTTCTTCTGTATTATTAACTGTACTGACCACGTGCCAATGTACTAATGTGCCAGCAGTAATCCACCTGGATTCCCTGTGTAATGACAGCAGCAGCTTCTAAGAGACCCTACAAACATGAGAATCCTGTAATCTTTGCTACCGGCTCTTGAAATGGCCAACCCTAAAGAAATCCAGAGAAAAAGAAAAGGTTGGAAAACACTAGTATTAATACTAAACAATTTTCATGAATATCCAAGACTCAGTTTGAATCATAATATAGAAGTTAAAACCTTGTTGGTTTTATGTACAGATCCACCTCTATATATATGACAGTGAGTTCTGAAAGAAATAACTGTTTTAATAGGACTTTTTTTTCCTGATTATATATTTGATTTTGAAAGGAATAATTCAGTCATGCTTGTCTAGAGGCTTTCTGGGTGTGTTGATATAGGACATTAGCCGTGGCAACAGTGAGAGCCACCTGGAAGTTCACAGGTTACTGAGGAAACAAATGGGATTCTGGAGTATTTTAAACCTAGATGCCTAGATGTTTTGCTGGAGTTTACATGAAGAGATAAAGGGAGTTTGCATTCCACAAGTATTGTATTTATTAGAAGAGACAAAACAGTATGCATATAAGGTGATGATTCTTATCAGGACTAGAAGGCAGTGAAACTGTGTCTGAAACACAGCTAGTGCTTTATAGCTTTAGTAGTTAGGGAAGCCATCAATTTTCAGTTGCTTTGGTCAGTTTTGAGCTCTCCTCCTACCCGTTACTTTCAGAATTATGATTACATTCTTCATTCCCAGCTCTAGTTCATCAGACTAAATTTTATGGTATCTAAACCAGCAGGTGAGGGCTATGTTACAAGGAAGTTCCAGGTGTGCCATACTTTAAAATGAATATGCTGTTGATCAACAATTTCAAAAACTTATTTAATCTGATACTCACTAATCACTAGTGACTGTCCAGATGAGACAAAACTGGAAAACGCTGTACCAAGTCCTGCTATCTCAGAGCTGCAGTAACTTACATTACTTGCTGTCTTGTAGAAAATGCAGCTAACTGGTAACAGGGTCTTCTCTGCTAAAGGCAGAGATGATCATTATGAAAACTGTCCTCATGCATACTATTATCCATTTTAGATGGAGAAAAAAAATAGAAGTGTCATTTGACAAATACCAAACTTCACTGGTTACAAAAGTGAAAATCAGATAGGAATATAACTTGCTGCTTACAAGTCTGAATTCATAAAACCTGTGTTGCTACAAAAAGAAAATAGATGTCTTTTGCAGGAAAAAACAGCCTAGCAATGTTTCCTGGAGACTGAAATTACACTTACAAGGAGGATCCCTGTCCTAAACCAGATTTTTTTTATCACAGATGAAATGTGGCCTGCAATTTCTTTTTTAAACACAGAGCATTTGACTCAGATGTATCGTTAAAGTACAGGTCAAGATATTCTTACTCATTCTGTAGAGCAGAATTGTGAGGCCACATTTTCATACTACCATTGACTCATTTAACTTCTGAGTTTAGTGATCTAGGACTCATGATTTAACAAACTGCAGACGGGAGAAACTGATAAGAAAAAAGGTTATATAAAAGCTTGGTGATCAGGAAAACAACCCTGCCTTGCCTTGAGATGGCTGAATAATCCTTACTTACTTTTAAAGTCTTTCATCATGGTATTACATGATTGTCTTACAAGATGTGATGCATACAGATATGTGCAGGAAGAAGAGACCTGTGGCTGTTGCTATCACCTAGAGAATCTTGTTCACCTTGTCATTTTTTGTATTTCAAGATTTTGACTCAAGTATCTACCATGACTGGAATTTCTAACTGTAAATTCTTTGAATAAGTAGCAATATATCATGCTTTAGTTGTTATGCTTATACAATAGATCTATCCTTGTGCAGCATTAGAAACCTATATCTTATTGGCCATTTCACAAGGTTGAGCAAATAAAACACCATTTTACAGGTGACAGATAGGTAATACATGGGGATTCAAATATTCAGCCTTCCAGAGGATCATCAAAATATTCTGAGTTTTAAGAATTAATTATAAAATATAAAATATAATAAAGATGCATTCTATCTGCTCTAAAACCAAAGATCAATGATAAGAGCAAGCCCATTCCTCTTTAAAGTTGCACAGGAAACAACATTATTCAGGTTCAGTATCACTCTTGGTTCACAAGGATTTTGTGTTACAGCTCATTGGTCTACTCAATCTATTCTTAATTAAAACTACTTGCTACCCTAGGCTTAGGCTAATCCCTGAGAATTATAGACACAAACAGATGTATAAACCAGAAGAGAGAAAATAGTTACTGCCAGCTACTCATGGAGAACGAATCTGGGCTCTTAAGTTTATCTGTGAGTTTTGGAAGTAAGAATTAACACACAGGTGGGCATCCAAGATTTTGTTTCAACCTATAGTAAAGTAACCTCAAAACATGGAGGTCTGCAGTTTCTCTCTCATCTTGATTTAAATAGCTACAGCAAACCAATACAAGGTGGGGGGTGGGAGGCAGTAGAGGAAGGAGGAAAGAAGAAAGAGAGGAAAGGAGGCAAGGAGGGAAGGGCAATCAGTTAGCAGCATGTTCTGTCTTTGATATTCTCTTTGTTAAAGATTCCTAAGCATTCTTCCTCGGGGTATAACAGTCCTGTTTCAGTTCAAGGCTGTCGTAGTTTGCATAGAGGCAGGTAAACATACAGTGACCATTCTGGTGGTATGTTTCATGAATTTTTAAATAATAATGATTTCAGATTTGTTCTGCTTTTTGCAGATAAAAACAAACGAATTTCAGGTAAAACATCTATCAAGTCTAAATTGACTTTGCTACATAGGTGCTGTAAACTGAGGTGTGTTTAAATGTCATCTGACTCTGACATGGATCAACAACAGTAATTTTAAGCAGAGTTATGCCAATTCATAGCGTAATGCTGTCTACATTAGAAAGCCTTAGTGACTCACAGACATGGTAAGGATGATAGAACAACAGGGTACAAGAGAAAAGGTAGAGCAAGGAGCAAGTAATAAGGTTAGATACTATTTATTATATATTTTAATATCCCCAATCCTATACCAACAACTAAGATTTTATGACTATCCCCTGCAAATGAAAATCACTGTACTCTAATAGCTCTGTCCTGTTCTACAAGTGACTATAACTTTGTAACTGAAGTTAAGTGGAGCAATTTGGGGACAGAGGTTGTAACTTTCAGGCCACTGGGTACATTCTAAAAAAACTTAAATATTGTTTCTAAGAAGGATTCAGAACAAATTTATTTATAATTTTCTTTAATTTCCCCCATCAGGGAGGGATTCTGTTTCCTCAGTAAACGAACAGCTTGTCTTCTAAAATTACTCTTATTTATGGCTCTGCCTTCATTACAAAGTGCACAGCGTTCAGAATACTTGCAGGGTCTTCTTTCTTTTTTCCTATTTTGGTTTGGGGAGGGATGAGGTATGTAGCATTATCTCAATATAAGGTTGACTTTAAAATCCTCATGACACCTAGGTGTGTACCATGAGAAACATAAGGTAAGCTGAACCACAGATACAAGTATGATGTTGACCTCATCTGGATGTCAGCAGTACTTTGTTCCCCAGGGATTCTCATGGTGACAGTTAACATGCATGAATCATTTCAATGTGGAAAGGAAGGGAAGGAAGGACTAAATTAATGCTATTAAATGATAACAGGATCTTTTACTAAGATGAGCCTTTGCTCTTCATTTTGAGCTAGCATAAAATGAAACCAACATGCATATTTGTAAAGATATCTAAAAACTATACCTGTTGCTGACAGTAGAATGTAGACCATGGAAGAAACTGTTTATGAGAGTATGGACACTTCCTTTCTTCTCTTCTAATGCTTTTGTTGAAGAAAGCATTGTAGACGGGTAACTAATAAATGGTACTAGAAATGGAGTTTCCCTTGCTCCTTTGTTAGATGGCTATCAATGAAAAGCTTTTATATCAGTAAATAACTTGATTCTCCACTGAGTTAAGATGAATGGCTTCCATAAGATGTCCTCTAAAAAAATTCTTTGTATGATTCTAAGTATGTTGGAACACATTGGCAGTAAAATTTTTGTTGTTCCTTGCCAATATGTTGGCAGGAAACAGAACCATTTGTCACTATGGAAGCCAAAGGAGCTGCTGAAATGAATTATTTCTGTATTGTTTATCACCTCACTCTGCATAAGACTTTTTTATTTTTTTAATGGAGAGAAAGACAAAGTAAATGTGACATCAGACCAATTAAGAGAAACAGATGAACCTTGAAAGAAGAAACAGGACTGCATTAAGTACCTTTATGTCCACTCCCTGGCCTAAAGTAACCTTGCTTAAACTCATTACTTTTCTAAGATTGAAACACCCTGGGCTAGGACCTTGGGATGCAATGTACCTGATTTGTTTAGCTCCTTCACCAGCCACTAGGATGCCAACTTTTGATAATTATACTTTATTAATTGGAGGAAAGGTCTTCCTAATGATCTCTGATAAACAGCTGTGATAGCAGCCTCAGGAATCCGTAGTTATCTGGCAGTCCTGCCTTTCTGCTCTCTGGGCTCTTATTTGTAGGTAAAGATCTGGTCTACTGACTTGAATAATTGTGCCTTCCATTGCACACATCAAAGCAATTTACAAGCAAGTGTTCATTAATAAAGAACAAATGACTAGGGAATTAAGTATTACAGTTTATTATTTTTTTAACATCCTTATTACTGATTAGGAATACTAAGCCAACAAGAAGCACATCTGAAGCCATGGTCAAATAGAAATACAGTATTAATCCACCATATATGTTACTCATTCCTTCACTGTCCACCATATAATTAAAAAAAATCTGTGGACTTAAAAGCAACATATTTTAATGGCGATTCAATAATTCTTAATTGTTTGGAACATTTTTCTGTCTTCTAGTCCAAACTGTTGCAAAGAGAAAGTCTTGTAATACAAACATACTAAAAGAGGAGTAGGAACACAAACTCTTAGATAAAAAATACTTTAAAAAGGAAGAGATATAATAATTTTTTTGTATGTCTTGGCTATGGGATATTGTATTTCAGAACATTGTTATTTCTCTTTCAGCTGAGTAATTTAGAAAGACCATCTGGAAACAGATAAAAAATTCTATGTAAAATTGATTTATGAAGAGTAGTTGTCTAAATGATCTGTATTTGTACAAAATAACCATGACAGCAATAGCTGAAGAAAGCTATTACAGAGTAGCATCTTAGTTTTCCTAAGACTAGAGACATATACTTTATGATCTCTAGGCTCTCTATTGATAAACAGAAAATCTCTAACAGGTGATATAGCAGCTATTCTTGTAACAACAATGGAGAGTTGTTACATATCAGAAATGTCTTAATTGTGAAGGAAGGACTGAGCATAAATCCTCCTGGAAACCACTCAGGAGCCTAAGGCTGTTCAAAAGGTTAAGACACAACAAGAAGCTATCCATTGCTGAGGAAATGACTAGCAGTTTGGGAAGGACACAGACCCTGGGATACAACGCTGTTGCTGCTATGTAAATCATGTTTTTCAAAGTTCAGAGCTGCTTTTACACAACTTTACCTCCATTATCTCTGCTTTGGGGAATACAAGTTTGAATGACTTGAAAGCTAACTCTTAAGGTTTTCTCCAGTTCAAGAAAGCAAAGCCCATGGGATATGTTAGTACCTATAATAATTTCATACAACTCGACCAGTCTCTTCTAAAATGAGGATACGACTACTAGGCAACATGCAAAAAGCAGAGCGCCTTGTGTCTGTGTCATACCTTCAGACATCACAAACAGCACTGTGCGTGGCAAAAATGTGTAGGACTTTTGGCCTGTGACATTCTGTCTCCTGAGTTATCTCACACTGAAAGTACAGAAATCTCAGTCACAGGCAGCGGAGCAGGCTGAGCTCTGAAATACAATCTGAAACTTGCCCAGTCCATATAGGAGAAATTAAGTATGGAGCAACAGCATAACACTGGTGGTTTTGCACTAAAACCGTCATTTCTGTTTGAATTATAGTGTATCTTTTGAAAAGACAGCTTGTATTGATTTAATAGCTTCAGGTGGCACGAAAACCACTCTGCTGTTAATACAGTGCTCTATTTTTAGTTTGCATTCACCTCCACCAGCTTCCTTCTCTTGATCTCTTTATGCTTTTATTTTTTTTCTGCTAAGATCCATAAATCTCTCCTATGTAGATACTTCGAAAATGAGATCAAGTCACTGGCTAACCTCCTGTTGGATTATTTGATGGATTGATACCTTAAATCTTCCACAGTAGAAGGGTCTTAAATCTTATCCTATATAGTCCATTATTCAGACTTCAGACCATCTCAGTAGACCTTTTCCAATTTTATATATTACTTTTAAATATGTCTGTCAGACACAGTAATAGCCTCACTGATGCTATAAAGCATAGGAGCATTTTCCTCCTCCTCCTAATATTCTCCAACTGCTCTATTCTCAGACCATATTTGAGATGTGTTTCTCAAGCTTCTTTTTAAATCAAAGGACACCTTTTCTAAAAAAGGTGGACCTTTCAAGAAAGCATGCCTTCCTTGAATGAATATTTCACATTTATCTTGTTGACTGAGTTTGTCCATTCAATAGGGGCAATACTAACCCTATGGTATGTTTTAAAAATGAGAATGTGTGAACTGAGCCAAAAACATCCTTGGTGTGACTCCCTGTACAATGAAGATATCATTCTACTCTGCAGCACTGATTGAAATATTAAAAAATAAGGTCTTAAGTCTATAAAGGACCACACTGTTACTCTGCAGCACTTTCCTGTCAAGCAGGCTATAAATATTTCTGCAGCTCCAGACTCAACTTGAGCCACAGAAAGGAAGACATGATAGTGTTCATATCAGAGCTTTACTGAATACACAGGGGTTGCTCCCTCAAGCTGGAAATGAAAACTGCCCAACCAGACCTTGTATTGCTATTCAAACAAACAGGAAAAACAAAAGACTGCGTGTCACTAAGCATACCTGGTGCAATCATTCCCTCAAATATCTTTTCTCTCTGGTAAGAGAAACACAGTAGCTGAAAGCACAAAACACTGGGCCTGAAATTTTACGCACTGTACTATCACCATTGAAACACAATGAAAAACAGTTTGCACTTCCCTTTCCTTTGAAAATGAAAGCAGAACAAAACAAACCCCATCTTGCCTCATGGCTGGGAGGGGTGGGTGAAAGAATATGACAGGAGTTGTGCTTGCACTGTTATGCTGTATGGGACTGAGTAAGAGCTTCCTTCCTCTGCCTATCAGACAAAAGCCTCTTGTTAAATGCACTGCTATGTTGCATCCTCCAAGAGGTAGTGCTTCATTGCACACCTGCAACAATGCTGAAACAAGCACAGATGGTTTTTTTGAGGTCAGGAAGAGAAAAAGCCATGAGTAAATCTGTATGGAAATATGACAGTGTCCTTTTTGAGTCTTACTTCATCATGCTTTATACATATGCACTCCATGTATTACAAGGATCACCACATTGAAGCTCTGGAGATGGAACTACTTGTCCAAGATCTAAAAAAAGGTTTAAGACAGAGCTGGTTACACAAACATTCAAGCTTCAGGACATTCCTTTAGGCATTATTAGGAGGACTATACGTTACTCAGATTTAATTTCTTGGGGAATTAATTTCTTGCTCTGTAATATTTGAAAAATCATCTAAAACATTTTTACAAAATAGTAATTACGTTTAGATTCTAGAGTAAACACTCTAAAATCTATGACCTACAGTACAGCATACAATCCATTTCTCAAGAACAGTGAAGAACTCAATAAAATCACACTGAGTGATATAGGAAGGCTCTACAGAAGGATCTGGACAGTCTGGATTGATGGGCTGAGGCCAATTGTATGAGGCTCAGTAATGCTAAGTGTTGGGTCCTGCACTTGGGTCACAACAACCCCATGCAGTGCTACAGGCCTGGGGGAGAGTGGTGGCAAAGCTGCTTGGCAGAGAGGGATCTGGGGGTGCTAGTTGAAAGCCAACTGAATATGAACCAGCAGTGTGCCCAGGTGGCCAAGAAGGCCAATGGCATCCTGGCCTGTATCAGAAATAGTGTGACCAGCAGGACCAGGGAAGTGATCGTGACCCTGTACTCCACACTGGTGAGGCTGCACCTTGAATACTGTGTTCAGTTTGGGGGCCCTCACTACAAGAAAGACATTGATGCGCTGGAACGTGTCCAAAGAAGGGCAACAAAGCTGGGGAGGGGTCTGGAGGACAAGGCTTATGAAGAGCAGCTAAGGAAACTGGCGTTGTTTAGCCTGGAGAAGAGGAGGCTGAGGAGAGACATTATCGCCCTCTACAACTGCCTGAAAGGAGGGTATCATGAGGTGGGGGTTGGTCTCTTCTCCCAAGTAATGAGTAATAGGACAAGAGGAAATGGCCTCAAGTTGTGCCAGGGAAGGTTTAGATTGGACATTAGGAAAAATTTCTTCACTGAAAGGGTTGTCAAGCAGTGGAACAGGCTGCCCTGGGAAGTGGTTGAGTCCCCATCCCTGGAGGTATTTAAAAGAAGGATAGATGAGGTGCTTAGCGACATGGTTTAGGGATGGTCTTGGCAGTCATAGGTTAACAGTTGGACTTGATGACCTTAAGGGTCTTTTCCAGGCTAAACAATTCTATGATTCTATGACAGGTTAAAATAATATACAGCAATTTGATGCCCCATAAGGGAAAACTCAGACTTTTCCACTAAACATGAAGGTGTGGAATACCTTTAATACTGTATATTATGTAGTGCGTATATACTAATAACACACATCTAACTGTCTGTGAGTAATGTCTTCCAAGGAAAGAAGTGTTCACTTTCCTGAAGTCCTTTTTGACATGTTACAAGTTTTTGGCAATATCCATGGCACCTCAAATCAAATTCCATGGTATCAGTTAAGAAAAAATTTCAGAACTACAGTTTTTAGAGATATCACTTTAATTTCTTTAAAAAAAAAACCCCAAACAACCCAAAATCTCTTATCCAATAAATCTACACTTCAAAAATTTAACTTTAAAGCATCAGCCTTTCTTTTTATTTCCTGATGAAAACCATTTGGTAAGTTCCTTGCTGTTTAAGTAATCCTCTAAAACATTTTGAGGCATATTTCTCCATCCTGTTTGTAATAGAGTGTCAAATAAAATATTATTTCCTTTTCAAATCATAGACACCCATCTCATCAGTGGTCCTCCATTAAGAAGAAAGTGAAATCCAGACCTGTACTTAATAAAACTGACACCTTCCCATATTCCAAGTAAAGCCATATCAACCATCTCTCATTCCTTATGAAATAACAGGTCTTTCCACAGTTATTATTCATCTACAAAGTCTTTGCAAGTACTGTTATTAAACTGCTTTTGATGTTTGCATGGAATAGCTCAGAGAGTGGTGATTTTGCATTGCCCCAGCTTTCTTTCTCAACAGTGATCACAGAGTAAATAATTTGAAGCAAGCCTTGGAATTAACATTCCTATAGGCAAATTAAAATTTTCTGAAACATTACTGTTCTTTCTACATATGAATACATAGTTTTTACCTCATTGCAAACAATTCTTTATATTAGGTATTAAAGCTTCTTCATTCCTATATTTTCCAGGACATCTTTTTCAACTGTTTCATTATTTTATTTTAATAAAATTATATTATCCATTCTCTCCAATAATTTAACTTGCCAGGAGAGTTAGGACAAGGACTCATAGTTCATTAATATGATGTAGAGGTTAGGGTCCAAGCATGGCAAACCTAGATTTCCTGTTAGTCATAGCTTCAGTCTTTTGTGCCTTAGTCCTGCATTTGTATTAAGACAGTAATAATGACAAGTTAATTAAATTTAAAATTCTGAGGTTCTCTTATGCAAAAATAACACATACATATAAATTCTCAAGGTGGAGTGCATGGACACAGTTATGTCTCTAAGTTCCAAAGTAATTTTACTAATCTGAATTCTTGTTTTACCAGCTAGCACAGGAAAGAAGTTGGGCAAGAAAAAGATGTCTGATAGGACATATTCAGGCTTTGCTGAGGGTTATAGTAAAAATGTTAACAAAAAAATAATGCTTTAAGTGGCAAAATAGTAACAGAGAGAGGGTGGTGGACACAAAAGAGATCCACCTTAAATTTTTTCTCATTGATGAACCAAAATGAATAAGAAATGGAATGTAAATGAGATTTACATATTATGTTTGGTGTGGTGAAAGGAGAACACTAAAGACAGAAGAGAAATGGGAAAGGTTAGAAACTTGGGCAGGAAATAAGAACATTAATTCCAACCTGAAAAATATACAGGCTATTGTTTCTAGGGGAAAAGTAAACTGAAACACAGATATTTAGCAGCAGAGGGATTCCCTTAGGGTGACACTGGATAAGAAATTATAAGGCAGCTTGCAAAGGAACACAGCAGCAAAAAATGCCAGTATAAATTTAGGCTGTACATGTAGAGGCACTGTACTGTTGACTAGGGAGAAGATAGCTCCAGTCTGTGTACTGCAAAGGAGACCACACCACAGATACTGATTATGGTTTACAAGCACCTCCATGCCAAAAAATCTCAGCAAGCTGGAGGGAGTTCAGAGAAAGCAACAGAAATAGACACATGGTTGTAAGGATTAATTTATGAGGAAAGCTCAAATGAAATAAATACCTTGGTTTGGCTAAATAGTTACTACGAGGGGATATGATTACATTCTTCAAACACTTCAGGACTGTTATCATCAAGGAAGGAGATAAATAGGATGCATAGAAGACCTGGCTCTACATCTACTTTCATAATGTACATATGCTTGAAAAAAACTTCTGTGTTGTCGTCCAGATGACCTCTTTCATCTTACTTCAAATCCCTCTCAAAAACGGGTTTGTTAGTAGTTAGAGGTTATAGGTCAAACTGAAAAAAATTGGTTTAGGTAAAATTAAACACTTTATCCAGCTTGAAATATTGTTTTCATTTCACTTCCCTTTCAGCTTGGTTTAGAGAAGGCATTAGGACAGAGGTTAGCTGTTTCACAGCAGAATGCCCTTAGAAGCAGGTGACAAGGTATTCTGTATGAGTCCTTCAGTTCCTCCTGATGATGTGGTTCCACTTTGTACAAAAAAACATATATACTTATTGACAGCAGGACTGAAACTCAGATGTGTCAATTCCCAGGGGACTGGTTTAACCTATAAACCGTATCGCTCAACAGGGTGACATCTAGAGGCAAAGGAATTGAAATCAGGGGTAGGAGGAATCTGAATCAGAATATTCACATCTGAATGGCAGGCTGAATAATGGCCTTCAAGAAGAAAGAATCTGTTGGAAGAACTTCCTTCTTATTCATTTGGAAGATTGGGTTTTGGTCCTCTCTCTAAGGCTGGCTTGGAAACTTGAAACAGTACATTCACAAGAACTCAAAATGAACTTTCTTGAGATGTCCAATTCTCCTTTCAGTTCAACCTAATCCATTAACTGTATTAGGGCTGTAGTTATAAATATAAATATAAATGTGGCAGAGTTGGCATTTCTCAGCAAAGATGACTATAAAACAAGCCAGGAAACAAAAATAGATCTCTACCATAGAACTCATTTAAGCTGTTAATAATTCCTGTGCAGATCCATTTACTCAAGTCATATCCACAGCTTAACTGACACTCATAAAGTCCAAGTCAATTTTGAATTTGATGGCGTTAAATCATTAATGAATCTGTTCAGTCATGTGCACAGTTAATTGATTAATATGAAGTTAATGGGCTTTCTGAACTTAGCTTCACCACTAGGAACTTAGGGCTGGTAAAATTAATCTTTCTTAGTGGAAAGATCTTCGATCTGGGCATGAGTCATGCAAGTAGCCAGAGTTAAATAAATAGCCAGAGTCATACCAGTAGGACTCCTAATGAACACAGCTGAGACAAAATCTTCAAGCTAACTGGGAAGAACAGGCATTTTAGCCTGCTTTATAGAATTCAAGGACTTCACTCTGTGCCCCTCATTTGTGCACTTGCTACATATTTCCAGACAAAGAATTTAAGATGTTGGTACCTTTCTGTTAAGATGTTGGCAGTACTTTCTGCTAAGTAGAAAGTGTAACTGTGATGAGCACAAAGGTTCATATTGCTGCTCAGTGCTTTTGGAAGCTAGACCACTTCTTTATGTTCCCAAATGTGGATTTATTTGCTGAGTTTTAGACAATACAATTTTAAGCTGTTGACCTGCATTTTAGGACAACTTATTCAAGTCAAGGGTAAACTCTTGCTGAATTCAATAGAAACAGTTAAACTGTATCTCATAATATTGGAAAGAACATCAATATTCATCTATTTCTGTTGACAGAGGAAGTCAATCAACCGTGTAAGAGATTCAGATTGAAAAATAATTTACTGTAGCTGCACATTCTTTTGAAAGCACCAGGCTACCTACTTGCCTTAGGGAAAAAATAAATATGAACCTCACACATAGAAATATCTCCAAAGAGCAGTACAAAAATGTCAAGGACACTGCTATGCCAGATCTTTTTGAGAAGAGGGTATGATAGTTCTGTTTTCACTTTTTTGGCCAAGCAAATAGTGTTTTGTCTATATATGCTGATACTGTTTATGATTTAGTCCTACACTTCTGTGAGATGCTGGCCCAAAATATTTCTGTGTTCTTCCACAATGGTCTGGAAGCCTCTTCTGTCTAATCAGCATGGAATCCCCTGGAGCCATTTTACTACATAGCTTTTCAGACTGAAGTGAGTATAAATTGATGTTTTTGTCCTAATGTGATTACAGACATTCCAGCTCTTGTCAGACTAGATCAAGCTCTTGTAAACATTTAGACAATTCTGAAAGAATTTATGCCACCCGTATTTTTTGCCAGAAAGATATTATCATATTTTGACAAGAATAACAGTCCCTGTACTGTTTCTCCCTCTCAGTGAAAGCAACAATCAGATCAGATAATAGTTCCAAGGTTTTTTTCTATTGTTAGGCTCCAGTGCCTAATAGAAACAAAGCTTCAAAAGCTCAAACACTCACATGTGCTTATATGTTTATACCCTGGAGATGCAATCTACTGTAATCATTCTTTTTTTCAACAGCCATTGATTCCTTATGCACCGGTCAATACTTCTTTAATTCCACAGACTATTATACAGGTTTCTTCATTCTTGCATTCTATTTGGTATAATCCATTAAATGTGATCCAGCCAACCATTTGTCTGAATGTCCTTGAGCTTCAGAGTGAATCAAACAAGCACTCCCTTAACAACCTTGCATTTCCACTGAAAACAAAATAGATGCAGATTCTGGTAATCATGAATCACCTTTTAATTAAAAAGTGAATTATATTAAAGAAATGAGGACTAAACAGCTGAAACTTCCCTTTAAATATAGTTTTCCATTTAAAGTAAAACAACCAATGCATAACAGAAATGGATTTGGTCTGTAAAATGAGGGTTTGCGTCTCCTTTCTCTTTTGTGAGAAGACTGGCAGCTCCAAGTCCACCAGCACCTTCTGGATTTACACTAACTAGGTACTTATGGTCTCAGATAAAGGTTTGATATCCCCTACCAGGTCTATGATTTTTAGAGGTCACAACACACATATGTGAGGAGAAGATAGCATAATAGAAAACAATAAATTACACTGGTCACACTATGTGGGACTAAGCTTTGGACTGTGCACTGTTTATTGTCACACACGAGTCATTCTATCAACGTCCCTGGGACTATTTGGATAAATAAAGCTGAGCAACTGTGTAGCTGTTGACAGAAAGAGGGTTAGTCCTCAAGCATTTTTTAAGGATCTAGTTCACACTAAGATCTTATTACCATATTTTCATTTTAAATCCTAGCTATTTCTATACATTTTTGCTTCCTCATCCCTCAAGCTACCTATTTTCTGCTTATGGGGTCTGTGAGAAAGCATGAAGTTAGCTAGGACATATTTAACTTTTTCTTCTCATTTTAAGAGCAAAACGGAATCTCCTTTTGTTAATCCATACATAGCTCCAGAGACACTGTATGAAAAGTTCAATAACATGTCTGAACTTCTTGATCACATGACACATACTGTCCTCCACAGTGATACTTCTCTTGTACATCTCTAACTAGAAGGATACCTTCTGCTGCATTTGTATCCTTTTGTCTGTGATAGTCTTATGACTTTATAGGCTCTTTAGGTCTTTCTCCCATGGTTCCTTAGGAAAGAATAAAAAAGCAGAGGCTTTAGTTGCTTGTTTTGTGTAGATAGACAAGAATTGAACTCCAGCAGTAAAAGTGCTAGCAAAAAAACTCCCACCTTTGTCTACAGTCTGACTAAGTCACTACCAGTTGACAATTCATGGTATGAGGATATCAGTAGAAATATAATATAGAACTAGCAACGGTATCCATATAAGCAGTCAGAGAAATATGAATAGATTTATCCTTCCTTGTTCTGCTCTCACTTTTTTGGATTTTAATAGCACGTGTAATGTCTTCAGGCACAGCACTACAGTATATTAGCATACAATTCACAGGAGTACATACTAGCAATGTGTAGTCTTTACTCAAGACTGAGAAGTGAAGTCTTTACTCAATATGATGAAACAGCTTCCCTTACCCTTTTACAAAAAAAAAAAAAAGAAAAAGAAAGCCATTGAAAGGTGTGGGTTGTTTTTTTTGTTTTTTTTTTTTTTTTTTATAGGGGTTAATCTGAAGATATCTGGCAAGCTTTCAAAGAAATTAGAAATTTTAAATGTCTTATGCAGAAGCCATGACATAAAGTAGTACTAATTTAGCTATGGCTGAATGATTAGCAATTTCCTCTATTCCTGGCCTGATGCATATTCTCCATTTTTTTAGAAAGACTGACTGAAAAGTTGGCCTAGATTATCACACCCCTTAAAACAAGCACTGGCTCTTAAAAAAGAAAACTAAATCATACTCTGACTAATAAACCCTGTACTTTTTGACTGGTATGGTCACAATTTCAATGACAGTATTATCACAGAATATTGCTACATGATGATCTCTGGAAAAATTAAGAAAGAAACAACTGAAAGTTGAACTGTCTTCCAGTAATGTGATGATTATAGAGTTCCTGATTCAGCCATTCATTTAAGGACATGAGCAGTCCCATTGAAGTCAATGAGTTTACTCACTTACTTGAAGTTAACCGCATACTTAAGAATCTTTCTGAAATGGATGCCTACGCTTGCAGAACGGTAGTAGGAAACTGGTTTGCCAAAGACTGGCTACGAATCAGCTTTGTAATATTTGTTTGGAAAGTTTGTCAGAGCTTTCCCATGAAAAGGTAAGTTTCTCCACCCCATAGAACTGTCAGGATAGCTAGGGGCAAATAGGTAAAACAGATAAATTAGTCCTTTGCCTTGTTCTTTGAGAAGGTTATGCTGGGGCATAAAGTAAACTCTCTCCATTTTGCCTCGTCTGTCAAGAGAGTAATTTTTTTTCTGGATTTGATTTTCTCATATTTGAATCTTAATGAGTGGGCTTATTAGTGTAGCAAATTCTCCACCTCAGAAGAACTTCTAAAATTAAATTAAAGAACAAATGCTGGTTGATTTGCAAGATTTTCAAAATGTTATTCATGTTGGTTGGTTTCAAAAAGGCAAAAATATCCCAACAGCATTATTCTAGAAGCTTGAAAAGAAGTCCCCTATCACTGTGAATGATCAGCATTCTCAGCTGTAAAGAAATTGAAGCTGCAAGGAAAAATGGTGCTAACTTTCTTATTTAATTTTAAATAGAACAACAAAAGAGAGAAACCAATGTCCATGCTTTAGCATTATGAAAACAAGATGCTCCAAGAAAACAGATGAGTCATTCATTGTAAATAATTTTAAACACCAAAAGGACAATGAGAACAACACAGAACAAAAACATGACTAATTTCCAAAACGATGCTTACTGTCCAAGAAATTACTTGTTCATTGGAAAAAAAAAAATAATTCTACACATAAAGGATAAAGTTCTTAGAAAACATGAAGATCTATGTAGGACATCACTTTTTTCCCTTAGAAGATGAAAATCATAAACCATGTTAGAAAATGAGATACCTACAGCAGAAAACAGTACTTTGTCAATAGGAAAAGGTAGTTCTTGATAAAGTTACGTGACTTCGGGTACTCTGGGCTTTATTCCAAACTGTACTTTGAACTTCCCTCATTAACAGGGAAAAGTGACAAACCTTTGTACCTTATTGCTACATATAAAAACCATAGATAATTCTGCTTTTTTATTATTATTATTTAATTTCTTCATGGGAAAGCCTGGTCTTTCTTACCTGTTATTTTGATGTTTTGACACAATAAAGCCCTATTTTGTATTGGGTGACTACAAGCTGCTGAAAAATAAACAGAATATAGAATATTGCTGGATTAAGGAATTACCAAACCTATAAACTTTGTCCCCTCACGACTACTTTTTGGCTAATAAAGCTCTGTTTACTGTACTGATTAACACAAATCAGCAGCTGGCAAAGCCTGCAGTGAAATTCTGAGAAGAGAAGGTAGGTTAAGAAGTGGTCAGTTCTCTCTCTGCCAGGGTTCCTTCCCCGAGTGTTAAAAAGTACAGGTTAAGGTTTCTTCCAGGCTCTTCCCAAGGTAAAAAAGGAAAGCCGTTTGGGACAAGAGGTAGAAAAGCCAAGCAAGCTGTTGCATTTTAAAGGGTTCATGAAATTATCCCCTATATGTATAGAAACAGCCAGTGAGAAGGAATGATGGCTTGCGATTGCCCTACAAGTGTGCATAGCCAGGAGATCTGCAATGGTGGAAAGGATATAGACCAGACCAATGAGATGTAATTCTTTTGCTGGTTCCCGTCTTTCATGACTGTTCCTGCTTTGTGCTCTTTGTTCTCAGTCACGGTCTCGAACCTACACAACACGAACATCTTTTGTCATTGGCTGTATTATAATCCTTTTTTCCCCTCTCTCCAACTCCTAATCTTTCTTGTTAAACAGTTCTCTTCAATATTGTATGCATGCCAACAGCCTCTGAAGTTTTGCATCAAATAATCTGTCACTGATGGAAGTGTGTGTTCCTTTTCCAGGCCTGGTTGTGAGAAAACCCAGCAAACAAGATGTGAGTTTATATCTGAGAACATGGCTTCTGTCCAATAACATGTCAAGTTTGTCAAAACCGTCTGACTGAAGCCTTTTATTATCACACACTGGTGAAATGATTTGCCTGAAGGGGAAACAGAGCATTAATAAATTGAATGAATTGCGCATTGTTCATGACAGACTGTAATGGTACAGTCTTCTGTGTACTGTACATTCCAGATACCACCCCAGGTCCTATCTGATTAATAGTCATCTGTATAAAAGCATAAGAATCAACTTGGGATTGGTAGCACAAATCAGCATTTCCTAGGATGCCTCACTGAATGCATTTCCCAGGCTAGATCATACGCCACTTAGTCTTAAACCATGGCAATGTATCATGTTTACACTGTCAATGGCTGATCACATGGCAAAACTGGCAATTCAGGCTTTAAATATTTCTGTTATAATATAAAGATTAACATCCACTTAGAAATGTGGAGTAAAATAAACTTGTACTTTTTATTGCCCTAATTGCTGTGGTAAAAGATCTGAGGACATGGATGTTGCCTTGCAAATCCTATACAATTTTTGAACTCCTTTAGAAAAAAACACAGTAAATTTTGCTGTCTTTCTAAATTATTCTTACATTTTTATGAAATAAAAGAGCTTAAGAGTTTTTCTAGAATTTTGTTGGCCCAATGACAAAGGAAAAGGGAAAAAAAGCTCTATAATTTACTCTATTATGGAAAAGAGAGCTACAAAAATTAAAGAATTCACATTGTGCAGAAATGTAAAGAAACCTGAGTACAAGAATGACTTCCTCAGTAAGCATTCTTTGAGTTGATTTTCTACTGAGGAAAGTCAAATAGATATTAAATTATTTCATGTATTCTTATTTAAAGGTACAGAAATGTCAGAATTTCAACAGAAAATCCAACTGCAGTCATGGTGTTACAGATTAGCTTTATTCAGTGAATGCCTTTGTAATATGAGACTTTTTGAGAAGTTCCTCTTATTGGCTCTGATGGCCAAGTACTTGAAAATACAGATGGAAAAATTGATTTCCTAAACCATGGACTGGCAGAAACATAAGGTTTTTACTTTACCATTCAGTAAGGAAAAAAACCCAATCAAACAACAACAACAAAATAACAAAAAAAATGCCAAACCCCAGACTCCACAGCCACCAAACCCAGAAGGAAGTCTCCTCAAATACTCTATCAAATTCTCTGTCCTTTGTAAGGCTCACCTCTGAAAATCCCTTCAGATTTTAAGTGGCTTCCAGGACCATTCCTAGTGCATACTTTACTAGGATCCATGGTCTACTCTGTTTATTCAAATTATTGTCTCCATATTCACTCATTCCTCATATGTGTGTCCCAGTTCATCAAGAAACTACACTCCCCGGGGAGCTTATGTTCTCTCGAAAGAAAAAGGAAAAGGGAAGGGAAGGGAAGGGAATTACAGTTCTCCTGTTACAACCTGAAACTCACCCTTCAGCTTTCTTCACTTGCCAAAGTAATTTAAGATAACAGTATGACAAGTGGAATGGTAAGACTAAAATCCCTAGGCTTAATTAAATGAAAAAAACCCATGAATTAAAAAAAAAAAAAAAAAAAGTATTATCTAAATGCCTTTCTCAACTCTACCTTTCCTGATGATGGTGTTCTGAAGAAGCAATCCGTTCTATGTGAAGCCTAAAACAAGTTGATTGCTTCCCATACAACACTATGACTCATTTTGGAAATCTCTGTGCTGATATCAGCATGTTGAATACCAGAAAGAAAGTGACCCAGCAATGACTTTGGGTAGCTTCATGGACTGAAGCAAATATTTACATTACTTCAGGCAACAAGGAGGTGGGGTGGCACAATGAAAGCCATATTTGTCCTAAGGATTATGTCACTGTTCCAAACACAGCCTGTCTGTGCAAAAAGCAAGGAGCATTTTAATTACCCTTCTCCTCCCCCATCATCAAAATATTTTTAGGATTACCTGACTGTGCAGACTGTGTGATAGGCAGTTGTCAGGAAACAAAGGCTGCTGTATTGCTGAAGTA
Organism: Egretta garzetta; assembly: GCF_000687185.1. Lineage (NCBI taxonomy): Eukaryota > Metazoa > Chordata > Aves > Pelecaniformes > Ardeidae > Egretta > Egretta garzetta. The sequence goes on from NW_009259860.1 coordinate 3,494,360, forward strand.
AAGAGATAGTCTTCTGAGCAACTGAAATTCTCAGAGATGTGCAAAAGGTGAATAGGTTCACCCTAACTTGATCATTTGTGATATCAACTGGGCAGTTTAAAACTTTGCCTAAAGAATTTGACTGCAAAATATGTAAATATTGGGAGAGTTTGCTCATGTTCACAGGAAAAACCTGCCTTTTAGAAAAGAGGGTACCAACTATGAATAAGATATGGCTCTCAAAAAATAGATAGGGGAAAAATAAATACCACATACTCCCGTAAAATAAGGTTTTATATTCATGTACTACTTTAAGACAACTGTAGCACACTGTCTTCAAACATTTTAGCAGTCCCCTGGATATCACTTTGTTTTAGGACTAGAACGTGCAGCAATCTAGGAAGCCAGACTACCAAACGCTAGGCTCTTTTTTTTTTTCTCCTTGGTTTAACAAACACTTTTAGGTAGAGTTCATGAAATGGTTTGCAATGGAAAATTCAGAGGAGGCATTCAGATTTGTTTTCTGTGTGTAAAACATTTAGGCTGCCTCCTGCAAGCTTGGTCAGAAGGTCAGATTTGTCCTTAGATATTGAGATCCGCTATCATTTGGATGCACGCAGGACTGGGTGCATTGATAACTACTCTATTATTGTTTCTCTTCCTTCCCTTCCTAGAGAAACGTTTTTGGTTTGGTTTGTTTTGTTTTCCAAAAGGCAGCAAGATCGTTTTATTACAAGTACTACTTTATGCTGTATTGCTTAATTCTGATTTGCCTGATAAGTCATACGCTATTGTTTAGACACTCATCTGGTAAGATGATGGGAACACTTCTGACAGTAAAGCTTGAACAAAGAATTAACTGAGTTATTTTCTACACTCTCACGTATAGTATTTGTTGTTCTCTTTCTGAAGTGTTGGTTCCTGGAATTTGACTTGGAATGCAAATAAAAAAGAACTTGTGAGTCAAAAATGAGATTTTTTTCTTTAAAACAGACTTAGTAGTGATAGACATATTGCCCAACAATAAATAGTTAACAATTAAATTTTCTAAAGCTTAAAATCTATTTTTAATGCAGTATTATAGTGCATTCTTTTCAATATGGGACTACAACTGTTTGCTCTTACAACTTTGAACAGTTGTAGGAAAAACTTATATGATACCATCTGAAAAAAAGTAAACCGCTTTTTAAAGTGGTATAGCAAACATTGAAAAGAAACAACGTCTTCCACAACATGGAAGAGAAACACAGTCTACTATAAGATAGATGTAACAAAAAAGATTTTTAATTTTATTGTGTCCTTTGAGTTATAATTCACAGACCAAAATTTACCCTAACAATAAAGTTTTCCTTCACAAAATCAAAGCAGTATCCTTTCTAAATTAAAAAGGTTTTAGTGATCTCACAGGTTTCCAGAAGATGATCAATGCAGTGATCATATGAAAGGTTTTTAGTATATTATAATGTTACAGTTCTTAGCTGTAAAATTTTGGACCCAGCAGTGCTGACAAGTTTGCACTGAGGATAGGTGTGCTCTATGGTCCACAAGTAAAATCATGATTTTAGACCTTTGGCCTCAATCTGCTGCTTTCTCTCCATATGTATGTCAGACAAAAATGGGGTTAAAAAAAAAAAAAAAAATTGCTCAGGAATGGCAACATAGTTTCTGTAGACAATTTTGGAAAAAAACCTGTTACTGATATTTATTCTCAGACATTTGTATTATGTGGTTGCTTAACAGTAACTAGAAGATACACCTTTCCAAACATGTTCCTTTCTGGACTGAGCCAACAAAACCAAGCAAGACTATGGGGAAATGTCAGTACTGAAGATCAGACTTGTGCTGGAAGAACATGCTTTTAAAAAGACTTCATGAGGATTGTTTATGTTATTAGTGGTATGCCATAACATAGAAAATTTCCTGGGGGAAAAAAAAAAAGAAATTGTTTTATTTTCACTCTAGATCTACTTACTAGGGAAATTTAATCTTTGACCAATGGAAAGGTCAAGTGCAGGCAGCACTAACGTCTTTTTAATTTAGGTAAGGGAAAAGCTTCTATTTGTTTCAGGGTAGAATGCTCTTACAGTGTTTCTATAGCAAATTCATAGCTATTCTGAGAAAGACAAACTTTCTGTAACAGAGCACATTTAAACTGAAACAAAGCCTCCTTTGCTGTAAGGTAATGGATGCTTTCTACTGATCCCATGTTTATTTGGTATATGTTAATTCTTTATATGTAAGACATATCTTTTAGGCTTCGTTCAGAATAAGTATTGGTAACATGAAAAATACTAGCACAGGCTTTTTAGACAGCTTAGTAACTGCTTAAGATCACTAAACACTCCCCACCCCACCCCCACCCCCAGTTTCTCAGTGGATTATATAGGGTTATATGAGATGCAGCTACATGGTATAACCAGACATTATTTCAGACTACACCCACCTCAACTAACAAGTTCTCTTTTTCAAAGGGAAATGCGGAGAAAGATTTTTGAAACTTCAAACTTTCAAACATCTTGACAGTACTTCCAGAATTTTACCACTCCCTTTAAAAGTCAGGGCTCATTTTCACAAGATACACCAGATTTCTGCTTTTTATCATCCTGTTTCAATTTGCAGGACAATGGTAGTGCACCTTCCAAAGGCAGATATGCCATTCTGTCTTCATTTCTGGCCTACTGATGGATCCAAGAGCTCCTGCTCGGTTCTTCATCCTCTCATAGCATTTGTGGAGACAGTCATACAACCTTGAGATCAATACAAGACCTGGCAGCTGGCAGAGAGATTCCAAAGAATTTTAATTGCTCTTTTGAAAGTGCAAGAAAACTTCACAGCTAGACTGTCTTGGCAGAATCTTTAAAGCACCATGGTTTTCAGATGTAAAAGTTTGAGTTTGGTTTTGGGTTTTTGGATTTTTTTCCCCTCCTTCAATTGTTTGTGAACCAGAGCACATCCATTTACTAGCTGGTTCCTATTTATTAGCAGGAAACAGTTATTTTAAAACAGAAAGCATTCTGAATCTATCCTTTTGGCTGTCCCTTATTGCCTCTGAATTACACAGTTTACATAGTGGCATGTCTTTCAAAAGAAAAACTTCAGCAGTACAGAAATAAGAATGGTCTGGGATTTTGCTTGTTGTCTGTGATTTCATGAATTGTCTTAAAATTGTCTGTCATACCTGGAAACAAGATAAGTGACAGAAGAGCCAAGATGATAGAAAATGACAGAGAATAAATTAATTATATTTGCCATTTTTCCACTTTCTAAAAATTCTGTTACTTTTATCCATTTGAAACAGACATAACTTTGTGAAGTGCTTTCAAATACTCTGCCCGTTACTACTGAATATTGTTCTTTAGCTCTGTAAATCAGAAAAATAATTACAAGGAAACCCAAGGGAAAAAAGAACCCCACTCTGCAGAATGCTGAAAGAGGGCATCCAATACCCTTTTTACCAAAGATTTTGCAAGACCAAGGTCAACCAAGTCAAGAGGAAGCTGGAAGAAATGTGTAAACTGTTTAAAAGCAAAATGAATTACCCAATGGGAATATTTTTTTAAGAACATTGAACATTTTCCATTCTCTAAATAGTGAAGTTGTAGTTCAAATGTAAGTTATCAGATTCATTTTAGGACATAATCAAATTTAATTGTCTGTCTTAAGCAGGAAGTCAGAGTAAATTATTACCTTTTGGTTATGAAGTCCTATTAATTCAATTAAGGAATCTAAGTCAAACTAAATCTTTGAAGTTTTTATGCTTCAGAAATAAACCCCAAGGTGTTAGTAGTGTTCCTGGATACGAGAAACACAATGACTGGAAGTTCTTGTTTCCTTCTATCAGTCTCCTGACCACTCTAATTTGTCATTTGTACTCTTTCTCCATTTCCAGTCAAGACACATACAGGAATAAAAGCTCCTAATCACATACAGTTCTTATTTCACCGCTTCTAGTAGTAGGGTTTTTTTCTGCCAGCTTTGATTCCTATTTAAATGAAATTTTTGATCATAATACGATAAATCTATCACTGATGTAATGAGTCTTTACTCAGTATTACAGCTGTGAGTGGGTGGGTGACAGCTACAGCCTGTATTTTCCTTGAAGTAATTTCAGCTGAACTCTAGGGGATATTTGAGAAGGTATGCTAAGAATACTTTTGAATTTCCTTCATACTAGAAAAATTCTATGTGAATCTTGGCCTACTGCCCAAAATCTCAGTTGGAGAAGAAAAGGCTGTATATATTGCACATTTGTTGCATTCAGAGGGAGTATACATCCTGATGTTTTAACTTCCATGCCAAGCAATAAAGGTAGAAAAACTCCCAAGAGAGTCACAGTTTTACACCAAGGAGTTAGTTCTGTTCCCTGGATTCAAACAATTTAAAGTAAAGTAATAAAACCTATTTTTAATTCACAGTTGAAGTTCTATTTAATGGTACACTAAGAAATAATTTTTTCCAATATTTTTTTTTTCAAACTACATCCAGCAGTCATAAGACGCGGAAGGAATTAAAAAAACCTAAAAATGTTAAGTCAGCACAGCATTGACATTTGAGGGCTTGCCACTGTTTTCCTTCAAGCTATCTGCAATAGCCTGGTTGATCTCAGAAGTTGAACTAAGAAGCCTCATTCTTGGTAACAACACATTTCCTCACTCTCATTCTATTTGAATAAATCATGATGTCCAAATCAAAACACACATATCTTGTTTTTTAATTTTGAGGGACATGGAGGTCTACTGTATTGTGAAGTAATGGAGCTAACCACTAAGCACAAATTGCCACTTTCAGTTTTTGAGTTTTTACCTTTTCTCCACATTGGATTTTGATGAAGGCCAGACAAGACAGGTCCATGGAAACATGGCTTGGAAGAGCAGAACCTTATCGGACTATTACTTTATCTCAAAATTAACCAAACCAACATACACCGACAGCTGCATATACTAGCTTTATTCCTTCAGAATGTGTAAAAGATATTTTAAATAGGGAGCCTGTATTATACTTGGCAGACATTAAGTTTCTTCAGTAAGGGAATTCCATGCTTTACTGGCAGTAGGAATACAGACATGGCAAGACAGGACACTTTTAGATGATATGTAAATATCAACATCTCTTTCACTATCTGTAAACTGGGAATACACACTTATTAATCTGTTAAAGTGTCCATTTCAATACTATTTGTTTTATTCTTATTTCTTCTTTACTGTAGAAGGATAAAATCTTGTTTCTTTGTGATTCTGAAGCAATTAAAAGAAGAATCTGCCTCCTAATCTTCTGCACAAAAGCATGGGCCAGGGGAGTCTCAAAGGTAGAGACTTCCCACACAGCAGTTTGCTCCTGTTTTTCTTCTCAGATGCTTCCAATATGAATGACTAGCCATAGTTCTCAACTGTACCAGTAGGCACAAAAAGGTTAAAGCACTCTTATTTGTAAAACAGGACACAAAAAGACAGTGGGGCAACACTTTCTCTTAGTAATAATATTTGGTAAAAACAAAGTAAACTTGTTAAGGACGAGGGTGTGCGCAGAAAAGCAAATCAGGAGGTGCCTTCTAGCATGTTGCCTCCTGTCAAATGTTTCATCAGTGCCCTCTAAATCCCTCAAAATGTCAAGGTAAAAATTATCAAGACTTTAAATTACATTTTTAAAACTAACTCTGTTGAGAAATTTTGGCTCAGTACACAAACTATTAGGATCAGATATTTTTAACGTGGGATGCCTCTTTCATTTTTGTACAGATACAGAATATGCCTATAGAACAGCAGGTTCAATTAAAATGAAAGGTATGAAGCACAAAAATGAAATATACCCCTATGCAGAGCTTCCAATATTGGAATGTACCATCATAAGACAACAATGAAGCCCAGAATTTAAAATCGTAATCAGACAAGAAGGATGAGTACATTCAAGAAGAAAGAAACCCCACACAGAAAAGTTTAGCATACTTTATATTCCAAGTGACAACAGCTTAACAGAGTTAAATGTCAGTGCTTACAAGAGGAAAATTGTTTTGTAGAGGTATTTTCAAGATTCAGATTTAAGGCTCAATAAGAACAGTGTCTTTGGAAAGGCCAAACCTGGTAGTCAATAAAATTTACCACAACATATATTTATTAGAAGGTATTTTATTGCCAACAAATAGAAAATTGTTGCCCTCATTCCCTGATGTCTCATTTTAAAGATAAAGCTTTTCCTTCACCACTTTTAAAGATCTGTAAATACAGCATTGTCAAAATGAAACAAAAAAAGAAAAATTGCAACAATAAATTAAGAAAAGGTGAGGAGGAGGAAAGCCCAACCCACCAAGGAGAAAATGTATTAGAAGCAACAGCAAAGTTATGAAGTGGAATCAAAGTATCATATTACATTTTCCTTCCAAGAGAAGTTTGGGGGTTTTGCACATGAAATAAAATAGCAGCAAAGAAAAAGGGTAAGTACAAGTGCATTTGTGTCCCACTGGAACTTGTTTTCATTAACCGAAACAGTAGTACTCATCAGAATCAATTTTGGGATGCTTATGCAGAGGCTGTGAGTCCTCCATAATAGAAGAATCACTGAACTGGTCCACATCTGAAGGGGTTTGGTGACCAGGGACATCATCCACTAAGGTGTCCAAATAACTCCCCACTGATATTCCATCCAGTCCATCGCTACAGTCTTGTAAACTGTTACAGCTGCCGTGGAGGGATGTCTCCTGACTTTCCAGCAAGCTGCACAGGCTGCCACTCAAACTGCTACCTCTGCTGGCAATGGCCTTCTCTTCAATCATCCACTTGATTGATTCAATGCTTTCATTGATGATGAGTAGCTGGCGCATAAGCTTCACATCAGTCGCTCGGAGATTAACCTACAAGGCAAAAGTTATTAAAAAAATTACTAAGTTTTTTCAAAATCAAACTCTAGATAGCAGGCTGGAGGCAATGAATGGGTTAGAAAAAACACACCAAAGAATTTCCACTTTTTCCCATCTAGGACAAATTTATTTAAATAATTAGTAAAAAAAAAAAAAAAAGTACTTTCAATGAAGTTCAAGTGGGAACCTGATGAGGCTACATAACCAGTCCATTAACAGGACTGCTAGTCAATGACAAGACTTGTACATAAACTGGTACAATGCTATGTGGATGAGAAACACAGCTGCTATGACAACTCTTGGGGATAGCTTTTCATTATTCAAAGAAGCAAGACACAAACCCATTTCCATTTACAATTACTCTAAGCTACTTAGCAGATCCAGGCAGCTAAGCATTCACCCCAAATTATCCTGATTATGGCTACTAAACGCTAAAATTTTCAGATGTGCATCATTTGGAAAAAGGCTTGTGGACTTCTAACTTTTACATGCACTACACCTGAGTTTATGTTGCAAACTGCTGTATAAACATCTGAGAGTTGAAATACTGAACTTACTGAAACTGCAAATTCCGAATTATTTAAACCCATATTAGATGAAGGTGATGAGTTTACAGTCAACCACTTATTATAGATTAACACAAAGAACAACAACTTGCAACTAATAACTAAATAGAAAACACACGTTAAGCACAAAGTCCTACTTTCCATGTTAGTCGTGGTGGTTGATGCATACGCACAGAAGTGTTAATGGCAAAGCACAGTGGAATATTACAGTGCTGCTTTTCACAGATATATTTAAGTTAACTGACTTCATGTTTTCCTTAGCAAACCTTATGAGCCACTGTTTTACTCAAATTTCCACAATGAGATGACACATAAAGGTAAGGCCTAAGGATTTTATTTGTTGCCTCTTTTATCTGAAACATCACAAGTGCTGGCAAAAAAAATGTGTCACCTCCTGTTCACCACATGACACAAGTAAAAATACTGTAAAGGTAGTCTGACAAACTGACAATGATTCCGGGTTTGGCCATAATATCAAGTGTGGAGAGCCAGAAGCTACTTCCATCCATACTGTGAGAAGATAATCCTACTGTGATCTAATCGACTCTCCATTCCTTTCCAACAGCACCTCAGCACTACTAAATGTTTGAGATCACAACAGACACACTTCCCGTCTCATCACTTCCAGAGTAAGACCTCCACCTGAACGAACTTTTGCCATAGTGTCAACATAGGGCATGCATGCTTAAAACCACTGGAAAAAAGACAGCAGTCCTTTCAGATTAACTCACAGGGATACCATGTCTAGCATGTAATTTGTGTCGTATTTTCTCACATGTCCTTACATCCTTTAATTGTACTAATCAAGCATACTACATGCAGATATGTCACTGCTATAACACAATCCATTTGAAAAATAATTTCCCTTGTATATAATTTGAGTGTACTTCTCTACAAAAATTCGTGTGCCCTAATGTCTGATATATATGCATATGTGACATGCTTTTCTTCAATAGGGCACTAATATCTTAACTTTCAGATTATTAATTCAAAAAGGACAATACAATATATATCAAAAAAAAAGAATGTTTTCACTCAATTAAGAAATAAGGAAGAAAACAAGTAAGATCTGTTATGCCAGACAACAGAAATTTTATGCTGTTTTCTAAGTCCACAATTATTATACAGAAATATAGCACCTGTATTGTTCACCCACAATGGACTGGAATGCAATCAGTACTCTCAGGAAGCAAAGACTGCATCTTGTTTTGCCATCAGTACGTCTGGACATGGTTCTTTTCATACTCGAATGCCATCTTCTCAATATCCAAGTTACACCGACCTGGTACAGGTGTTCAAAAAGTTATGTTAATGTATTTTTACTCTGTTAAATACTGCAGAAGACTGCACTGGCTCTGGCTGGAATGCTTCATAGCAACCAGTAATGTGCTGTGCTCTCTATCTGTGACTAGAACAGTGTTGATAGCTTACCAGTGTTTCAGCTGATGCTCACCAGTGATTGTACAGCACCAAGGCCTTTTCTGTTTTTCACTCTGGACCCTCAGCAAGTAGGCTGGGGCTGGGAAAGGTGTTTGGAGAGAACAGAGCTGGGACAGTTGATCAGAACTGACCACAGGGATATTACCTGCCATATAATGTGCTCAGTGATAAACCCTGTAGGGCTGGTCTTTCCAAAGTAGCCATTGCTTGGGGATTGGCTGGGTATTGGTAGGAGGTGGTGAGTGACTGACTTTGCATTACTTGGTTTTTTCCTTTCTTTCCTTCACTTACTAAACTGTCTTTATTTCAACCCATGAGTTTTTCTCACTTTTGTTCTTCCAGTTCTCTCCCTCATACCACTGGAGGGGGAGAGGGAAGTGAGAGAGCAGCTGGTGGGTGCTTAGTTATTGGCCAGGGTCAACCCAACACAAAGATATTTCAAGCTTTGCTAGTAACATACTGCCTATGTAACTCTCAGATGTATTCCCAGTCTCCTTCCCCAGCCCCAGAATGACTTCTAAATTATCCTCAATCCAGTATCACAGGATTTAACATAGCTAACCTGTGCAAAATAGCTTTACCGTTCACAGTTTTAACAATACTACCCATCTATCATTCTTTCAGATGTGAGGTTCTGAAAACAGATTGACCATTTTGTAGCCCTCCTGCTTAAGCCAGTTCCTCTACTCCCACCCATAAATCACTATAAACCATTTGCTCAGCAACTAGGCTGTCATGAAAGCAGCAAATTACCCAACTTCTCAAATGCAACTACAGACTTCAGCAACTTGCTGAATATAAGCAAGCTTGGAGACAGCAAATTTCCCAAAAGGCTGATTAAGGAAATGCTTAACAGAGCTAGCACCAATATGCCTCTAATGAAACAGTCCCTTTTAGATAAAGTAGACTTCTCATATATTTCAGATTCAGTTCACAGGAAATGATTTTTCGCTCTAAATACACCCACAGCTTCAGCATTTCTGTGGAACAGCCTTACTGGGAGTAATTCCTTGCATTCTTGTGTACTTGAGTCCTCCTCCTCCAAGCTACCATTTTGTCCCAAGTCTCCCATAGCAAGAGTGCGCTTTTCCTAAAGCAAAGATTAAAAAGCAGTCCACCAAGTGTCACCTTTCTTTAATATGGTTTACTTCATCATCTGCTTGATAACACAAAAGTATCACTACAACATTTCTTGCCTCTTAATCTGCTTTAGCCCAGACATAATCACACTAGTTTGTACTCACTGATGTAGCTGCAACCCATGTAACTGTTCAGAGTAAACAAGTCAGTTCCAAGATGGTTCAACTAAAGGGACTGAACACAATAAAATCCCATCATGTTTGACAGTTCCATTTGTTATGCACAGTAACAGGTGCATTTCAGAAATAATCTAAACAGAGTGCATCGTAGCTAACACAGGTATTTCAGAACAGTTTCTACAGCTGCTCTTTGAGTTAAAGGTAGAGCATAGAACCACCATAGGGAAGGTGTGTGTGAGTATGCATCATTCCTCAGAACAAACCTGCGGTGTACACAGGAAAAAAAACTGACAGGAGAGCAAAAAATGAAATTCTGGTTCCAGGGTAGCTTCTATATCTTTTTATTTAATTTGTATAAACACAGCAGTGCAGATTCCCAGGAAGGATCCTAAAAGTTCAACATCAAACAGCAAATCAGGGCAAGAGAAAATAATGAAATAGTGACAGTGAGCATCTTTCAAGTAACGCAGTCTAGTGGCATAGGTGGACAGAACAGGTTAGCATACAGACACAACCAGATCTTCAGTCTAGAAGGGATAACTGGCCTAAACACCTGTCTGTGCCCACCTCCCTCTCATACTGGTTGTTCTAACAAGATATTCCGTCCTTACACAAGTAGCCCTGCTTACGGTCTTCCACAATTACATGGTGCAACATTGTCATAATTTATTCAAGAGAATTTATATAAATACAAACATATGGACATCTGTGTACATATATGTACAAATATTATTTTTATATATAAAGTGTTTTTAAAAAAGGACTTGACTAGGTTATTGGTTTTAGAATAAAACTCTTAATGACCAGGGCTGTTAAAAAAGAATATTATCGTTTCCTGGCAGTGACCCAAAATAGTGCATTAGCTGTCCCTAGCCTGGTCACTTTGCTTTTGGATCAAAGTTGCACTTGCACTCAACTATGGGCAGAATGGACTTGCATTTTCCTTCCGCTTGTTCTGCAGACATAGCTTCCGGTTGGCTCCAAATGTAGTGGTCCCCTTCCCCTCCAAAAACGACAAAGCTAAAAATTCTGTTCAATATATCCTTTCAATCTGTCAAAGCTGTCTGCAAGTCCAGTTCCTTTCTGCATGTTACTTTCTCTTAGATTTCTGGGGTCACATGCTGCTGCTGCTTCTTTAAGTACAGGAAGTCTGCAGGGATATTAATGGTAACCACAAAGTGTGGTCTGAGGAAAAGATATTAACTAAGTTTAGTTTCATTTTTTCCTCAACACCTTTAAGCTGTGTGCTGTAAAGAGCCCACTAGTAAAAGGAAAGGAAATGAGTGAGCCTGAATAACAAGGTATTTCCTTAAAGACAAATCTTTTGGCCAGAGCACAGTGAAATAAGGCACTACACAACACAGAATCTTAAACTTACAGGTTAATGGATTCAAGAAGCTATTTAAGTCACTCAGCTTAGCCTCTCTGCTCTGCACAGGATCTTGAGCAGGACTCAAACACTGATCTGAGGTAGGCTACTGTGGAATCTGTGTTTCTAAAGCAGTCTTTTTTTGGACAGACATTCCAGTACAAATAGAAGTTGGATGGAAAGAGCAGCAAAATATGGTACTCCACTGAAAGCCACTCAGAAGTTCAGTGCGTGAGCAGTGTTGCAGAAGGGAATTAGCATGTGAAAAGGTTAGATGAAATGGGCACTGGAGCCAGTTCCATTATTAAGCGCTGCCATGCCCATCTCTATTGCTCATTTTACAAACAGAATTTCAAACCAGTAGAATCTTTCCATGCCAAACAGGTGTGCGCAACCACTACTGTTTAGGAGTATTAATGCTACTGCTGTTTTCCTTTTTCTAGGGTGTGTCAGAGACAGCTTTCTACTTCTGCGTTCAATTCCTTCTATTTCCTGTGTCATTTAGGATAAACAACTTTATGGTTACCAGCTATGCCTACCTCCCCTTTCTTTTTTTAAAGGCAGATTACATCAGTGTTCCGTTGAATCATGAATTCCATTGATTCACAGAATCACAGAATGGCAGGGGTTGGAAGGAACCTTGGGAGATCATCTAGTCCAACCCCCCTGCTGAAGCAGGTTCTCCTAGAGCATGTTACACAGGACTTCGTCCAGGCGGGCTTTGAATATCTCCAGAGAAGGAGACTCCACAACCCCCCTGGGCAGCCTGTGCCAGTGCTCTGTCACCCTCGGAGTAAAGAAGTTTTTCCTCATATTCAACTTCCCTCCTCTCCTCTTCTGCAGTTGCACTACTACTATTGATATTCACAGTGCTATTTTCTATACCTATACATGCAATCTCACACAAGGTTTGTAAGGTCTAGAAAGGACTCCCTTTATCATCTTTGTTGCCCTTCTCTGGACTCTCTCTAGGAGTTCCTCATCTTTCTTGAACTGGGGAGTCCAGAACCGGACACAGTACTCAGTGGGGTCTCACCAGGGCAGAGTAGAGGGGGAGGATAACCTCTCTTGACCTGCTGGCCACACTCGTCTTAATGTACCCCAGCATACCATTAGCCTTCTTGGCAACAAGGGCACACTACTGACTCATGGTCACCAGGACTGCCAGGTCCCTCTTGGCAAACCTGCTTTCCAGCAGGTCAGCCCCCAGCCTGTACTGGTGCATGGGGTTCGACCTCCCCAGGTGCAGCACTCGACACCTGCCCTTGTTGAACTTCATCAGGTTCCTCTCCACCCAACTCTCCAGCCTGTCCAGGTCCCGCTAAATGGCAGCGCAGCCCTCTGGTGCATC
>NW_009259860.1:3507218-3508422 GCF_000687185.1 Egretta garzetta
CTCTGTCCCCTCGTCCAGGTCATTGATGAACAAGTTGAACAAGACCAGGCTGAGTACTGAGCCCTGGGGAATTCCACTAACTACTCACCTCCAACTAAACTCTGCCCCACCGATCAGAACCCTCTGAGCCCTGTCGTTCAGCCAGTTCCCAAACCACCTCACTGTCCACTCATCCAACCCACACTTCTTGAGCTTCCCTAGGAGGATGTTATGGGAGACAGTATCAAAAGCCTTGCTGAAGTCAAAGTAGACAATATCCACCTCTCTCCCCTCGTCTACTCAGCTGGTCATGCCATCATAGAAGGCTATCAGATTGGTCAGGCATGATTTCCCCTTGGTGAATCTGTGCTGGGTACTCATGATGATCTTCTTTTCCTCTACTTGCTTAGAGAGGACACCCAGAATGAGTTGTTCCATCACCTTTCCAGGGATGGAGGTGAGACCCACTGGCCTGTAGTTCCCTGGTCCTCCTTCTTGCCCTTTTTGAAGACTAGATTGACATTGGCTATCCTCCAGTCCTCAGGCACCTCTCCTGTTCTCCATTTGAGATGTAACAAAAAAAAATTTTTTAAAGTAACAATCAGTGTCCAAATAATAATATGTTTTGAATTCTGAGAAGTCTCTTTCTTCACAAAATCTAGCCTTGTTCAACTTTCTCTGGTGTTACACTGAGTAACAATGTTTAAAGTAACCAAGAAAATTAATTCCCAAGGAGAAAGGTGAGAGGGTGAAAAATAAAATAAACATTGGTTGGCAATGTTGAATTATTTGAGTCTTATGAAGATACAAATTTAGTAAGCAGATATAAAAGGATATAAAACTCACCAATAAAACCCCATCAACCAATTCTGTGAGAGAATATACATAACAAGCTAAAAAGACCATAAGCAACCTATTCAAAGTCCAAAATTCAGAATATGTGAATGCAAGAGTTATTTAATTGGAGTGACTGAGCCGACACATTTACAATGGGGATGAGTACGGTCACACAGCAGGCGTTGTTTACTAAGCAACCACCAAAAAGCATGAAGATACTCAACGCCTTCTTTGCCTCGGTCTTTAATGGCCTGATGAGTTATCACCAGGGTACCCAGCCTCCAGAGCTGGAAGATGGGGACAGTGAGTGGAATAAACCCCCCATAATCCAGGAGGAAGCAGTCTTTGACCTGCTATGCCACCTGGACATCCACAAGTCTATGGGGCT
>NW_009259860.1:3509593-3525819 GCF_000687185.1 Egretta garzetta
TTATCGCCCTCTACAACTGCCTGAAAGGAGGCTGTAGTGAGGTGGGGGTCAGTCTCTTCTCCCTGGTAACAGATGATAGGATGAGGGGGAATGGTTTGAAGCTGTGCCAAGGCAGGTTTAGGCTAGACATTAGGAAAAACTTCTTCACTGAAAGGGTTGTCAGGCTCTGGAATGGGCTGCCCAGGGAGGTGGTAGAGTCCTCATCCCTGGAGGTATTTAAAAGAAGGGTAGATGAGGTGCTTAGGGACATGTTTTAGTGGTGGGATGTCAGGGTTAGGTTAAAGGTTGGACTCGATGATATTAAAGGTCTTTTCCAACCAAAGTGATTCTATGATTCTATGATTCTAAGTCTGCCACTTGAAGGTTAGCAAGCTCAAAATGATATTACAATAGCTTCTCAACAGAGCAGAAGACAGACTTTTTTTTTTTTCCATTTGACATGTCTAAAATAAAACCACAAATGACAGGTAAGGGACAAATGTCTGCTCTGTAAACACACAAGATGATTAATAGGCTGTGCATGAGCGCTGTCCTACTTTAATTAGTACATATGCATGTGCATGACTTTAAACCTCTTGCCTATTTCAAAACTGTCCCACTGATTCAAGATGTTTGCATTGATTTCTTTGGATAATTAAGCCACTTTGGACAACGGTATTTCAGGATGAAGATGAAAAAACAGAATGCCTAGACTGACTTTGGAATTTGAACACAATCTTCAGCATCACCTGTCAAAAAGCCAGGGAGCTTTTACGTGACAGAGGGCAAAAACACAGGTTTACTGTTCTTAGCTGGAAGGGATCATCTCTGCACAGATGGAACTGTAAGTGCTTGTGGGAATGCTCCACATCCATTCCACTGCAAAGTAAACTAGCTTGGATTAATCCAGGCACTATAGTAACTCAAGCTAACCCAACCAACCTGACACTGAATGTGAGCCCTCTCATTTCTTCAATATCTTCATATGCATAAACTATGGAGGTGGTGACCAAAGTCTGGCAGAGATGAGACTGCCAGTGAGTCAAGGTAGGTGCTCTGGTGTTCATCATTATGCTGTGTAAGTCTGACCGTGATTTACCTCACACTGATTTAGGTAAATTGAATTTCAGTCAACAGGGATACATGTAGATCAACAGCTTTTTGTGTGTCTGGTTTCTTTCAGCTTGGACTTGTGTATTGCTGGAACGTTTTCCCTTTTCTTTGCCCATGGATTACCTTGTGGTAACCTTCAGACAATGAGGGAGCACATACAAAAGTTACATATACAAAAGCTAAATTTATGTGACCCATCATTGATTGTAGTTGCAGTTTGCTGATCTAGTTTATTTCTACAAACTGAGCAAGGTACACTGACCCTTCTCAGCTGCACTTCCATAACAAGTCTCGATAAAAAGATTGTGGCAGGCTACAGAAGCAGTCTTGATCGCTTACTTTTTTGCTTTCTTTTGCAAAAGATTATTTATACTCCTATTTCTCTTGAAGACTCCAAAACCATTAAAGCCCTCATAGTAGATTTTTAGGCAGCATTCATCGCAATCACAGAAGTCCCAGCTGTTCAGAAAGTGAGCAGTCATTAAATCTTCAGTTTCTGTCTGTGCCCTTGACCTCATTCCTTTAGAAAAATCTCCAGCCTAGTCATGATCTTGTTTCAACCTGCTGCAGTTCCAGTGCAATCCTGCACCAAATGCTTGTGATAAGTATTTCTACAGGTCCTTCTGTAAAATTTGGCAGCAACGTAACACAGCTTTGTGAACAGTGTTTTTTAACTAGGAAGGAGAAAGAGAGACTGAGATTTGACATCAGCCAGAAGAGGATTCTCCTGTAAGCAGAGCTTTCCAAACACCCATTAGCTAAAGCAAGGAACTTGGCAGGTCAGATGTGAGCCACCACCAGAATAATCAGGAGGCAGCGCAACTTCATGAGGGAGCAAGTTAGCACAGTAACCAATGAGTGTAAGTAATTTAATGAACAGGCTTCAAAGACATTTCTTGCAAATATATGAACAAAATATTATGCTAGTGTGGTTATCATCTAGGATAGAAAATTACCGTATTGGTGATTTACATTTCTCTTACAACACCCTATTTTAATATGTTAATTTTTTACATACTAATTGATGCCCTTCAGACTTGACAGGAAGATACATAACACCAGGTTGTGCAATTGTTTAATTACATTACCTCTGTAAAAAAAAAAGAAGTGCATCTCAAGGCCTTTTTCCACCTCCCTGAAATGTGCGTGATCCTCTTCTGTGGAGTATCTGTGGGCAGCCTTCCATTTGCATAAATACCCAGTAAAATATCAATTATTTGGATGAATCATTCACTTGGCAGGGTATTTTTTTTTAAACATTATATGATTTGAGGTATGTTGTATGAGTAAGTATAATGCAAAATTCTCAGGGGAAAATCTTTTTTTGTTTGTTTGTTTGCTTTAGGTTTTTGGCCATCTTCTTATTTTACTGTGAAAAAGAAGAAACGATTTATATACCTACTAAGCAGATACGATGATTATCAGAGAGAAACATGCTATACATCAGAGGGCAAGTATCAGGAAAATAAAAGGTTAGTTAGTTAAGTCCCTATTTCATCACCTCCTGCCCAAATAAAATAAATGCTAAATCACCTCTTTAAATACAGAAGCACCACAGAATTCAGAGAGAGAAACACCCAGCCTCAGAAAGATGAATGAATATAAAAGGAAGGTCCTGATTATTTTAAAGCTTAGGTGAATGAACATGAAAGGGAGCAATGAGGAAATGTAGGGGTTTGAGAATAGCAAAAAGTTTCTAACAGTAAGGGAAGTTTTTACTGAATGTATCCAAATATCCCATACTACTGTCATAAAAGCAGCATCTGATCTTAGAAATATATCTACTAAGACAGAGGTGAAAATGGCCAGAAAAATCCATACTATGGACCCACATACGTTGACAGACAAGATAATACCACTGGAAACATTCAGGTCAATATGCAGTGGTAACAATCGACTGTGGGCATCAGAAAGTGTTACAGCAGATGGATGATCACAGCATCATTATAACCTGTTCTGGACACCAGACACAACACAGGACTGTATGTGCCTTCCTCACCAACACAAGACAGCACTGGGGCTCAATAGCATATCTAGATTTTTCTTTCATTGGAGTTTACATTATTTATGCTTGTTTTGATCAAAACATGCTCTTAAAATACAGTACGAAAAATGGATAAAATATCTGTTTGTTTCTAATTAGGTTTGGTTCATGAGCACTCCAGACCTGCTCATCCCTTTAAAATTAATTAGTTTAATACTGGCACTGTGTAAGTATGCTCAAAAGCAGAGAACTAAAATGAAAGTGAAAGATCATGGGTTTTGCATGTAGGTATATCCAAAGTTTGAAAATGTTGCTTTTACTGAGACAACAGTAATCCTCACCTCATTATTATTTCTAAAAGGGAAAAAAAAAAAATCAGCAAAAAACCCCAACTTGTTTCATTAAGTCAGAACTGAGACACCACAATATTACTACTGGAGACAAATCTGAACTTTCTTGAAACTCCAGTCTGTTTTCTCAATACCATTGGAGAGACACATAACATTAAAAAACCCCAATAAAATCTTTGCCTGAATCTCCCCAGAATTCGGAATAGGATTCTGATTGTAATAATTCTGTGGCCCTTGAGATGGAGTAGGTCCTCTTGAAAGCGTATTTTTAATCTAACAGTCAAATCTTTACTAATGGCAAACGCCTGTCCTATTTACTGAAGGTTTATCTGAATAAGAATAAAAAGGAACTTCAAGACAGCCTTGTAACTGTAAATGATCACGTCCTCTTAGACGTCCTTTAACAGATGGAAAGTGATATGCTGATCACTTTTTTTCCCCTATGAAAAATTTATGAACATCATGTTCCAGTGCTAAATCTTTTCAAACTTACTGAATAAAAATGAATCAACATCTTATCAAATAAGGTTTGGTTTGGTTTTTTTTCCCTTCATTTTAATCTGTGCACTATTTGAAATTGTGTGTCTTTCAGACTCATATGTAGTTTTTCTTCTAACTGAAAAAGTTCATCCAAATCTGCCCATTGGTATAATCACTATCCTGCTAAAATAGGTGCATACACAGGGTTTGTGCCCATCTGAATGTACTAGCAAATTTGAGATCTTTTAGACAAAATGAAGCAAAGTTGCCTATTTTGAGTCTTTCAACCAAGAATATCCTTCCAAACTTCAGATATCTATATATAGTTAACTACTTTAGTTCTTTCTCACCCACTAAGAAGGTATCAGACAGCTAGCAGCCAACCTGCATCTGGGATCTCCAGGTTAAAAAGCTAGAAGCAAACAAGAGACTAGTACCATTTTTAGCAAACTGAAATGCTGAATTCGGCCAATGCAACTAGCCAAGCAAACTGCTGCAGGCTGTACTAGCTACAGCTTTTGGGCCCTCTGGCTCAAAAAGCCAAGTGCCCCCCTGGCTGCTACATAACACACTGCAGTAATAAGTTCTGGAGGACACAAAGCATGATTATCCAGGTAATAAACTGAAAGCATGTATTAAAAATTAAATAAACAGAAATCCTACCCTTCTAGCCAAGGACATCTCATGACAAGATAACAGCAGTAGTCAGTCATGAACAAAAAACTTCAGGGCAAAATCAGGCACTCTAGGTACCAGTCTTTCCATATTGTTTGATCCCTCCTGACCAATTACCATCATCCACAGCATGTGGCGCAGACCTCAGCTTCTCCTGTACCACTCTAGCTCATGACATATTGTTCTTCTGATACCTAAGCCTGCTCTTAGCAAAAATTTCTACATAGCAGACTGTTGGGGCAGCATGGCTTGATCCTAGTTCAGCAAAGATTATTAATCATAGCTATCAATGCAGTTACCAGAGGTATGAGTAGAGTGGGAAGGAATCAAGGTCATTGGTTACATTTCCCGTTTCTCCTTCTATCGAGGAAATAGTAGCTACTAAGCTAGTTGGGGAGCAGAAACAAGGTGCAAGACTTGCACCAGGTGGCTAGGAAAAGACAAATACAGCCTTTGTCAATAAATGAGTGACCTGTGAAGTAAGAGAACTAGACAAGGAAATCTGGGACACAATGGAGTTGGACTAGAGAAGTACAGTTGTATTTGAAAAGAGCTTGTTAGGGCTTTTCTGAAGTATTTTTATCATTTAACTTTGACAGAGTACAATTAATTAATAACAAGGAGAGAAATGACAAAAGCTTGAACATCATATTGTTGTTTGGGTTGCATTTCTTTTTCGTATGAAATGGGAGGACCTCTGCTCTGCACTGGTGAAAGCATAACCAGCTATATGAATTGATGGTCACTGTGAGCTACCTCATTTGCCTATGGGGAGAACAGCAGCTGTGCCCCCACTCCATTGTTCCAGCCACAGCAACTACTGCTATGCACTAACGAAGGAGTACATAAATTCAGTGGGCATTTGAAGTTGAAGAAAATGACTGTTGCTTTGGGATACTCATAGTACTGCTCTGCTCTTGCAAAGACGCTTTCTCCTCTACTGTTGCAGGATTTACAGTTTTCTCCTACAAACCCTGTAACACCAGGAACCTGCCACAGGCCACCACTTGAGACTAAAATATTTCAGTGTATGGCATAATTCTCCTACAGCATATGGATAGCCCATTAACAGTAACAGTGATTGAAGTGGCGCTGGGAAGGCAAAATGTGCTTGTAGTCACAGATCAGGAAAAGTCCTCTGTTGCTCTGGCTTCATGTTTGCTCCTGTCATAACTATACAGTTTTGAGAAGACTAGAAGAATAATATAAAGTTGGAATTTACAATGACTCTGTGAATGACTTCTTGAAGTTGTCATGGCTTTGCACAAACCCATCAAAATTCTGTTAGAAAACCCTCCTGCCCATGGAAAGGATTCTTCAGCACCAAACTACAGAAAACACTACATTGCCAGTGCTTTACCATCATGTACGTTGTTATAGATACACATAATTCGGCTTTGCCCAAAAAAGAAGAGTCTGTATTAGCAGTCAAACTTCAGGCGTGTGATGTGGCTGGAACAGGCCTTCTCCAGGCACCCTTCTAAACTGACATGTTAAGTCTCATCCCATAAAGGATGCTAGATACTCACTAGTTTTCTGAAGAGGTGACACAGCACTGCAGATCCTATTTCTGCTTACATTGAAATGCTTCACAGTTTCCTCCTTGATGTCAGGACTGTTTTTCCTAGTCATTTATAATTATTGGAAGGGTGAAGGTCAGAATCTGAAGCTTTGTAAATTAAAAAATATTTTCAGCAAACACTAAGTATTAAGAGAATCATGTCCAAAGTTTGCTATGACTCATAAGCACATATTGAGGTACAAATGGCCATGCAACCATTTCAAATAGAACACTTCCTTAAACCAGTGCAAATTCTGTAGGAAGACAGAAAAAAAATATTACTCAGAAAAATTCAAAGCAACAGAGCTGTTCTACCTTTGCTTCTACCTTGCGGTAAAAACATGGTAGCTTGGAAACTCTCAACACATTTGTTACATTATAATTCTCAGATGTGTGCTTCCTTCTGTATCTAGAGAAAGATAGGTTTCATGGCCAAAGCAGCAATGCAGTAAAATGACTCTCTTGGAGCCTTGAATGCAGCTGGTATCTACCAACAGTGAACAAAATTACAAACTAAGCCAGTAAAGTGTTTATAAAATCTGAAACTCCCCATAGTTAAATAGCAATTTAGCATTGCCTTACAGGCACTAAATGCATTCACTTCACCTGGCACTGCACCCAGCAGGGCCATACAGTAGCACGAGGAGTTTATTTTACAGCACAGCAAATTAAACATTCAGATAACTTCTTCCAGCAGCTTAGTTGGTTTGTGTTTCCTGTTAATTAACAAATGTGCCATACCATTCCCTTGACTTTTTAAAAAGTATTAAGAAATGCCATGTTGGTGGGGAGGGAGGAGAAGGATTAGATTGCTGAGAGCAGGGTTGCATAGCTGTGCCAGTATTGCTCTTCTCCATGTTTAAGGAAGCTTTGGGAGAGTTTGCATATTCTGACAAAACAGAGTAGCTAACTTTAACATCTGATATAGATATATACACTCTCCAGTGTCCTCTCCTTATCTCCTCTTACAGAAGGAGGGAGATCCCCTTTGGAGCAGAGGGGGGAATCCTCAGACACATTTTATTCCACATACTCATCCGCAAATAGGCAGCCAGAGGGACTCACCCCTGAAACACAGCACAGGATATTTCTGAAATAATTGACCACTCAAATATTCTTCTAGATTTGAAAAAAAACTTGAGCTGTGTTTATACCTTTCAAGCTGTAATACAAGGTGGCTTACAGACCCTCTGGATGTATTTTGGCCACCCTCCAGACTAGGGTTCCTTCCAGTTGTTTTTCAGAAACACTTTCCCAAGTATCAAGCACCTCTTGAAGCTTGCAAACTGTTCAGGTAAGCTTTTTGGAACTTGTTGAAGAGAATGTAATGTCTCAGGATGCACCTACTGGGCCCACTGGTCACTTTGGACACAACCCAGCTCTCGCCGGAGACAAAGACAGACACGGAAAGACACTCATTGACACCTAAGCTGTAAATGACTGACAACAGAGAGAAAGCATGTTAGAAGCTGCGAAAAAGAAGGAAGATTGCTTCAGTAAGTATAGTTAAAATCTTTCTCCAAACCACATCCTCCAATACTGGTTACTTTACAAAACAGTCTAGACATGTTGTAGGCACAATCTTTAGCAATGTTTTAATTTGACAGTAGTCACTACATAGCTGTGAATTCAAGAACTACTGAATTAAGCATCCTAGTCAGACACCTATCTACTACAGGAAAACAAATAGCAATACGCTGTCAATTACAATGTGACTGCCTCAAAAGACCCATACAAAAATACTGACTGTCATTGCAAGTTCTTATGCCTAGCACAGCTACAGCTTGCTAAAGATTCAAAATAAGAGTATACTTGGCTCTAGGAATAGCAAGGACATTTGTATACTCACAAGGCTCTGTGCATCATGGTACAGAGTAAATTCAAGCTCAGACAGCAACCTACCTTTGGGGCAAGGCTTACTACTTCATAATCAGCATTACTACAGTGAGTGCAGGCACAGAAGGTTTGCCAGCTAGATCTGGTTTGCGGCCATTCAGCTGATAAAGGAAGAGCCCCTCACAGTCATATCCTTAACTGCAAAGTACCAATGTGCAGGAATGTTTTATCTTCTACATTAAAGAAACATCATTATTTTAATTATTAATCTCCTCTTTGGCTTTCATTGAAGCCATATATTTAAAAAAAAAAATATTTCAAACTCTTCCTCAAATTTTGTAGCAGTTACTCCTACCCTGTTCTCTCTCCAATCCTTCTCCAGTACTTGACCAACTTATCCCGACTGCCACAAAAAATTTCATTTTTTTTTCTTAAGTGCTGAAAAGACCAGGATACACAGGTTTAAAATTCTTAGTATTATGATTCCCTTTTGGCATTAACTGAAGTTATCCAATGACAAGGATGATATTTCAAAATTGTGCTTGAAAACAGTATGTACAAGGCCAGTATGTACAAGGCCACAGGACAGCAAGACAGAACAGCTCAAGTGACCAAAATACATCCAGACTTTCCTAACAACAAAACCAGACATATGAAAGCCTTACAGAGTTTGCTGGGTTTTCTCCCCTTATCATTCAGTAAACTAATTGGCCCAAAATAGGTAATCTTACTCTTCAGAATTGCTGTGTTGATGCCGTGATGTTGACCCTCATACTTCAGTCCAAATTCAAGTTTCTCCTGTCTCCTTCTTTAGTTGCTTTTAACAGCTGTAATTAACAGTTTCTTCAGCACTGTAAAAAACAGCTTTCTGACAAGCCTGCAAAAAGCCATTTTTTCTTGCAGTTACTTTAGAGCAATATTTGGTCAAGCTATTTCTGAGTCATCACAGCTGATAAAGTCATCACTTTCCTATATACCTCCAGTACAGAAGGTCTGCATTGACAAAAACCATGCTGAAGTTTCAAGCACTGCCCATCACCTGTGTTTCAGTAAGAATTAAAAAATTTCTATAGAGATTATGGACTGTGTAGGGGACAGATCCTCTAATCTGAGCTGGCCTTAGCATTGCTATCCAAATAGTTACAGACCTCTCAATTAAGAAACTAAATGACACACTGATGCCATCTTAGGCTCCAGTTGCCCTACTAGATACCAGCTCCCATTCCACACCAGTAAGGATAAGTGGTGGTTGAAGCCAAAATTCAACTCAGAGGACTGATGTGAAGACAAAAAGTAATCCACCGTGGGTCAATGCTTATGACTAGCAGCCCTGCTTATAAGAGGGCTGGAAAACAAAGGCTACAAGTCTGCCTTAGTAATAAAAAAGTTCCCTTTTTATTATGAGATTTCCCATAATCTTCTGTTCAGAGCTCTTCATCCTTACAAACAGTAATCTGAGAACCATCTTTTGGAACTGCTTACATGTCAGATGCCTGACTTCTACGGTTATAAATGCAGGTGAAAATCCAAGACAGAAATTGCGCTCAATTTAATTAATTCCAGCTGCTTTTCAACAGCTCAGATCCTCTGTCTTTTTACTCCTGTAACTTCATTCTCATTTGCTCCAGATTCGAGTGTCCAGCCTCTCTTCCAGGACAGGGACAGAAATGAAACACTTAGGAAATAAACATGTCCACTGTGTGAAATTTACTAGGTTTTGAGCTTGAAGGAAGAGCGCAGATGAAGGATCTTGTAACCCTTAAAAAAAAAATAAATTTTTTTTTTAATTGAAAATGTATTCTTTTTCTTTAACTATTTACTGTTAGGAAAAAAAAGGTATTGAAGAGTAGAAATGCACTTGTTGGCCATCACATCTGATCAATATATGTATTTGGTATTGTGCTTTTCAAGTTTTTCCTGCTTATACACAAAAGGTACTTTTAAATTACTGTTAGTCACAAGTATTTATTCACACAAAACAAAGTATCCACACGGAATTATGATGATCAAAGGGCTGGAGAACCTACTTTATGAGGAAAGACTGAAGGAGTTAGGTCTTTTCTCCCTGCAGAATACAAGTCTTGGGGGGTACCTCATCACAGTATTCCAGTACTTAAAGGGCTGCTACAAAGAGGACAGAGGCTCTCCCTTCACAAGGAGAAGACAAGGGGCAACAGGTACAAGTTGCACCAGAAGAGGTTTCATCTTGATATAAAAAAATATATTTTTTACAGTGAGGACCATCAATCACTAGCACAACCTCCCCAGGGATATGATGGAGTCCCCATCACTGGAGGTTTTCAAGATGCAATTGGACAGGGTGCTAGCTAATCTCATCCAAGCCCCCTTTCCCATGGAAAATTGAACCACATGATCTTTTGAGGTCTCTTCTAGCCCAGGCTATTCTATGAAAATCATGCTGTTCTGCTGATTTCATCAGAAAGCTTGTAAACTATTTCTTAAAAGCTGTTATAAGTCACTTAAACTGTAGAGATCTGTGCAGAAGGGGTTTAGTCTTCATGTCTTTTCATGACAAATTGTGAGCAATCAGACTTCAAAAATCAACTTCAAACCTAAAATGCTTCTTCTACCCGTGAAACAAAGTAATCAGGAAAGAAACATCATGAAATAATAATACATACTCTCTGAAATAACCGCTGGCAAAAGTCTCATCTGTACACGGGCAGTCTCAAGCAAAGTATCCCCAACCCTGCTGGGATGATCCATACATGAGACTGAAGCACTTGTACTGAAGCGTCACACTGACCCTGCCAGGTAAGGTATCAGTAATGTTTCACAGACTCTTGGTCAAGCAGTACCTAATCACGTAAGCACATGTTCACCTGTACTGCCCAGGGACTTAAACCCTTCAGTGGCTGCTATCGCTGAATGCGAACGACCATAAGCACTGACTGAGAACAACATGGAGATGTTCCACAGTTCAAATCCTTTTGCCAGGCACTGGGTGAGATTTGCCAGTTCAAAGATCTGTTTAAATATGCATTAATTTAAATAACCTTGCTCACCTTGTCCTTCCAAAGATGGTCTGAACAGATGGAAAACTTGGCAAAGTTCAGGTACTATAATTGGGTTGCAATTTTTTTTTATTTCTAGATTTGATCATTTTCCCTAAGGATCAATCTACAAATGCCTTTTAACCCGAGTATCCTGATATCACTGCCCAGTCTGCATTTTATGTAAAAATTACAAACTCTTCTGCCACATCCTGCAAACTAGGGGTATGAAAAAGAGAACTCGCTAGCAAGATCCAAGATCACCAGCTCTTTCAGTGAACTTCAGTGAAGGAGGACTTGGAGAAATACGTTCATTTCTATTTCTGTATGCTTTCTTTCTACTTCTCTAAGAGGAGCCTCGCTTCAGGGATTCTTTGAATAACTGCTCACTAAGAAACCAAGGCTAATCAAACCCTCCTACACAGGCTTGAGGCTTAGCCACTAGTAATTTTATATTTAAGATTTTATCTTCAATCAAGTTTTTAAGCAAAAATTCCAATTAATCTAACAGAAAACCAGCATCTGATACACAGCTTTGCATTGCTGACTAGACACACTGAATCAGATCTTGGCTTCAATTAAGTCAATTGATGTTATCATACAAAACAGTGAATGTAGAAGCCTGTACCTACAGCATGTGTTAAAGAGATGTTTCAAGTCACAGTTGTTGACTTTTTTAAAAAGGTCCTTTAAAGAAACTAATAAAGGCAAACCCCCCACAACAGTGGTTCTAATAAATCTAAGCAAATCTGAAGTTGTTCAAACCCTTAAGACCTGGTAGAATACAGTTACAGCAGCTCTGCCCTCCAACCTGCTCCTTTATTTACATACTAAGGATATGTTAAAAAAAAGAAAAAAAAGAAAAAAAAAAAAGAAAGAAAAGAGTAAGAGAAGGACTGGCATTGTAATGATCATATTTGCCTTAACTGTAATCATTAAAAAAGTACTTTTAGTTCTGCTTCATTTTGTCAAGGTTCCATGTTAATTAGCCTTTTGTTGTACTAAAATAGAACTAGTAGAACAAAGGGGGAGAAAAGTCAACTAATGAAAGAGTACAGGAATATGCCTCTATCTCAAGTAGCCGTAGATGAAATCTGACATGCTTGGCTTCTTGGCAATAGGATCATTTCCATTTCTTTATCCCTTCACCTTAAAAACTGCTGCACTCAGAATAAACAGTTCGGCCTTCAGACCCATTAACAATATTTGATCCTCAACAGTGTTCACTAGAAGAAATCTCATCTAAAAGTCACAGCACTGCCATTTGACCCTCACTTCCAAGATGTGGTTTACCTTTTCTGCCTGAAATATTTTCATGCGAAACATGTTGGGTTTTTTTATTGCATGTAATGCAGAATATACTCTGTTTAACTTTTAGCTTTCAACAGGCAATAAAAAGTTGACTTGGGAAACTTTTGAGTGAAGATAACTCAGTTTAGCACGGTTCTTTTTCTTCAGGTGTTAAGGAAAATCTCCCTTTGAGTAACTCTAGAACTTGTGAAGGAGAAATGAGGCTTTTGAAGGACTACCATTTCAGGCTGCAGAACGAACCTCACTGATCACTTACTGTAGTGTGTGGCTGTTGAAGTTGTATGTATTGAATGGTGACCTTGGGAGCATGATACAACAGAAACAGGGCTGCAGCTATAAAGGGTTATTATTAATCCCCCAGTGGAAGATTCCACCTTAAATACCACAGGAGTAATGAGTTTAATGTTAACATTGTGACAAATTCATACTGAATCAAGGGCACGTTGGAGGTACTTACCACATCCTAGGCTGACCAGAGCACAGCGTTTTGACCCACACTGGCAATGACATCTTGCTTCTCCTGTTACTTGATGGCCTTATGCCTCAAAGGTTTTCAGGATCCAACACAGTCTCCATCATGGCCTTGGTGGGGAAAACTGGAGGTAAAGGAGGGGAAGGAGGCCTGACCAAGCAGGTCCATATTTCAGGGAACATACACCGTTGTGCTTTGTGTGCGATTCCAGTGACTACCAGCAAAATCAGGCTTGAGGGGAAAGAACCATGCATGGGGAACAGCAAAAAGACCTGAGGAAGCACAATGCAAGCCTCAAGGCCTTTAGCCAGCAGATGTACAGCTGCCACACAGACCACTGACCTGTCAGGTGCTTTAACTTACAGCCAAAACTAGCATTTCTAAGTAAAATACCGATGCGATAACATGTTTATCTCTTAACATTCCCCTGCAGCAGATGACACAAGAGAGGTAATCACTTCCACCATTTCATTCATGCTCTTCCAGCCCAAGGACATGGCAACTGGATGAGAGAGAATTCTCAAAGCTTCCACCATCTCTCTCTTCCTCAGAAGTATCCAGTCCAACAGATATCACCACTTTGTTCTAAAGCAAGACAAGCACTGGCTTCTCATATACAAGAGGGATGGAAGAAGAGAAGACCAATTTCTTTGGAAGGACAAAGTGTGCATCGACAGGAAAGGAGATGTTCTTGAAAAGTTTTAAATGAACAAAAACTTCCACCTACTTCCACTCCTGTATGTTTGGATTTACTCTTGTCACTGGTAGGATTACACAATGCCTGAGCTAAGGCTCGGTGTCTACCACCAACAGGTTCAGGTATACTTCCCTTGTCCTTTACTGTCAGGGGCCAAACAATATGATGTCAGGGGAACACAGACATATTTTATGGTAGCTATGAGCTGGAAAGCGATGAGAATATGTAGTTAACAGTAAAATACATCCTTAGCACAGTCAAGAGCTTTGGGATCACCACAATTTAAATGCAACAGTAAGTTGAAACATACTAAGGCAGTATCTATAAAATCGCTTTCTTTGTCAGATTTAGTTGAAATTTGTCAGCACAGGCACAGTCATTGTGACAAACAATAGCTGTGGGAGACGACAGAAGTTGACCTGCATAATCGCACAATTTGTACAAAGCCACATTCAAAAAATCCCCCCAAAACCCAACAGAAGTTACCCACATCTTCTAAAATATCTTCATTAACAACAAGCATCCAAGAACATAAGACAGTACTGCTCAGCATCAAAGATCAAGATGTCAGCACAGTAACCAGTGTCAAGTTTATCACATGACTAGAAAAGAAGAGCCTGAATAACCTTGTTTTGTAAACACTTACAAAAAGTTTGTCTCAAGCCTGAAGCAAGCAAGCAAAAAAAGCACAGATGTGTCTACCCAAAGTTCACTGAGTGGGCTGCCGAAGGTGCCATCACAGTGCAACTAGAAAAAGATACCTTGCTGGATGATACTTGGTTTTCTAAACTTCTAATATTTTCCATATTTTTTTGTATGTTTACTACTACAGCAGCTATAAACTAGTTTTCTACACGTTCAAGGCCTCTTAGGCCTTGCAGCAAAGCCAAAAAATAACATGCTACAAAGAAGTATGAAATAAGAAGCTAGACAGAAGTTTTGACTCTGTTTTAGGAATGACCTGCAGGAAAAAAGAGAAAGAAACACAGAAAGGAACAGCGTGATTTTTATCTGATGTTGTTCTTAAATTGATCAGATCTGTACAATGTCACAAAGAAAAT
Organism: Egretta garzetta; assembly: GCF_000687185.1. Classification (NCBI taxonomy): domain Eukaryota; kingdom Metazoa; phylum Chordata; class Aves; order Pelecaniformes; family Ardeidae; genus Egretta; species Egretta garzetta. The sequence goes on from NW_009259860.1 coordinate 3,524,127, forward strand.
CGCAGAGGGGCAAGTGTCAGATTATGAACCTGAAGAAACCTTATGGATAGAGAAAAATCCTTAAGTCACGAAAGAGAGTAGAAGAAAAACTCAGGAAGATTCATGCTCTGAATTACAGAAGACAGCTGAGAGCATGAAAAAGATGTAGACGGGGCACCAATGCTTTGCCTTTTACAAACAGTCCTTACATTAAACCAGTGGTTTAATGGGCATACACAGACTAGAAGTCAAATGGGAAGAGGTGTGTAACAGAACTCCCCTTACGTAGCATAAGCAATGAGTTCAGGTGTGAAAGGTAGTCAAAGTGACAAAGTCAGCCATCAAAGTGACAAAGAACAGGAGAGCTCAAGGACCAAAACATGTCCATGCTGGGGGCAGGGAGGAAACCGGGAGGCAGGAGAAAGAAGAGGCAAATTGAAGATTGTGACATGAAACTTGCAAGCGTGAAGTAGGTGGAGACACCAACTCAAAAGGAAAAGATGGTGCGGGCAAGTAATTAATTTTTCCCCCCCCTTAATAGGCCTAACTGTCCTGACATGTCTGGACAGTCATGCCAAGAGCCCTGGCTACCTTCTTTGTTTCCTTTGCAGTCTGACATTCCTAATGTCCAGTTTGACATTATAAGCTACCTGCAGGTCAGTCTACAACCCTTGTGCAAGCTTAAAATTCAAAAATAAACATGAGATATGCTGACAATGTAGAATTCGATGTTAAAACAAACTCACAGTGATCGTTACACTCAAATAGATTGACAGTTTGATTTGTGAGGATCTCTTAAACCATGTGAGGCCATGCAATAGCAAGTGTGATTTATAAATTACCTCTCAAGATTAAGGTCATCATCTTGGCTCTTAACTCCCAGAATATCCACTCTTGATTTCCCTTTTCCCCTAGCAAGCTTATTCTTTAAAAACGCTTACAAACCCACCCACCTTTTGCTTATATATACATGAGGTTGCACAGGGACTGGCGATATGGCATTGTAGTTGTTCATACAGGATGAGATTGCTTTGTTTGCTGTAAACGGCCGAGTTCCAAGATAGTGGCATAAAGTCATCTCAACAAGTTACCAGCAAAATCCTCATCCCAACAAGATCAAATTCCATACTGTTTTCAAATAAGCTTAGTGGCAAGAGCTATGGAAAGAACTGCTACCAAAAAGAGTCTTTTGGGACCTCACACAACAATTATACTCTAATAAAAATGGAAGCCAACTATGCTTGCACATCTGAATTAGTATGAGAACAATTTTTCAGTCTGCATATGATCTCTGCATTTTCAGAGTTATATCTGATGAGTGTTCACTAGTTGCTTGCTCACTTGCTTGCAAAAAGTGTTTTTTTGGTTTGCCTTAAAAAACAAGTGAAGTCAGTTTTATGGCATCAATCAAAAAAAAAAATATACTGAGATGGTGACATAAAAAGTAGGACAAGCACCTGCATTAAGATAGTAAACAAGCTAGAATTTCTGAACTAAATACAGCAGAGTCCCACCACAGACCACCAGCAAAAGCGCCTCTCGGCCAAATTATAAATACTTGTTTGCTGAAGAATTACCGTGCATCTTCTGCACAGTCTATTTGGAACTAAGTCAAGTCATCTCTGAAGACCAACATCCAGAAATTGAGTCACTAAATACCAGGCCAAATCTTCAGCTGGAAAAAATCCAGCGTCTCTTTAGGTATTAGTCGTCA
>NW_009259860.1:3527289-3549087 GCF_000687185.1 Egretta garzetta
GGGGGAGAGGGGGGGGGGGGGGGGGGGGGGGAGGGGAGGGGAAGGGAAGGGAAGGGGAGAGGGAAGGGAAGGGAAGGGAAGGGGAGAGGGAAGGGAAGGGAAGGGAAGGGAAGGGGGAAGGGAAGGGAAAAGAGGTGAAAAAAAGAGAAAAGAAAATATAATAGTCCCCTGAGCTCTGTGACCCTAGATAATTTTCTAACAGGGACAGGAGTACACATACAGTGTGAACGTTATTCCCACTCATCAAACAGGTTTTATTGCAGGCAGGCTAACTCCTGCCCCCCTCACCCCCCCCTTTGTTATTTTTGTGCCCTCTTCCTCCTCTTTAAAAACCAAAGTTTGCTGGCTGAGCCAGTTGCTGTAACTCTGATAGCGAGGCACCTGCTGGCCATGCAGATAGCAGTGCTGGACGTGCCCTGTTGCTCCTTGGCCCAGGGTGTTGCTGCATATACCTGTTATGGTGCTGAAAAACCTTTTAGGCATGAAACTTGGGGTATGAATAGCCCCATCCATGGAGCTGCAACTGGTGCATGTCAGGGGGGGTTGAGACAGTAAGGTCAGCTACTCTGTTCAGGTGCCAGGTCCTTTGTAGCAACTAGAATCACAAAAAAGTGGTGTGGCGAGCTTGGGAAAACAAAATATTGTTACAGCAAACCGGGTGTTGTCTGTGAAATAATTCCATTGGTACTTTAAAATCTAAGGGTCATTGATCAGAGAACTTTGCAAGGGTTTAGTACAGTCAAGCAAAACACCCACAGAAATGTGTGATAATCTTATAGGTGTATTGATATTAGGCCACGACCCTTCGTGAGTCAATATAATCAGACCATCTGAAATCCTTTGCTTCAGACATACGCAAAGACATTTATGTCTCTCATGTTTGCCAGGGTTATTTAGTTCACATGACAGAAAAAACATCAATATTCATGTCAGAAAAGAAAGCCAAAAGCAGCAACACACAGAAAATCAGAATCCATCTTCTTACTGCCACCACCCCCAAATATGCCCTATGGTTCTATTTTAATCTGTGGATGTTTGGAGAACAGCTTCTATATAACCTCAAATTAATATTGATTTGTGGCATTCTGTAAATTAGCAAGGATCATGTTGAAGTTGTTATGTGAACTATGAACATCTTTTTAAGTAAAAGTTTAAGTTTATATTACTGTTGCTACAATATTGAACTATAAAAGGAGGGTTCTTTGTTATACAAGAAGTACCTTATAAAAAAGATCATGATTTAATTGTATTCAAACTTTATTTCTGAAGAGAATTTTTAAAAACAAGATCTGAAAGATTAATTTTTGTTAAGAGTTCAGGTTACTTGAATTATCAAGCTTTTTAAAATGAAAATGTCAGAAGAAATAGTCCAAAGCCTTACGATAGTTTTTAAAAAAGTGTCCCTGTTGATAAAAATGTTCCCCAAATGCTACTGTAAATAATCTGAAAAATAATGAAATAAGTTCTTTCTGTTGTTCCAGATGGGCAACATTCAGAGAGTAAACTATATAATGTACCCTATGCATTCATGAATTTATGCTTTACTATCTGATGGCTTGATTCTCATCTCCCACAGGCTTTGCATCAGTATAACAGCATGCAAGTTAATGGGTTTAAAGATACACCTATGTTAAAGCCATCCTGTTATATCTTCAGAGTTACCAGATTTGGCAGACTAATCTGCATTTCAAGGAAATAGGTTTCTCTTTAAGTAAACAAAAACATGTACATCAAACAGTATCTAAATTGTATTTTCCTCCTGTAGGACAGATCCTCTATCTTCATTTTAGAATCATAGAAGATATCAAGTTGGGAGGGACCCGTAAGGGGCATTGAGTGCAACTCCCTGCTTCTCGCAGGACTACCTAAAACTAAACCGTGTAACCAAGAGTGTCATCCAAATGCTCCTTGAACTCTGACAGGTTTGGTGCCATGACCACTAGCTTGGGGAACCTGTTCCCGTGACTAACTGCCCTCCCAGTGAAGAACATTTTCACAATGTCCAGTCTGAGCTTTCCCTAACGCAGCTTCATTCTGTTTCCTTGTGTCCTATCGCTGGTCACCCGAGAGAGGAGATCAGCACCTCCCCCTCTGCTGTGCCCCATGAGGAAGTTGTAGGCTGCAATAAGGTCACCCCTCAGCCTTCTCTTCTCCAAGGTGAACAGGCCAAGTGACCTCAGCTGCTCCACCTAAGTCTTGCCCTTGAGGCCTTTCATCATCTTGGTTACCCTCCTCTGGACACACTCTAATAGTCTGATGTCCTTCTTTTATTGAGGCACCCAAAACTGCACACAGTACTTGAGGTGTGGCTGCACCAGGGCAGTGTAGTGTGGGACAGTCACCTCCCTCGACCAGCTACAGATGCTGTGCTTGATATCACCCCAGGACATGATTGGCTCTTCCAGCCGTCAAGACACATGATTGACTCCTATTCTACTTGCCATCAGCCGAACCCTCCAGATCTCTTTCTGCAGGGCTGCTCACCAGTCTCTTGTTCCCCAGTTTGTACATATAACCAGGATTACCCTGCCCCAGGTGGAGAATTCATTACTTGCTCTTGTTAAATTTCATATGGTTGGTGATTGCCCAGATCTCTAGACTATTCAGGTCTCTCTGCCTTCTAGGGAATCCACAGCTCCTCCTAGCTTAGTACTGCCAGCAAACTTAATGTACATTTGGCCCCTGCATCCAGACCATTCACAAAAACATTAAAGAGCACTGAGCATAAAATTGAGCCCTGGGGAACCCCACTGGTGACTGGCCACCAGCCTGATGTAACCCCATTTGCTATGACCCTTTGAACGCAACCTATCAGCCAATTGCTCACACAACTTATTATGGACTTGTCTAGCTGTATGATGGACATTTTGTCCAGGATACAGTGAAAGACGGTATCAAAAGCTTTGCTAAAATAAAATAAAAAAAAGGCATCTATTGGCTTGCCTTGGTTAACTAGATGGGTGACCTTTTTTTAAAAAGAAATTGTTAGTTAAGCAAGACTTTTCCCTCATGAACCCATGCTGGCTATGACCAATGACTGTGCTGCCTCTCAAGTGTTTTTCAGTAACTCCCAGAATAACCTTCTCCATAATTTTGCCAGGGACTGAAGTGAGACTGACAGGCCTGTAATTACCAAGGTCTTCCTTCTTACCCTTCTTGAAAACTGGGACAACATTTGCTGTGCTTCCAGTCAACTGGGACCACTCCAGACCCCAAAGACTGTTGAAAAATAATGGAGAGAAGTCCCGCAATTACATTGGCCAGGTAGTTCAGTACCCTGGGATGAATCCCATTAGGCCACATAGATTTATGTGCATCCAGCTGGAAAAGGGAGTGTCTAACAAGTTCAGAATTGGATGGGAGTTTATCGTTCCCCCAGTCCCAGTCTTCCAACACAGGGCTCTAGGGGTTCCAGGACCCATCACTGGTGTTAAAAACAGAAGCAAAAAAGACATTAAATGTCTCTGATTTGTCTACGTGCCTGTTTGTGAGGTGACTGACCTCATCAAGTAACCTCATCAAAGGAGGACCAGTGTTATCTCTGGTCCTCCTTTTGCTGTTAACATATTTTAAAAAGCCCTTTTTTGTTGTCCTTCACAGTGTTGGCCAGCTTGAACTCTAATCGAGCTTTGGCCACACAAATTTTCTCCCTGCAGTGGCAAACAGTATCTCTGTAGTCCTCCTGTGTCAGCCTGTTCTTCTCTTTTGAACCTCTCACTTGGAATCTCTAAATAAAGCCATTTAGATCTTTAGATCAGTCTTTGCTAGCCTTTTTTTTTTTTTTTTTTTTTTTTTTAAAGTCCAGATAGACATATTCAGTGATTTTAACACCTTGTTAAATCCTCCTATCAACCACTTCAGTCTTTCTGTAGCTGGAAGTCTTGATAGTTCAGTCCAGCAAAGTGTGGATGCTTGTGTAGACAAGAAATGAGGCCATTCGGCTTCCCGTTGGATAGGTTGTCTGTTGTCACTCCATCTCATCTGCATCTCCTACTGTAAGAGCCAAGGAATAAAACTTTCTTCACATGACTCTACTGAGCACTGCCTTAGACTTGCCTTTGATCAAACCATGATTTTACATAAGAAATTAGAGAGTGGATGTTATACTAAATAATTTTGAAAGTAAACTGGTGATCCTAAAGTGATTCCACTGTGTAGTTTTTCTTCATGCCTTAAACCTATGAGGTCTGGAACATGGTACTGTCTTTGTCCAGAAGGGTGAAAATACTGTAAACAAAACCATAATGCCATCACACAACACACCTGCATTTTACAAAGATCACGTTGTCAACTTGATTTTATGAACTTTGGGCATGTATTTTAACCACGTAACTGCTTTCCAGCCTGTAATGTAGGATCCTTATTTTAATGGTAGTTCTTTGCAGCCTTAGCTCTTCAATGACCACTGAGGTTAATCATATGGAGACAAGAGGACAAAAGCCATTAAACAGGACTACAATGGGCAGCTTGAGAAGGAGGTGGCTTGTTTTTAGTTTATACTTTATTTTGGTTTCCATAAAGATGCTGCTTATCGAAGAGTGCTAGAATTCAAAATAGAAAGGAACAGCAAAACAAAAGCAAATTTGTTTATAGAGATGTTATATTTCAAGAGATGAGACACAGCAACTCAGGTTATTTATATCCTCAATTTTAATAATAATGTATCTCTTTATAATGCATTTCTTTTAAATTTATATTAAATAAAGTCTTTAAGATGTCTTAGAAGTCGAAAGTACCTATAATATGATCCTGCAGTGTAGGAATTTTCCTGAAGCCAGATCCAAACAGGGCACATATAGTCAGGCCCTCCCTCAGCTACTGTGCAGTCCAAGATGAATTTGACTCAATGATGTTGTAAACATTAGCCCAATCCAGAGACTGGTCAAGGTTTCCACTTAACTGAGTGGGCAATCGGATGGATCTCGACCTTTGGCCAACATAAAATGCTTAGCCATACTGAGCTGAGTACTCAGATGTTGTCATCACTAGTTCCCCTTTATAAAAATTATGCTGGAGAAATATCTTGGAAAGTAGCTGGCAGGTACCTAGGTCCATAAAGTTTTCTATTTCCTTAATCTGTTGACAGTATCAGGCAGATTCCTACAGTACAGCAAAAAATTTGGTTGATATTTAACTGGAGTTAAGTTATATCAGACTGTGGATGAGTAAGTCTTTTAAAAAAGTAAGTTTCCTGGAGGACAGCCTGTTTTGTGGGGGATATTTTTCATGATGCAATAAAATACCCTTTTTTAATGAGGAAATTATTCCCAAGAACAAAGCATACTTCTTCTTAAGCGTGGACAAAGAAGGAGGAGAATGAGGAAAATAATGAGGAGAAAATGTTCTTTGCATTGCTTATGCCAAGGAGCTGGGGGCTTTAATGAATAAACTGTAAAAGGTGAGGTTTTTGTAATCTGGATACTGAAGGAATCCCACAGTCTCAGTGAAGTAAATAAGCCTGACATAAATAATTGGCTGTAAGTGGACCTTTCCGCTACAGAAGTCTCATCTTCAAAGGCTGCAGGAGCATTAAAAGAGTTCCAGGTACATGACAACACAGGGTGTGGTAGAGAAGAGTCCTGCCCTTCCTGCTTTCAGCTAGTTACCTCACTAATGCCAATATTCTTTGTTAGAAGCTTCTAGGAAGCAATCAGTCTTTGTTTATTCAAACCAACACCCAGAGGAGGGTGAGGTGGTTTGAGCTGGATGTTCATTGGTCATGCTTTGGTGTCACATCGCATGACTCCTACCTGGGCAGGATAATGCTGAACTTAAGTAGGTCCCTCAGGAGGAATGAAGATACTCTAGAACTGAAGAACTTTTGAGGATCAGTAAGGTCAGGTGGATTAACAGAAGCCATTAATAATCATCATCAAGGGGACTATTACTCAAATCCACTAACAAAATAAAGCCTGGTGTATGCTTACAGAGCAGAAGAACTGTGAAAGTCTGAAATGGCCATCAAAGGCACCTTGCACCGACAAACTGTTCCCTAAGCAGCAGCAGCAATACTGCTGTGATGCATTGTCCTCTGCCCAAAGTCCCATGAACAGTGGAACATGAACATGGGGGTGGAGAAAGCAACAGGGCATTTTATTTCTGCCAGTTTTGACACATTGTCTCAGCCATGCCTTCCAGAAGTGATTAATCCCCTTTCCTGAGCATCTTGCCATGGGCTGGGAAAAGAGAGCAGAAAAGGGAACACAGGAACAGCATTTAGGAACACAGATGAATATTTTCTTGGCTTTGTTTAAAGGGAGGAGATGAGGCTGCTGCACTTGCTGTTTCACAGGCTTGTACAAGAACCCAGGTGAATCAGAACTGAAGGCATACAGAGAAGGCCCAGTTCTTCAGTGTGTTCACAGCAGTTTGTACTATGCACCCTACTGACTTCAGACACATTAATCACTGCACATAGAGAACATAGAGGCATATCTAAAGCATTACTATTCTTTCTCTGCTGCTTTGCCCATGTATATACATGATTTCATTGTAGATACCAGTTATACGACCCAGGCTTTACTTTAAAAATACGTGGAACAATGAACTGCACCTATGGGTCAAGCTTAATGTAAAAGCCTTAAACATTGTGGTAAGCATCTGTCTCAGAGTTACAGTGGTAACTATACTGATTTGCATAAGGCTGTAAGCAACACTGGAGACTGTGTGTAGAATTCTGGGCAACACCCAAGAACATGCAGCCATCTCAGCAACCTCTAAGTCCAGTGGTTTAACCTTTTTTCCCAATTGCAAACTTTATGTTTTCCCACAGAAAGACATCACTGTACAATAGTTTTAAATCTACTGACAGTAGTTTTTACAGTCTCCTTAGCAAAACAAACCTAACAAAGAAAAAATCCATAGATCTCCCAAGGTTTGTGAGCCACTGATTGAAAAACTACTTCAACAAACTGTATTCCCACTACAACAAGAAAAGAGTCCTTTAGCTGCTGTGAAATTCATAATGTGTACCAGTTTTACAGATAAAATAAACAAGAGAACTCTAGTCAATGCAACAGTCTAGATTGAAGCCTTTTCTCCTGGGACAAAAAACTTCCAACCATCCAGTTTTCCCTAGAGTTGTGCCAAAACCCTCACATCAGGCCCAAACATTGGGTTATAACACATTTACAGCAGAAAGCAAACTAAAATTCTAGAAGCAGTCAGATCTGACACATAAGGAAGCAGCAGAATAACAACATCCTATGAATCATGCTCATCCTTTGCTGTTTTGACATGTTACAGGAGGAAATGTGAGAGTTGCCTAGGGGAATTTCTAAATCCTTCGATTGTCTTCCCTTCTAATATCACAGATGCATCACAACACAAAGCTTGAGTATGTAAATTGCTTTTGATATGAAATTGAATGTTATTTTTTTATTGCAACACCATTTCCAGACACCATCACTTTGCTGGAGCCATTTTCATTTTTACTGCTGATAGAGTTGGACATACACAAAAGCACCAGTAGTTTCATTCTGTTAAAAATCCCAGCCTGTGTGGTTAGTTGAGAAAACATCATCCAGAATCCACAGTGGAAAGATCAGACGGAAGATATCTAACACACTAGCTAGAGCAAATCTGTGGGGACAATTTTTATTCTGTGCCATACTGGTGTAGAAATGTTAGCTGAGGATCACTCTTGCCCTGAAGAGGGGAAAAAAAAAACTCAGAGGAGAAAGCTGGGTGCATCAGCATTCAGAAGACCTTAGTTCAGTATTCAGTCATTCTGAGGCCTTCAGAAAAATCACTTCAGGTCTGTATGTATTGCGTCCCTATCTGTAGAGTGAATTAAACTTGGCCTTTCAGTTAGAAACTTTTCAAATTGCATAGTAAAACCTTAGGACACAAATAAATCTCCCATAAGAAAGAAGGGTTTCAAAGGAGCCTTATTCTAATTATGATAGTGCTTGTTTATCTGGATGTACAATAATGAAGTATCTTATTACTGTCAGAGATTATCAGGACTTCAGTTCTGGTGCTTTGCTTCCAAAACATAATCCATCTATTTCTGTCCACAAAGGGAAGGAATTTCCATGCTACCTTCAACCACCTTTGTGAGGTCCAGAACACCACAGTTTTTCCTCATATAATCCTCACGTAACCTCATGAAAGCATCAAGCATATCCCACCCAAGTGCCAAAAATACTCTTGCATATAGCAACAGTTTTTGTTCAATTTTTATAAGTACAACTTTCAGTCCTTCTAGCAAGCTATACTGAAGCAATAAAATCCAGCAGGTTTCTCAGAAATTTCTGTAGCAACTTGCAAAGAAGAGGAACAAGTGAGTTGGCTGGCAGTACAGTAAAGTAGTCTAAGAAACCATACACTTTTTTGCTTACTGCTTGCTCTAAAACCCCCCAAAAATAAACAAACCAGAAAAGGTATGGGAGAATGTGTGCTGAGCACCTAGGAACATGCTGCCCTACCACTTTCTCAGTCTTTTTCACAATTCCCTCCATGTCAGAACTGCATCAGCAGCATTGCAAACTCAAATGCAGCCTTACTTAATTGAGTCTTGGCCATGTTCAGTCTTGTGCTTTAACATATTGTGAAGAACAGCTGCTTTGATTTAACTTCCCCTTCTACATTATCAACTTTCTATGATATCATGGCCAACAGTGTGATTGCATCTCTTCCTACTATGTATATAAGAAATATTTCCCTATAAAAAGTCTCGGGAAGGTAGGTCATGGAATAAACATACTTGTACAAACAAATCCTTCAAGCTTCTCTTACTCACCATCTCCAAGACTAATGTACGTGAAAAAATGGTAGACCCTTGTACCATATGATGAAAACATTCAAACCACCTGGACTGTAACACTGGAACTCAGTGTCTTTACATCTTGCTTCAAGTCTTTGGAGAAAATGTACATTTTCTGCTATGACAACTGCAATTAAAGGGCAGTCAGTAGGCAGCATGGGTTTTCAGTTAAGATTTAGCTGTGCTACCTCTTTCCTTGCTAACAAAATTCCTACAAACAATATGTATACACTCCGGTATGGAAAGGGTTGCAAGAATACATATAACTCTGTGCAGCTCAACTCAAACTGTCTTGCTTTGTACTCTCAATATTACCTTTAATTATGTGATCACAGGCTTTATTTTCACCCACACCTTACCTCTTCCCATTGAATTGTTTCCTGACTCAACATAATTTCTCTCACCCACATCTTTCAGTTCCTGCCCTCTTCTCAGCTTTCTTGTTTCAGTCTTACTCTTCTTGCTCTGTTAGTCCTGAGCTCACTGCTGAGTGCCTCATTTCTCTTCTGCCAATCAAGTCCCAGTCTAAGTCCAACAATATCCCGTTTCTCATTCTTTATCCTCTTCCACTTACAGCCCAGCCAGCTGTTGTATTCCCCATTATACCTCCCAACCATTAAAAACCATCATGTAAGACCAGGAAGCCCTTAATTTTCCATCTCTCTTTGTGTAAACCCAGCTCCTTTCCAGATCAGTCTCCAGCACTCATTTTCTTCAGAATCTCCTTCACTTCTAATCTGATGACACTTTCCCCCCTCATCTTCCACCTGCCTGATTCTCTTCTGCTTGGTCCCTCCCAGTCCTTAATCTACACCTGTCTTCCAGGTGGTTGGGGGTTTTTTGTGTGTTTTTGTTGTTTTTTTTTTCCTTTTTCAGAATACAGATCATGTTCCTTTCCCTTACTTCCTGAAGGTCAGCATGATGGGCTCAGTAAAAGCAAAGAGAGAGTACTTTTCTGCCTTCAGATCTGGCACCTGAATCCACATTTGGACTTGCCAAAAGCAAACATCAGGGTCTGTCCTAGGAGTGAGTGACCAACTTAATGGTGTATGTGCCTTCTCACTGCACTTAGTTGTAAGGGAATAGAACAAACCCCCACTTCTCACTGAGGAAACATGTTAATGACAGAGCATAAATCATTGAGGGGTTTAAGATTTCAGGGCAGAGAAAGCCAGCTGAGCATAGGCAAGGTACCCTTTTCAACAGCAGTCAAGTCTACAAGCCTTGTGGTTATATTATACACATTTTAGCTAGAAAGCAAAGAGGTGCTAGAAGAGAGGCAACACTTTATGAGAAGAAAAATTAGTGCACATATCCAAATATAAAAAAAATAGGCTTATCTGTTTGTTGGTTTGTTTTTTTTTTTTCCCCTAGTCTTTCCTCCATATTCTTCTGCCTGGTGAAAACTGTTGGATTGTTTCTTATACCTCTTGTCTGAGTTTTCACATCTCGTCTACTTCTCCTCTGTTAAACAAGGACAAAAAAAAATAACCTCAGAACTTCCCCTGTCTTATTTCAGGAGCTTCCATGAAATTGTACTGGTTTACCACATGTCAGATGACATAAACTTGCTCAGGGTTGCTGCAGGTGGATCGTGCTCAGAAGGCTAAAAGGGCGTGTCAGTGCCGTAACTGAATCTCCTCGGCCAGCTCAAAAGGCCCATCATATTACCACTTACAGCTTGCCTCCTCATTTAGGGATGCCAATATTATTCCAGGTTTCAGTGTTGCTATTGGAAATGGTCAGACATCTTCTGATCTCATTGTTTTAGTACTGTGAAACAGTTTAGAGTCTGTAATAGATTTATAGAAATAACAACTATTCAATAAAACCCAATAAGATTCATGGGTTGACCCTGGAAAGATTTAAGAATAAAAGGCTGAAGTTATGCCTCTGGGATACAGTGGATTAATGACAAGTTGAACAAATGAGCTTTTTAAGAACTAGCCATTTTTACCAAATATAACTATTTGTGTATCAATTTGCAGGTATTTGTCCAAGATGGACAGAGGTGAAGAAAGGTTGTATTTTAAGAAAGGGCTACCACTAGTGCTAGGCACAGAACTGGACTGCAGACAGTGTGAAGCTACTCAAGGCTTCCAGAATTGCTGAAAGGATCTCATATGCTCAGTAAACTACTCCTGGGAACACAGACATTCTAATACTCTTGAGAAATGCCAAAGGAGCTAAATAGAGTTAGGTTCAAGCAGAGGCCAGTTAGGTCCAACTTACTGGATAAACTATAGAAACTACACCCTACTTTCCACCTGAGAGACCTGAATGGAAGCATCTTTTGATATATTGAAATTAAGTCTGTTTACTTGGAAAATGGTAGCAAAATAGTTAAATCCTACCTGGAGCAAGAGATGAAAAGAGAAAGCACAGGAAGCAAGTTCATTTATGCAAAGAAGAGCCACAATAATAGCACATACAGTTGTGCCAATCTAACCAATAAACAAAGAGTAGTGCAAGATTCTCTGATTCATAAGGAACACATGACTTGCAAAGCCATTCAATTTTTATTTTTTTTTTCAGCCTGGCTGGACAGAGAAAACCTTGTGGCTTTGTAAGCCAATTGTGATGCCACTCTCTGGCACCAAGAAGACATTCCGGATCCTGAAACTTTTGTATCACATGAAGCTGAGTAATGTGAAGGTGCGTATTTTCAGTTTCAGCAAAAGTATAGGGAGCAAACTGCTCATTCCTATTTTTTTTTTTTTTGTTCCAGCAGCATAGATGTATGTTATTTCACACATTTGTCATGTTAAGAAATGGAAGATAGGATGGGTTTTCTTAATGGTATATTTATGACCAGCATTATGCTAATTTCTAGACTTCAAAATAAAAAGATTCAGGTTAGCTATATTCCTACCAGTAGAAACTGGTCAGATATTCAAGGCAAAAATAACTCAAAGAAAAAGAATCACAGTTATAAAGGACAAAACTACACCACCAGAGGTTATACAGTTTCAACAGGAGCTAAGGCATATTATTCCCAGCCTCCATCATCTCAGTCTCTAGGGATAGTACTCTTCAGTTCTTTTTATATGAATGAACAACTGAGGTGCAAGCAGTAAAACTCCTAGCACAGACAAAACACAGGAATGAAACTTGACACTGAGATACCCATTAAGACTGTCTAAATACCTTCAGGATTATTTCCCATCATGCAAAGATCCATGCAAAATCTTCTGCACTCCATAATTTAGGTATTGTTCCCTTGCTTTTCATTACTTCTCCCGTAACCCAGGAAACTGCTGCTCATTTGCAACACTACTGCAACACTACTGCAACACTACATATGCCACTCAGTCCTTCCTCTGGAGTGTCTCCATGTGGTGTGGCTCGGTAGATCTCTACATTCATCTTCCATCCTCAGAACATTTGATTGCTCTTGCAGGGCCATGGCTTCTTGATAATAGCTGAAAAGTTTGAGAGTTTGTTCTGTTCCGTGTTTAATTCCACTAAAAAGAGTATTTGTATGTTCTTGGCCATCAGCAAGAAACTGTTTTGCAGGTCAAATTTTCAACAAAAACATTCCTGTGTCCATCCACTGTGGGAGGGCTGAGGGATAGAGGGTGGAAGGAAGACTCAAAAAGGGCAAAATGCTTTTGACAACATCAGAATTTGTACAGCTTCTAAAGGAGTGATTTCTTTCCAGTCTGTCTCCAAAAATTTCTATTGAAAAAAAATTATTTTAAATTCAAGTACGAAGGATTTTTCACCCTTACATTAGAAAAGCAAGTGAATGAAGCTGTTTACTGTATCATATTCTTTTTTTGATTAAATCCTCTGGATTCTGATATTATATAAATTCACTTCAGGAGTTGAATGGATTTGTGTTGGTAAGTAAGCTAAAATAGTCTCTTGGATTTGCAGGATTTTGTAATGTGTATTAACTGGTGTGGCTTGCTGCTAAAACAAACTTGCATACCTCATTTTGAGACAATAGCAGAAGGGTTCTGTCTGCTAAACTAGGACAGCAGTAACTCTTGTTGAGAGCATATTACTAGCTCTTCTATGAGCTCTGAGTTTTGCAAATAACTAGAGTCTCCCAGGGAGCTGACAGCAATCCAAACCCAGACCCGGCACAAACCTTCTGGGCTCTCCTAGCAAAGATACCACGCTCATTATTCAGAGCACAAGGCTTCTCATCCTCCCCAGGCAGACAGCGGAGAAGCATGGGAGGTCAGAAAGTGCGTGCAAAAGAGGTCATGGTTGCTGTCCTACTTTTTATCTTGCTGATGAAAGATTCACTTTTAACGTTTTATTAAAGACGGTTGTCATGTAACCTGTCCCCTTTTTTCCTTTGCACACCGCTTGATGTCAGCTAGTCTTTGCTTATTAGATAAAGGGGGCAGATGTTTATTCACTACAGTAACAGCTATGCAGACAGGCTCAAGACCTGTCACAAACATGATAAGATCTGTGTTTAGCCTTGCACTGATAGAAAACATAGTGTCACAAGATAAATGTCAATGAAAGTGGTGCTGAAGGCTGATCCTTTTTATTATGGGAAGTGAACAGTGTTATCAAAGCTGTCAGGTGTAGAAGAGTCATTTAGTACAGACAACTTTGATATCTTTGAAAGGAATAAAATGAAGGGAACCCATTCAATTATTGCCAGGAATGACTCCTCACCCTCCCCCAGGACAATTGTTTTAAGTGCTGGAAGGACAGGAAATAGCTCATTATTTTAAGTGGCTTGAACTGCTTTTCATCCCTCCCAGTTCTACTGGGAAAATATTTAATATGGAACAAACACAGTGGGATCAATAGTCTCCCTCCTGTCAGCTTTTAACAGTAACTTCACTAACATTTGTGGGCAGGGATCAAGGGGTAAAAAAATTCCTGGGTTAATTTATTTCCTGCCTAAGTAGGTAAAGCACATCAAATATCCAGCACATTCTGTTTGGTTACATGCAATTTTCACCTGAAGATTTTCAGTTTATACTCTTGTTAAGTATAAACAAACTAATGGCAAACACCAGTGTCCATTAAGGCCAACTAAAATATTCTTCTCTATCAGTGATGCTCTTTGGTTTCATGTGAAGTGGAGATCTATTCCAACTGTAGTAAGCATGCAGCACACCTTCAACCACATTTCAGCCTCAGCACAGCGGCTCTGTGCCACCATCCAACCAGCAAGTTCAACCAGGATTGTGTATAGGTCTGTCCCAATGATCCCATCAAACTAATTTTGCCTGTTAGTCTGAACCTCAGTCCTTGACTGATCCTTAGCCCCAGTGGTCAGCCCTAAACCAGCCTCAGCCATTCTGTTTTGCCATTTTGTCTGTGGGTCTAGCAGCATCATTCGCTCTGAACTCAGACACATCCAAAATGTAGATTTAGCCTGTGGGATGTTTTCAGCTGCCAAACCAAATCCTGCTAACCCAAATTCTGGCTGCGAAACCAGCAGATCAATCTTTGCTGGTTTGAGCCCTGTTCTCATAATAAACCAGTGACTCCTGGCAGTCCCTATGGCTTTTATAATTTGATTTATTTCTTTTAATATTGATTTGTTTTAATATTTTCTCTTTAGACAGACAACCTTAATCCAGATTAGCAAACCTGTTCCAGACATTGTCTGTACCCTGGCATGCACTTCCCTACAAAGCATCCCTTAAAGTCATCCACTTTAACATATACTCAGCAACCCCAGCCAGGACCACAATGACCTATATTTAAATGCCTTTTGATGACCTTGGTCACCTACCCTTCCCCATCACCCTCACTAAGCACAGACCTAGACTTGAAAATTCTTCTCTTCAAAAAAGTGATCCTTTCTGCTTGTCTTCCCTGCCAGCATGGATATTAATCCCAATACTATCATTGCTTTAGCCCATCAACTTCCTATAAATTGAGGTAAGACCTAGAGTCTTACTTCCAAACTAGTTATAATACTGTACACAATTACTCAAGTCTGAGTAAATTCTCTAGTTACAGCACTGGCTGCCAATGTAGAACTCAAGCAAGTAATCCTAATTTCTTGCAGTCCCGTACCAGTGTCCACCCCCATACCAGCAGGATTTAGTCCCTGCTGGATTTAGTCTATCAGCAATAGTCTGGAATTACATATATAAGCTCTGTGGTATCATCCTCACTGCTTTACTTAACTGGTGGTACTCACATGGCCTAGACCTACAATTACGTAGTTAACACAAGCCACTGTGAGCATTAAATTTATCTGTGCAGCCCCTACAAAGCCTAACTTTCTAGTTCCAGCTGATCCCTTCCTACTGTCTTCAACTGGTTAATCCATAGCTTGGCTTAGTTAGGCAAATAAGAAAATTTATAGCCCCTGATAGCAGCAGTTACTTCACAGGGACTGTAGCCTAAATAACTCTCTTGGTGTTTCCTAATCCTAATTAAACTCTGCCTGCCTCGGAGGAGAGCCACATTGCAGCCTGATGAGGTGACTAAGCCTAAACATCAAGTGATCACATTTAGGTTTGATTTCAGGTTAAGGTTAATTGCGCCAGCTGATTGTTACCACCACAGGTTTAAATTTTGCTGGGTGGCTCTGGGTGGGTCTGCGAAGTCTTAAATACAGTCATATAAATCAAGCCTACTTTTCTTGTCTTCATGAACCCTAACTGTGGTTCTTGGAGGATCTCCTGGGACCAACCTTTCCCCTAGCTGGTCTGCCTTACCTTATGCTTCTTGTTCTGATAACCTGTATCTAGCAAGATGATGTCTGGAAGTACTAATTTTAGGTGGAAGAACACCATGCTTAGCCATACTTGAAGAATGTATCAGCCCAAATTCTAACCCTGGAATAGATTTAAGAATTTAAATTATTTTCCTGGTTTATAAGGAAGTCACCCTCTGTGCTTCATGAAAAGAGGTCCAGAAGCACAGTGTATGCTGTTGAATAGCCTACAGTAGAGAGATGTGGAGGTCATACAAGCTTGACTCTATGTGCTGTTTAGATGTACAGTAAGTCTTTTGACTTAGACAGTAATGGCATTTCCCTTAAATAATGATAAATTAATTGGAAATCCTGCACCTTTAGGGAATTATCTCTTCACTCAGAAATACATGATGTTGCCAATTAAATAGTCACCCAAGCATTTGGCTTTTGAGGCCACAAAATGTTATTCTGAAATTTTGTTTTATTTTTAAAATACAATGTGGTCTACAAACACTTTTCACTCAAGTAAATACAAGTCCAGAAGAAAATACAATACCTCATTGACTAGTTTTATCGTGTCACAGATATCCTTTCAGACCCCCATTCTTATGGAGGAAGCAAAGCTGTATTCAAAAGGCAGTCAAGATCTCGCCCTTTCCCTGGAATCTAGGTTTCATTCCCCACGTATCAAAGGAGTCATGTCTACACATATAATCTATAATGTACCCATTTCTCAGGGACTGTCAGCACTGTATCCCCTAGGTAGCTTCACATGAAAATTCAACATCACCAACATCTGGTGGTAGATGATAAAAATTTCCCTCTTCTTTTCCAGACTGTGCATACCTGGGACAGCAACACAATTTTATTTGAGAGCTACTGGACTCTATTTGCTTCTTTGGGGTGGAAACAAAGCGCAAGCCAATTGAGAAACCAGAAGCTGTGCCTGGAAGTGCCTGAACACAGGAGGTGAAGCTAATCTACTTGTTAAAAGCAGGAGGTAAAATGCGCTGCAGAAATGGCTGGAGGGCTGCACTGGCTGCTTGCAAAGCTGAGGACATAAAGCACAGGCAGCACAGCCCTTCCCCGGGACACTGCATGCATCCCCAGCTGCAGTGCTCTGAAACATGGCCATCTCACAGCACCCCAGGAACAGGGCACTGGCACTGGCTCTGGGTTCGAGGACCCTCATCCCTTCTACAGCCACCCAGCCCACAGAGCTGCTGGGCGTCTGGAGACCCCAAGCCCAGACTCTGAAGGCAGCCCTGGAAACAAGAGCTGTGCTGATTGCAACATCCAGGTCCTAGGGAAGACCTGTGAACATCCAGTGCTCTGCTGTTTTCCTCCTGGGATTTTGGAAGAGGCTATTACCTCTGGAAAGGAGCAATTAAAAGAGACTGTTTCAGTTTGGATTTGGAGCTTTTGAGAAAGTTATTAGAAGGCATAGCACATTATTTTTTGCACAAAACACATGAATGTCAAACAATAAACAAAATTGATTGCTATGCTGAAAAGAAGACTGTGCTAGAGTGATAGATTAAGTGCTACTTGAAGAGAAAGGCCCATGCAGAATGGAAATTAGAGTTGTTTAAATACAGTCAAATATTTCCACAGTGGAATACTCATCAGTCCTTTTTTAAACATCATCCCAAAATTTGATTAAAGCAAACAAAACTGATTTTTGTTTTAGCTCTCATTCCCCTCTATGGCCTCCTCTCCAACATTCTTAATTATATTTGTTTTTCTTTTTTTCTTCTTTTTTTTTTTGTTTTCATTTTTTCATTTGTCAGCAAAGCAATTAGTTATCCTACCTTGGATGGAAATTTTCAAGTCAAAATTTTACATGAAAATATTTTTCCAGAACGCAAATTTTCCCCTCAAATAAGTGAAGTTCATCCACATGCACAGGGCCTGCTTTCAACAAGGCATGAAGCCAGCCATCATGAGTCCTTTGAAAATTCAGATAGTGAAGAGACATTATGCTCAAAGATAGCTTTCCCCCTGACTGAAACAGCAATAATTATTGTCTGCCTCTGTCCCCTCTTTATGGGTTCTCCTGACCTGTACAGTTATCCAGTTCTGGCATCACCAGTAACTCTTTGCAGCTTTCCAACCTGGAGGCCGATGACATATTTGAAAATCAAAGTCTCTCTTTTCCTGTGGTCTGACCCATTAACCTCAGCACTGCTGGGCTGCATCTGAGAGAGGAGGCAGAGCAAGAGGGGTCTTTCCACAGTAAAAGAGGGTGAACCTCTGGACACCAACCAGTAAGGTCTGGCGAGCTCCTACAGCCTCACACGACTCAAGCAAATGTCAGAGCTGAGGGTCCCGCTTCACAGGATGTAAAATGCAACCCCTAAGGATGATACAGGACATGACCCTGAGATGTCAAGCTTCACAGCATTCATGCCACATATCCACTGTTGGTTGATTACCAAGAACAATGTTTGAACTTCGCTTTCCATGTCATTATCCTTCATTGTCCCTCGTTTTACCTCATCTCATCTTCCATAGCTAAGAGGACAGACTTTATTTTTCCTGACACTGCACTAACATCTGAAAGGCAAGAGCCGTAATGAGCTTTTATGGCTATTTGCCTCTAGATCAGAAATAGTTTTTAGGGTAATTTTGTGCAGAAACAGCACTTTCTGTCTGTGATGAAGCTGCAATGTGAAGTACTCTCCTCTCTGACCCCAAACATACACTCTTAGAAAAGACATTTTAAAGAGCCCATTAAAGGTAATTATAACAAGCCACAGACTGATGACAGAACACGGTAAAAAATTACTCCAAAAAGGAAACACCATCAGTGAAATACTGTTTCGGCCTCTTTACTGTAGTTCATGGCATAATTTCAGCCTGTTTCCAAATTATCATTGATTAATAATTACCCTACAGTTTTTAAAGAATAGGTGAACAGGTCTCTCTGCAGTGAGACTGCAATTCTTTTGCTCACCCTTGCAGACAATACCATGGGGGCAAGGCACAGTGGCAAGAGCTGCATGGTGGTCCACAGGGAGCCTCAGGGAACAGATGTTCTCCAGAGCATTGGAGCTGTTCTAGGTTACCACCCACACCTATGCCCAAACAAAACTGACATAAAAATCCAGGTCAGGGGCTGCCATTGAGTGATGGTTGAAAAAATTGTATCTGGCCACATTTATGCCAGCTTGATTGTTGTCAGCATCACTTTTCTGAATTCTTACTCACTTGAAGAAGTCCTGCTCTTTCTTCAGGTCCTGCTGCTGCAGCCGCTGATTTATCGTCCAAGACTGCCAGAAGAAAAAAATTGGCAGGGCTAAAAAGACAAATTCAGATCATAAATATCTAATACCAAATAATATAGGTGTTTGGTAGGCCCTTATTTTCTTCTTACTTGTAAATGCAGGGATAAAAAAAGACAATATGACAATCACTTCTCTGCCCCTTTTAAAATAATACAAAACCAAACCAAACCCCAAAACACTTACCTTCCTCAAAGGACAACATTTACTTGTTGTTGTGAACCAATAATTGCCGATATGAGACAGTTAGGCATGTATTGTTTCTGTTAAGGATTTGTTTTTAAAACACTGAGCCTGCAATAATTTAAATAGTGTCCCAAAGAAAAAGAAGTTAGACTTCTCTTGAAATAGGAAGTTGGGATACACAAATTAAAATACCTTTTTAGAAAATTGTGTTTAGAACTTGAAATGACTTCTTAGTTAAGTAGAGAGGTTTTCTATTGCATATTAGAAAACAACTTGAATTGTTTGGTGAAGTGCCACCTTGTGGCAAGCACCAAACTCGGTTTGGGGCTGAAAGCTCTTCATTGTGTATCCCCTGCTTGGGTGTGGGCATAGCACACAGGGATTTTACTGAGGGCAATCTTGAATCCGGGTTCCTAAGGAGATGTAAAATGGAAATTTCACCTTAAATTAAACATGAGACTTTTGCTTTATACTCATATTAAATGCAATTTCCTAGTAGGTGTTATCAAGAGTGACTTTTTTCTTTTTCCATATAAATTAATATATAAGAAGTATAGATGATCCCTGTCATCCAAAGTCCAGTTGAAACCAGCATCTTCACTTTTGGTTCAAGCATGAAATAATAATTCAATGACTCGATACTATTTAATTTTATTTCATTCTTTGTCTTTAACTACGTTCCTCATACTGAGAATCATTCCTATGTATTGATTTGTAGAAGGTGTTACAAAGAGATAAAATTCCACTTGGAGGCCTTAGGTGCAATGATACTGTTTGGAGCTACTTTTTTTCTGGTATATTATCTGGTAGTCTGGAGAGAAATATTGTTTTTCCTGCAAACTTCAAGCTTAATAGCCTGAGACCATTTCAGCTACAACACAACTTTCGGCTTCTGAACAAACATTTTCTCCCCCTTCTCTCTCCTCCCTTGAGATTTTTTCTTTGGAAAATTTTTCTTCAGCACAAGGCCTTTTATCTGTCTCAGTAGTTTTCTCTCAGCCTTTCTGAACTGAAGCAAAATAAAACTTAACACCAGTAGTAAACAGACAGGTTGTATAGACAGCTTAAAATCCTCTTAGGCAGTCACCCTATCACCAGTTCAGCCTCAAATTAACGATGTTTAATTCTGCAACATTGCTTCTGTCTTCCTCTGCAGCTTCCTTCACTTCAGGCAAAGGATCATGGGTCCCTGTTGTACTGATCAGCAAGATACCAGTCCTATTCCTTGAAGAACTTTTACTAGGTATAAAATCCAAATCCATGCTTGGCTGATTGTGAAAGGTCTCAAAGTCAGTTTCTATGTGCATGCAAACCTAACTTACTATAAAATTACTGTTTAGATCCCCTCCTTTGCCCCCAGGATTTGGGGGTGAAGAGGGAAAAGAGATGCACATAACTGGAATTGGCAGTGGTACCTTAGATACCTCTGGATATTAAGGGTCAGATTGGCAGGATAACAAAAAAACATTGCACACTATGCTCTGTATTTAAAAATCTACACAGAAATCAATCCAAGATTTATTTTAGTTAGAATTGTGTAAATTCCTTCCAATGAGCAGCAAGAAGCAAATATTGTGAATGCCATTTCCCTTTTCCTTTACCATAAACCATCACCTGAACAAAACATCTGCTACAGCCAGCATTTCATTCTAAATTGGAGGTTAAGTGAGATTTCAAGTTAAAATTCGGTTTTGAGAGAGGACATCCATACATTTTGCTCCAAATTAATATTTTAAAGATAAACGCCTTAGTTTTATTAGGCTTCCTTCCCAAGTTATTCTTTTGGTAGTCAAATATTTAGCTGGGAAGCATATTTTGGACAATAAAAAATATTAAGATGGTGAACTGAACACACTTCAGCAATAAATCTCGTTTTGAGAGTCATTCCAGTTCTATGTCAACATAAAGCCATTATTAACTAGTGTTGCTTAGCCCTTCCACAGACAGGAAAAGTGAAACTTCTGGGGTTAGAAATGTTTCTCTAAGTTACAAAAATAGTTCAGCTTTGTGTCCAAAGCAGATGTTCATGCAAGTTATGATTTTACTACCCACCATTAAGAGGAAGTTAACTGGACAGCCTAATTGCCCACCAGCTTCCACTAAATTCTTCAATCTGTCTTTGAAAATCTTTTCTTTTGTGTAGAGACACCAGTTTGTAAGGGATTTCCCCCCCCCAGATGACTTACAGAGTTTTTTAACCTTCCAGGACATATGGCACATTTATTGAACAAACTGTGCTACATCATATGACCAGCTGCTTTTGCTGGTGTTATTAATGTCACATTGGTGGCATAAGGTTTTCTGTTACAAGCTTGTTTGCAATACTTGTTTATTCCTTACTGGAAAATTTTGCATGTGGGAATAGAAATTCCTGTTACGGGAATGTAGGGGAAAAGGGAGGATATCATTACTGTGCTGTTTCATTCCCTTTCACCTTTCTTCATATCTTCAGGTTCACAAGGTATTTCTGCAGGCTTTTCTTATCCGTCTGTATGTTCTCTTCCAGTACTGTCCTGGGCATGATGACTGTCCGTGCAGTGAGGTTTTGTGTGCATCAAAGTCTCTCTTGAAGGAACTAGACAAGGCTGATTCTTAAGTGTCATAATTCTGCTAGTAAAGGCTAGTCCCTGTAGCCCTAGTACTTCTTTCAATACTGTATCGTCATGTCTCTTCCTCTGTGCTCAGGACCGGTGCATCCCTGTGCGTAGGAAATCAAGTAAACGAGGTAAGAGGCCTGCATGGATGAAAAAGGAGCTCCTAGTGAAACTCAAAGAAAAGAGTAAGCTCCATGGAATGTGGAAAGAGGGTCAGGTCACTTGGGAGGCATACAGGAATGCTGCCAGAGCATGTAGGGAAGCAACTAGAAAGGCCAAGGTTCACCTTGAACTAAGTCTGGCAAAGGACATCAAGGATAACAAGAAGGGCTT
>NW_009259860.1:3550294-3575317 GCF_000687185.1 Egretta garzetta
AGAAAGAGTCCAGAGGAGGGCAACTAGGATGATAAAGGGACTGGAGCACCTCCCCTACGAGGAAAGGCTGAGAGAGTTGGGCTCGTTCAGCCTGAAGAAGAGAAGACTGAGAGGGGACCTTATCAACACATACAAATATCTTAAGGGCGGAAGTCACGAGGATGGAAGCAGTCTGTTTGCAGTGGTGTCCAGCGACAGGACAAGGGGCAATGGGTGCAAACTGAAACATAAGAGGTTTCAGTTGAATATGAGGAAAAACTTCTTTACTCTAAGGGTGACAGAGCACTGGAACAGGATGCCCAGAGAGGTTGTGGAGTCTCCTTCTCTGGAGATATTCAAAGCCCGCCTGGATGAAGTCCTGTGTAGATTGCTCTAGAAGAATCTGCTTTAGCAGGGGGGTTGGACTAGATGATCTCCCGAGGTCCCTTCCAATCCTTGCGATTCTGTGATTCTGTGATGTCTCCTCTAGTTAAGTCTCTTCCCAGTCTGCAGATCCTATTCCAATTCCTAGCTTTTCAGGCTTAAGCACATGGCACTTTATCAAAGGCTTCAGTGTCAATATAATTCCAAAATAAAATATTTGGATTATCTTATCAAAGAAAGCTATTAAACTAGCTAGCATGGTCTAACTTTGGTAAATCTGTGCCATATTTGATTCCAATTGTATTTTCATGGTTTGCTTTGGGCACTGTCATATTATTGAGTCTAAATTAATAAGCTTTAAGTTGCACAGAACATTTTTACTTTCCCTTTCCCATAAAATGTTGCTGCTCTCAATTGCACAATATTTTAGCTGACCTGACAAAATTATTCAAACACCTTACAGATGGACTTACAGTTTCAAATATAATTTTTAGGTTCTTGGATGGAAATTACCTACTGTCTTGATGCAGATATATTGTTTAGTTTCTGTCTTGTAAGGCAATTTCTGTCTATCATTCTGTAATTCTTTAACGTCTTCTGTGCAAGATCAGCTTAGTTCATCTCACTGAAAATGGAGGTCGACTATCGCTGACATGAAAAAATGCATCTGGATCAGGCTAATCTTAACTCTGCATTTATTGCATTTTCATTTATATGGTCAAAGAACCTTTTCAGTATTTCCTTTCCAAGGTCAAATACAGCTTTGGCAGCTTTCTTTTTATTTCTAAAATTCCTGACCTTAGTTCCTTTTGCATATTCTCAAAACTTCTATTCATTAATATTTTTTGGAGATAATCTGAATTACCGTTTCATGATTTGAATTCACTAGTTACTGTCTACTAACTTGCTTTTTGTAAGAGATATAAATTTCAGAAACCAAACATAGATACTGTTAGAGAGCTAAGAAATCAAGTAAACATAAAAAATTATTAACATTCCCAGTTGTAGAAGACACCTAAAAGGCCTAAAAATATTTTTTCTTTCTTCCTTTTTCTTTTTTTTTTTTTTTTTGTTTTTGTGATACAGCCATTGCAATCTAAGTCAAAACAATAGCAATTATGACATTTTATGAGACAAATAACTATTTGTGGAAAAAGGGCCTATCACTGACTACATCCATGGATTTTGGTTCCCTTAGCATCATTACCAATAGATACTCAGCAATGTCAAAATTTTACACAAATCACACAGTTCTAATTTGTGTGAGAGTTGCTGGCTGACAACACTTTAGAGATCTCTGCTCACATCCAAATCTGAGGCTCCTTTCAAATTTTCCTTAATGGTGCCAATCCTTTGCTACCTATGTCACAATTCCTTTTCTGTTGGTCATCAGTTCAACATGAACTTAGGTCTATTTTCTCATAATTTACAGATATCCTTTACAGCTGTTTTATACAACCCTTATGTGAATAAACCTTCATGAGAAGAACAGGCAGCAAAAGTCACGGGGAGAAGTGACATCACACTTCATAATTGCTACACCTAGAGCTTCTGAGTTATTGCTTTTTTCTAGCTTTTCACTTCCTCTCTTCTCCTCGTGACTTCTGCTACCTGTTCTTGCCTCTATATAACAAGTGAAAGCATATAGTTATCATACACTCAATTTTCTGGTATTTATTTATTTATCTTAATTTTCTCATATGCTGGCCATTTCAGATTTCAAACCTGAACCAGTTTTTCCCCATCATATATTTTTGGAACAAACACCAAGCAGCTTCAATGAATGGCAGGAGCTTTCTCTCCATGCCCAGATGTAGTTCAGAGTACTGCAAATAGTGACCAAAGAAAGAAGGACTTGTGAGACTTTTATCAAGAATAGGTCACACTAGCGTTCTTCACTTTTCTTCCCCCTCTAATTCCTGTGCTTGATGTTCCTTTTCTTTTTAAGTCTGTCATAAAAACATACCTTTCTTCCTTAATTTATGTGTGGCAGCTGTAACTAGCAGGCAGGTCTCCTCATTCTCTGACCCACAAGACTTATGGCCTGCTCAAAACATGAGTGCATGCTTTTGCTTTAAGGATTGAATAGTTTTAATGGCTGCTATCCCCTTCACAAGAACTGATTTTGCCATGCCATTTTTCTTCTGCTGTCAAGCTTCTGTATGCTTCTTTTCATCCACCTAAGTAAAAACACTTTACAAAGGAAGCTCTATTATCTTCATTTTATAAATAAGTCAAATGAGTCACAAAGGAAAAATATGCTAGCTAAGAACATTCAGCAGGTCAGTAACAGAGCTAAGAATAAAATCCAGGTCTCTTGACCCCAATCCAAAGTACATTGGATCACCCTGTTTTAATCCACTGAAATCACTAAAGTGGATGACTTGTTAAGTTGCTACTCAGTACACACAGGAATGGCAGAAACAGGCATTTAAGTCAAAATCCAAGCTGGTGCTTGTATAACTGAAATAGTGATTGGCTAAACTGTAAGTAAAACCAAGAGTGAATTCCAAAGACCTTTGTCTACTTTACTTTTGTGCCATGGGTGCCACAGGTCAAAGTTCTCTTCATAATTGTAAGTTATATGTAAATTTTTGTTGTCCATGCCCCATGCTTGGTAAAATGGGTTAAGATGATAACCCATCTCCTTCTCACCCAAAAGTACTTGTCTTCCTATTTACATCATTCTCAAAGTATAAATTACATATCTCCTTGCAACTGCATAAATGTGCTCTGAGCACACCTGGTACTCACTGAAATCACTGAGGTTAACACAGCATGTAGAAAGCATGGCTGGAGGAGGAGATAAATGAGCCTTGCTTTTACCTAATAACTCAATGTCTAGGAGAGGTGCCTCAGACTGAAGGAACTCAATCTAAATTACATTTCTGTTGAAGCTGGGGTCAGACAGAGAGCAAGACAAGACAAAACTTGGCTTTATAGTCTGACAATTAGAGGGCTGAGTACATGATGTGGGATTCAGGAGTCTGAAGCCAGGAACATCTCTGTCTGTCAGCTAATGACTGCTAATTTAGATTCAATAAGCCATCATAGGAAGACAATCAGATTATTTATTGGTACCCAGTTATGATGAGAGTGAGGAGGTGAGGCTTGAAGCCAGATTCCTCAAGCACTACCTCAGGCTGTAAAGGTATGTGCCAGCTTCTTGCTCTCCTACTGGCTTATGTTGAATAAATTCAACAGCAGTTGCATATGGCTATTTTTCCAAGTCTATTCTACAGCCTGATGCCTAGGGTGTTCTCTCAAAGAGATGTGTGTTTAAATTCCTGCAGGAGAAATTGAAGCAAGGTCTCTCATTGCTGGGGAGAATGCCCTGCCATGGAGATAGCAGGAGAGAGAAAGGGAGCGAGAGAATGAAAAATCAAAATAAAAATAAAACGAAGGCTGCTGCCAGCTACCCTTTCAAATGGATGTCCCCTCCAGGCAGCTGTGTTTGAACATACAGCTGAAGTTTCCAAATGCTGGAGTGGCTTCTTGGTGGTGAATCTCTTTTCACAGATCCACCTAAAAACAGCAATAAGATCATAACTATGTTCTGTGAATAAAGTTGGATTTCAAACATGTTGTTCACCTCTGAATTCCTTTGTAGCTCCCCACCTGGTTTACTGGGTATTTTGAAACATATTTCCATTCACCTAGCCAAGGTGGATACCTGTATTTTGGATTCTGCTTCTGTCCCATTCTAGACTTGACCTTTTCATAAAAGTACTTTGTAAAAGAATTCTGGGTATAAAGGCTAGGTGAAGTCAGATGACATTGGCAAGTTAACTGAATTTTACCAGATTTTATGGAAATATGCATGAAAAAGTCTTGCAGGTGAGCCCTTGAAGGGTTAGTGGAATTCTGTTAAAATCAACACAGAATTAGCATTGCAAAGGTGACTGACTTATTGCTACCTAGGTGTGATGAAAGAGGAGGTGAAGCCTGAAGCAAACATATCAAGACAGCTGACAGTTTATGCTCTTTATTTTAAAGCAGATGGATGACCACCATTTATAAAATACAGCAAAATAAACAGTTTCAATCAGCCGCAAAAAAGTGCTGTCTCTTCAAACAACAGACTGGCTTGGTGTTGGTATGCCATCATAATCATCTGAGTAGTGCTGATACTGGTCAGTAAGAAGAGGCTGATGCAACTCATCCTTATTTTTCTTGACACGTACAATGCATGCAGCAGTAGCGAAGATAATTGCAACAAGAACCAGTGCAGTCACTATTGCGATAGTTATCATCTCTGTGACACGGAGAGCCCGACCTACAGGAAGGAAAGCAAAAAAGGGAAAGTTATTAAAAGTAAGTGTCAAGTATGTGAATAAACACCAGAAGGACAAACCAAAGCTCAGTGTCTGTCATTATTCAATGAGTTGTGAAGTAGAACTAGTTTAAATATTTGTTGATAATATTTGCTCTAAAATGTGAGAAAATTTCAGTCTTTCTTGTTACACTCTAAAACCAGTCCTGGACTTTTCTTCTTCTACTTGGTTTGTGAGGGATTTGCATTCTCTGTAGTGATTTAATGAAGGCATATGATGTAGGACTAAGGAACTTCTACAAGGTTTAGATCCAAACTTCAAAAATTTAAGTGGGAGCTTCATGCAGGAGCAATCTATAATTGGTAGCTATTTAGCTGTACTAAATCCCAAACACAGCTGATTTGGAAAGTCAGGCAAGAAAAAAGAAATAGACCTTTGTAAAGGCATCAAATTTTTTGGGGAAATTTGAACCAACTTTGTTATATGATACATGAAATGAAAGGGAGAGTGACATGATGAGAAAAAAAGAGGAAACATCTAGGTTGGACAGTTTACCTGGCCACTCGACTTCGTAGCTGTATCCCAGGTTTTCTGGTGCAGTAACAAACATTTCATTATTGGTAACTGGAGGCCAGAAAGGCACCATGTTGTACTGTCGGTTATGTCCAATAGGAGCATTCTCCAGTGGATATGTTGAGATATCTAAATTTGAAAGTCAAATCACACTTCTGTAAATAAATCAAAATAATTTGCACTACTTCATTTTTTGTTTTTTTCCCCAGAAGTGACTCAGGGTTTTGAGTACCTCAATTTTTTGAGTACCTCCATTTTTATTTTTTTTTTGTTCCTAACCTAAGTTAATCTAGAAGGATTGGTTTTCCAGTGTGACACATCCAGAATGGAAGGCTCTTCTCTGTCCAAAAGCAAGACCATTAATGACATCTCTGTTTTTTAACAGAAACCACCAGTGAACTATAAAACTTTTGGCCTGTGTTGGGCTTTTCATTTCTTCTTGCATTGAAAAGCAGAAATATGTATATGTGGAAGATTTGGAAAACTTTTTTGCTGCAGTCTGGGTTTGTCTGATTGTAACAGTGATGAAGATATCTCTCATGCATTCCAGGAGGGCAGCTGATATGAACTCCAGTGGAATTTTTTATAATGTTATCGTAAATCAGGAGAAAGTCAGCTAAAGAGAAAAAATAAAAAAAAACTGAAAAAAAAATCTTGGTAAGATTATGCAAAATCTTGTGATAAATCACGTAAGTACCACAAGGAGATAAAAATGGTCTCTGATAGTTGATGTGGAAAAAATACATGAGGCATATTGTGGAAGCTGCACAAAGAAGTCTCAGTTGTGCAACAGCAGCTGTGTTCTGTAGAAGGAGGAGGGAGATGGATTGTCCTAAGAAGGATACAGTCACTGCTTTGTGCAGACTAATGCCAAGACATTAGGGTTATATAGATTTCTCCCCCCAGTTCACTGATGCTAATCTCCTTCCTTCTTTATTTCTTTTTTTCTTCCTTTCTTGCAGTTACTTTCTTCTATCCTGCCTTCCTCCCTCTTCTTCAGTTCCTTCCATACTCCTCTTCTCTATTCTTTTCATAGTTAAAGAAGCAAGGGAAGCTACAGTGACCATCCTTTGAAAGAATATGGAAATAGTTACGGAATGCTGGTAGTAAATCACAAAAGTGGTCAAAATGAATCATGAGGGTGTGCATGGCATCTGATCTTGTTTGACAAGAAGAAACATAGATATTTACTCCACACAACAACTGAATGTACATGAAGTATCTGGACCTTCCATGATTACACTGTCTTTGCTTTACGGAGACAATGTATTTGCATATTTTGTTTTCTTGAATTGTGCCTGGTATCTCTGGCCAAGTCCCTTCACAGACAGTGATTTGAAAATAGAAGTCAGTGGAGTGAGGAAGGGAGCTTGCTTGTTATTACTCTTTCTTTGTTAACTGTACTACCTGTTAAAATTCCAGTCCTCTCTCCTAAGCTTAGGGGCATCTTGCTGTCCCACAAGCTGAGCTCCTGTGACTACAAAGACTGTAAACCACCCATCCTGCCTCTGTCCGTGAGCACATCTTACCGGCAGAATACCTTCTCAGCCACTCATCAAAAACAGCATCTGTAAATGTGTGCAGGAGGACAAAAATTGGATCATTTGGTGATAAATGAGTTTGCCCTCCTGTCCCATTCAAAAATAGATGAGCCAAGTTGTGAAGGCTTCGAACTGCTGGGTCGTATTTCCCTGAAGGATCACTGTAACCTGAATAGGCAAACAAAGAAGAACACAAAAAATCCCAGTGAAGATTTTGTTTGGAAGCTGCAGTCTCAGCTGGATAAATTTTTCTCTGAGTGGTTGTCATGTTGTTGTGTTGTCTTGCTTGACATAAATGAGTAGCTAATTCTCTATGTATTGGCATTTGAGAACTGCCCTTAGCATGCATAATTTTCAGATTAAAATAGCCTTTACAAAAGAATGCTGGGAAGGTGGAGTGTAAGGCTGTTGGCATCTGATGCAAAAATGGCCAAAATAAGCCACACCATAGCATAAAAATAAAGGTATCTATCTGAGACGTACATATCTTTCAGCAAAACTGAGAGTTGCATGTGTTTTCTAACTTCTGACTTAAGTCTGTGTGTTGCCATCTATCCTAATGATTCAGCTGTTATGTTTGCACACGTCATTTCCATGCTTACTGTCAACATGTGAAAGCTTCACATGCTCTGTTTTTTTCAGTGAAGGTACCCTGTGTAACTCGGTTAGTGCGCAAAACCTTGTAAACTTCATGTCATGTGTCAGCATCTGAAGCAGCATGAAAACTTCTGTTTTCAAGCTCTGACCAAATTTTTGAGAGAGAGATCCATACAGTTATTTGGCTAAAGCCATATTTAGATACCTAGATATTGATAGCCCATTTGTCAAATATGGTAAGCATCCAAAACTTTCATATATAATTAAAAGGTTGGTGCAGATTCTTGGTTTTGTTCTCCAAGAGAAAGAAAATGGAGAAGATTTGACCCGTTGGAGGAGCTATGCCTATTCAAAAGAGCCAGAGGATCTACAGGAGGTCTGACAGGGATCTGAACTGTCACTTGGTAATCTTTTCTCATGAATCTTAGTCTTTCCTGTTTAAAACTCTGGATTATTAAAGTGCAGAAGCAGCTGGCAGTATACTGGCTGAACAGCATGGATCAAATCTTTAGTCTGGTTTCTGTATAGGGGGGTGTGTTTTCAGATGCCAGTGACTGAAAATTTACTTTTAATGTGTAGAGCTTAGAGAAGAACAGACTTATATGGCCCACAGAGAGAGAGTAACATGTCTAGCAGTAAATCCTGTATCCAGACCTCTGTTACTGCTTCAATACTATTTCATTAAGTACTCCCAAGGCTTACTATTTCTTTTGCTTTCTTTTGTTTGTTTTAATTCAGATACAGGAATAACTGCTATAAGCACTTGTTTGCCTTATTCAAGGATGCAGCTGCATCAATCTGCCGAAAAGGGCTGTCTGTTTTCAGCAATGGCAATGTATTACTAGGTTGCAAGGACCTGATCTCAGCTAGTTTCTACTCAGTAAGCCAGTGACAGACTTTTGAGGCTTTTATGCATTTGAAGAACTGACATAAACTACAAAGTAATATACCCAGAGCTTATTTCCACTTAATACTAAGCTAATACTAAATGCTAAGAACCATGTGTTCTTAGTGTCCAATAGACTGTATCCAAACTCATACTTTCAACAAGAAAAATGGCAAGGCTTCTCCCTTGACTTATTTGGAGTTGTTCCAGGTCTTTTTATTTGCCATGTTTACCTTCTACTGTGTTACGGAAACTGTCTGTTGAATTGGAATAGAAAGGAGGAGTGTCAAATACACCAACTTCCAAACACTGAGCAACATCCTCAGGCTCTGGGAGGCGCTGTACCATAGGCCGTGCAACATTTCCAGCAGGATTTCTTCGGATGGGACCACCCTCAGTGCCTGGGGTTGGAGAAAAGAGAGAAAACAATACTGGTGAAAAACAGTAGGTTGCAGAATGCATCCTTCTAATCACTAAACCATGGGGAAAAAAAATCCTTCACAAATTACACTTAAACTGGACGAATGGTTCAGTTCCTCATGTCAGGCAAAGAATCTGAATGTTCATGGGGTCCTGTGTGCTGGATCCTTTGCCATGGGATTTCAAAAAGCATCTAGAAGGCTCTTACTGAAATGTGTGGTTCTGTAAGTGCTTTGGGAAGATTTTCTATAGTTTTTTCAGTGTGATTTCTTGATGAGACCTAGGGCAAAAGTTTTGAGGATGTTCTGGTAAAGTAGCTGGGGAAAGGGGAAAGGAAGTTGATTATGTAGGTGACTAACCCAATATTGTGGGTTTTCCCTATTTTCCCCCCTATTTCCATGAAGATGCTGAGTTGCAGCTAGAAGGTAATGAATATACAAGAATCTGCTGGGATTTTTAGCTCTTGTAGCTGAGGTAGATGTGTTATGATTCAATATTCTTCACATTCAAAACATGCTCTACACAGTTAACACAGGGTATTGTTAGATGTTCTCCTTTTAGAAGCAGAATGCCATGAAGGTGATAAGTGGAGTAGTCAGAAGAAAACTTAATTTTCAGTTAAGAAATGACACTGCCAGATTTAATTATATTTGGCACAGGAGATGAATAGATACTGCATAAGAAGGGAAGTCAAAACATTTAGCTCTTTCTCTGCTACAAGCTCCTGATCAAATTTTGGACTGTTTCGTGCCTCAGTGCAAACCAGATGATGAGTATTTACTATCTCAGAGAACAGATGAAACTTAGATTGAGAACATTCAAAAACCACTTTAAGACTTCTTGGCTGGGAAAAGCCATCACAACGTAAAGTATTATATTTATTTATTATTATAAGGATTTTCTCTCCAGATATCTGCTGACAGTCATACTTACTGTTACAGATGGTTCCCAAAGTTTCATAGTCTTCTACATTTTCACATAGCACTCTCCATTGAGAGAAGATTGAGTTCTGGCTGATAAGAGACACATCAAAATTGCTTCTAGCTCCCATCAAGTCATCAGAGCAGATATCACAGGTGTTTTGTCCTGTTGCAAAGTTCCAGTAGGGCAGTCCAAAAGTGGGGTCCTGCAGCATGTTCTAAACCACATACATATGGTGTTAATAAATGTATGCCCCAGACAGCTATAATATTTACTCCTAGAAATATGTTAAAAAACAGTTAAATACATCTTAGTAAGATGCAGGGCCCTGCCTCATGGAGCAGAGGAAATCTATGGAAAATCTATGAAACCTATGTAAAGGCTTTCGTTTTCTCACACTGATGTCTTTGTTCAACAGAACAGACAGTCGGACTGTTGAATTAAGTCATGGATCTCCCTCATTAATAAGACAATATTTCTTCCATGAAACCATATTGTGAGTAGTAAGAAATATCACTTAATACTGATACCCCATTTTTCTAAATATTTTTAATAGCCGGTCAGCAACAGCAGCATTTGTAGCACACAGAATAACTAAGCAAACTGTGGAATGACTGGGTAGATGGAAAAGTAAGGAAAAGGGACATTGGCCCTTCAAATTGTCATTATTTGGTTCCAGTATGCGTTGGAGTTGAACAGTCCTGGACTGTGTCCCGGCTTCCAATATCTACATACCAGGATATGTTGGCCAGTCAAATTAGCTTAACTAATGATCAAGTTTACTAACTTAAATAGGAATATATATTAAATCACCAAGAGCTACAGCTCCTCAGGGCTTCCACATAGTGAAATGTCAGTGGTGTCAAATGTGAGCTTTTGCAGGGAGGTTGTGCCTCAGCCTGATGCAGAACCATTGAAGCTAGTGGGAACACTTGAAGTGATTTCAAGGACTATTTAATCCTGACCTTGAAAACTTAATTCTCTCTTCTTGAAAAAGGATGACGGTCCATAAAATTATATTTTCCTTTTATGGATAGGTCCACACAAGGAAAGGGAAACAAGAGAGTCACTGATTTATGGAACAAAGTATAACAAAACATTTATTTCCCTACCCAGTTACAGTAATTATACAAATAAAATGTGATTCTGAATCCCCAAGCCATCTTTGTAATATTTTTATTTAGAATTTATGCTGCTTTGATAAGCCTAACTTAGCAAAGAATCAGGGCCTTAATATTAAAAATAACACTGGTAATAACTTTATTGGTCAATAACATACCTTCTATGCATATATCTGGAATTTGTATCTATTTTTACAGGAGATTTTTATGCAACTTTTATGTTTTCCATTACTCTGACTGAAATATTTTTAGCGTCTCCATAACAATGACAGTCTAACACCTAAATGTACTCTATTAAGTTTGGTATACCTAACGAGTTACTGAAATTGAAACAGAATTATTTCAATGCGACAAAAGAGCTGCTATCATTTTTGCATGTTGGAATATGGGGAGAAGTTCTCTAACTGTACAAAACATAGCATGAACACATGGCTCAACATTAATGTGGACTTTACCTGCATGTCTCTTTCAAGCTGGAGTAGATGGTACCTATGCCATGTAACAAAAGCTGGTCCCTCATGAGAGAAATCGATTCCTCCAAAACTCTGCTGTCCTACACCAAGGAAAGTCTTTCTTACAGAATAATAATGAGACCACACAAAGTAGTTATAAATGGAGATATTCTCAAACTGTGGTGTGTTGCCGTCTGGTCCAAATATTTCTTCACGTCTTCGTGTGGCAATAACAATGTCAGGATGGATTGTCACCTTGGCTTGGTGTAAGGCATTCACAAAACGCCTCCTTTCTTCTGCACTCAGATCCAGAAGATTCCTCCTGACTGTGAGGATGCAAAAGAAGCAAGTTACAAAAGTAATAGACACTCAAGTCTGATCTCCCAGGACTAATTTATTTTGCCTCTAATAATTCTGAGTTAAGTCCCTTTCTCCGAGCGTAAATAGAAAATGTTACTATCAGAAAGGTTGAGCTGAATAAAATTAAAGCCTGAAACCATGTGGTTTTAGTGCTTTTAGAAGTCTTGTTACAGATTGTCAGAGAAATTGTCCATCCTGTCAGAGAAATGACAAAGACAGTTCTTTGTTGCACAAACCTTTTAGGATTTCATCCAATATACTTAAGTTTTCCTGTGGTAATACTTTACAAGAAAATAATACTGTATAGCAATTTATAATAATCAGAAGCTCTACTGCTTGACAATTTCATGAAGAAATACATTGTTTATGCTTGAACCTTTGTAGGAAAAATGGCAGATTCACCAGTGAATTGGGAATTATGAATTTCACACAGTACAACATCTCTCTTCAATGTTGTTACCTGCTGTTACTAACAACAGCCATATATTAGTCCTTTTTAGCAATATATCTCAAAACCATTTAAAAATATCATTGTCCACACATAGACAATGAAACAAGGAAGAAAATTGACTTGTTGAAATACCAGTATGTCAGCAAAAGGAAAAGAGTCCACATCAACTCAGTCCCACTCCAGCAGTCTCCACCTGGACTGAAAAGATTTCAGGCTGAGCTTAGACTAAGACATGGGTAGAAGTCCTCACAGCTATTCTTCAACATGCACTCATTTTAATGATAAAAAATACTGTAAAGTCCATAATTATCCAAATGAGTGATAGTCTATGTCGAAATGAGAAACAACAGGTCTTCAACATGAATCAATAAGAAGAATAAAAGTCAATTACATTTCACTGTATAAAGTTGATTCAGTGGGGGATATTTTGGCTTCATTGAACCTTATAGGAACACTTTTATGAAGCACGAATTTCATCCAAGGACTCTGTATACTGAAACACACTATTCTCTTTTGCAGAACTGAACTGATGTGCTAGCTCTTGTCACTGAAGGGGTTTTTTATTGTTGATTTTAAGTACTGCACTAAAAATATCCATCTCATTTTGATTTACATGGACATCTTAACCTTTTCACTTTTCAAAATATGTGCCTGAACCACAATAAAAAATTTGGATTATTATTAAAGTTAGGCATGAGTTTAGAAGATATGAAGGCAGCAAACTGCATTTTACAGCTATTTTATATGGATATGCCAACAAAAATCCAATAATCATTTCTAAAGTCTGAGTAGCTGGGGCCAGCTCTGTGGATGGACAAAAGAGGTGACTTCCATAAGGAAACTTAAAGCATAATAAGAAGCTAATTTCCCCTATTTAAAGTCATGTTGTCATGCATGATAAATCTGATTTGCTTAGCATTTTAATGAGTAGTAAAGGATTTAATAAGCGAGAAAAGTAAAAAGTGCTCTTATATACCCTAGAAAACCAGCTAAGACTGCTTTTTGCCTATCTCCAGATTTACTTTGATAAGCTTGTGTGTGTTAAAATTTATTTCTTGGTTATTTTTCAGAATTATCATAACTGTTAATGAGAACAGAGCATCAGAAGGTGCAACCTGGCTTAGCAGATTCAATTAATGAGTCATACTTTCTGTTTTCTGGTTTGCTTCTTGGAGCTCAAAAGATCAATAAAATCCTAAGGTCTTTCCCACAGCCCTCAATAAGTTATTTTTAAGGAATCTTATTAAGATTTTCAATTGGTAAGCAGTCCTTTGTTAACCCTTGTTGGAACATGCTCTCACATTCTTGGAACATTTCCTATGTGGTGAAAATAATGGCAGTGTTGATTTCTTTTTCTGAGAGAGAGACTACACACTTGTGCTAGAGACGTGTTGTTTCTAATGTCAACAGAACCCATCATTCATTTGGGGGATTATGCATTTTAGAGGATTTCAATAACACCTTTAAAATTTCACTAATAAAGACTGAAATCTTGTTCATTCAGATGGTTTTGACTTGAGAACAAGCATCTATCCCCAAACCTGCCTGTCTTTTTCAATTTACCTACAATATTCAACATTTTTCCAATCCACAAGGATTTCATAGCAATTTCAAACATTTTTAGACATTTGTTTACTGATATTCTGGACTAAACTGAAACTGAATAACTCTCAGAAAAGCTCACCCGTCCCTGTGCTGATTCATCTGAACAGTTCCTAGTCATGAGTTAAGGCTTTTAAAGTCATTGAAAGCAAATAGGTAAGTAAAAATTTACACAGCAAAGTACATAGTTTAGAAATGTATTAAGGGATTTTGAATCAAAACAGCTGCTGTCACACTTAAAGTAGTCCCAAGGTATTAAACATGATATCTGGATATATATTATTCCCAGACACACTCACAAACATGCATACATGTCTATATACATAGTTTTAAATAGTTCCAAAGAATACAATTTTTTTCAACTTAGATGTTCTATTCTTTAATGGACTTGGTCCTCATTCTGCACCGACTATGGGTTTTATATCTTCCTTTTCTTGGGTAGTAAATTTAGATGATTGCCACACAAGCTGAACAACTCATCTAGCAGCTACTTTAATAACCCATACAGCAATGTGCATTTGCTAAATAAAAATAAGGGGCAATTTGTATTTTAAAGAAAAGAAATACATTAAGTACATTTAGAAGCAAGCACTGCCAATAGGCAATTTTCACGTCATATTTCTGGTGTTCTTACCTATATTGATCTGTTGGCCACAGGTAGGTCCACTCCAGCCAGGGCGACATGACCCACAGTTGTAACCAGAGAAGTTACCATTGCACCGGCAGGTTTGGTTGAAGAAGCGTATGGGCCATTGCTCACGG
The DNA here is from genome assembly GCF_000687185.1 of Egretta garzetta. Taxonomy (NCBI): domain Eukaryota; kingdom Metazoa; phylum Chordata; class Aves; order Pelecaniformes; family Ardeidae; genus Egretta; species Egretta garzetta. The sequence continues at coordinate 3,564,618 of NW_009259860.1, forward strand.
TCATCCCGCCCATCATGGATGTACTGTGGGCCATGGGGTCGTGAATCAACAGTCACCGGTACGCACCGTCCCCTCCCCGTAGACACGCCACACCGATCAGTACCTGGCCCAAACACAGGGAAATAGTCTGGGCAACACATGCCGCTCCTCAGGGACTCAACAGTAGCACACTGGCGAGGGAACTGAGCTCCAGCTAGGCTGAGCATGCTAAGAAGCAGTGGCAGGGAAAGGAGCAGCATCACAGGGAGCCACATGATGATGGATCCAGCAGAGCCGGCTCCTTCCGAGAGCTGGAAGTCCACGCACACTAACTTCTCCTGTCCTTCAGTGGGACACTCAGCTCCCCCTACAAAGACTGAGAGAAAGAAAGAGAGGGAAAGAATAATAAAAACAAGTGATACAAACTTCCAGGCTATTCCTTCCACCCCAGAAAGTGCCTCCGAACCCTGCACTCTGATACTTTAACTGCAAAAGCAAACGACTCTGACTACAGACACTAATGTTTTTCTCTACTGTCATTATCTGCACAAAAGATAGTTAACTATCTAGAGCTATATTTTCTTACTGACTTCTAAGTGCTTCACAAATGTTCATTCATGTTGTACATCTGCCAGCCAGATTTATTTCACTACCACATAATGCTAAAACCTGACACAATTTCTTTGAACCTTTTTTTCCACACACCCCCACCCCCAGCCCCATTCACGCCTTTGTCGTCTGCATTTAACTAGTGTATCTTATTCTCTACTCAGCAGTTCCCCTATATGTTCCCTTGCTGTTCTCTAATGGCAGCTCCAACAGAAAGTGAAGCTACAGTGCTTCATGCATTGTACCTGTTCTCTCTTTCTCGTACCTCTCTTCTGCTGAGATCCTGTTCTATCTCTGCACGTCCTATGGCTGTGTCTAACATGAAATAAGCACTGCTAATTTCTCTCTTGGTTCAGTCTGCTTACTAATCCTGCTTCTACCAACAGAGTATGGCTTGGCCTCACACTCCTTCTATTAATCCCCTTTCTACTTCAGTGCATTTCCCTGGACTTTAAGTACTTGAACAGCACATGATTTCTTTCATGCTTATCTCCTTGTGATTTTACAAGTTTTACCAAAGGTCAGAGACAAATAGTTGAATTCAAAACAGAACAAATGTGAAGTTTGTTTTTTTTTTTTTTTTAATTCTTGCAAAGAAAGGCTCACTTGAAAACAGACAAAGAACACTGGAGAAATTAACATTTAACAGACATTAAAAAAAAAAAATTCTTCAAATAACATTTTCAACATCTTGCCAAAGCAAGTGACAAAAGTATGTAATTTAGAAAATTAAACACTCCAATCTTAAACTTACAGCTTTCAGTTTAACTATATATTTGATGATCAAATAAAATGGCAATGATCATATTGGAGTATTCTGATACGCTAAATTCTGAACAGGTGTTATGAAAGTTACTGAAGCAAAAAATATAGAAAAACAATCTCTGAAATTAACAAAATGCTTCTCTAATCTTCGCAAGAACAATTTACACTGAGCAAAACTGGCCTTGTTCAAGCCCTTCTCTCTTTGATCTATGAATAAAGATGGCTTTCGGTGGGGTGAGGATATTTTATCAAGAAACCTCTTCACTGGCATCAAGACAACAGATGAACAGGTTTTCTGGGGAAAGGTTCAACCACAGTGTAACTGACATTGAGCAGAAAACTACCTACTCCTTCTTCTGCTTCTGTGTATGCAAGTCAAAATGTGAGAGTGCACCCAATTCTGACAGGCCACAGCAGTTGGGGGGTTTTGTGTTTATTCTTGCCAACATGCCACGGACCACAGCAGTGAACCTTGCCATCTGTGGCTTGTATAACCAAACACGCTACAGCTTGCTTCAGTGTAGGATCAAGGCTTTTAGTACGCTTCTCCGTACCTTTAATTCATTATTCATTTGCAGATAAGAATATTTGAAAATTCTTAAATGAAACTCTTTCCTTTTCTGGCTTTCATTTTATTCTCCATATGAGGCTATTTTCTCTTCTTTACTAGCTTATCCTGTGCCCTGCTTCTTTCCAAGCTTAAGCCTTTTCTCTTTGAAGACGTCTGTTGGGACACATGCGACACAAATTCAGTGTTTTCACATCAGAAGGTAAACTAGAGCTGGCAAAAAAGCCCCAGTAAAAAAGAGCAAACATATACTGACTGGGGTGGCCTGGCATCATAAAATTTCCCTTTATAATGGTGGATATGGTGTAGACCTTTTGTAAGCCTTCTGCCTAGCCAGCACCTATGAATTTTCTTCAGCAGACTACTAGAGCTACACAGCTGAGGATCATTTCCCTTCTCTGCCCTGAGATGTTCCCTTGGGTTTCCTGCTGGAAATCTTGCTGAACAGTTTGGTGGTATGCAATCCCTTTTACAGTCTTTATTTTTATATTCTTGCCCTTAGAGACTCCTGCTCCCCTACTGTGTCTGGAATGACTTGACCTTGGAGATTATCCAAAAGCACATCTGTGTTTTTGTGCCTCTTTTCCGAAAGGGCTTGTGTACTTAAGCAAGGTAATGAGGAAAAAAGCGTGAACCCCTAGCTCACTAATTGCCTGTGTGGACTAAAAGCCCTGCAAAGTGAGTTAGTTAATATGCTAGATATTTGCAGATAGTTTGCACAATTTTCCTTGTGTAAATATTAGTTCTTGTTGCTGAGAGCAGGTCTCTACGCAGCCACACGAGGTTTAGCTGTGGCCTATAGCCTAACCTACTAGAGAATGTTATGAATATATAGCCAGTTCTATTGTGCTTGAGTGATGATGAGAGCTTATGTGCTGGTTCTATCTTACCTCATACTGTTAGCTATGCAGTCAACCATCAGTTCTCTGGGAGCTACTCTGTGGTATTTACTGAGTGCCCAAGATTTACAAATTCTTTAAACTATTATGTTCTTGGAGAATAACCATAGTTCAATAAGATTTTTATCTCCCAATCTCAACACACATAGACCCCTAGAAAAATCAGCTTTTGTCAACTTAGCCTAAGTTGCCTGGGAAGTATTTCAGTGTTGTTACTGTTATTTGTGTGTTGACACCACACTGCAAGTGTTTGTGAACTGAATATTGGAGTGGCCAAGTGCATTAATTTGGCAGTGGACAAATTAGTATCTGAAATGAAAGTACAACTGTGTTAACCTTCATCATCACAGTCTTAACCTACTGAGGGTTTGGAAACCAACAGCCTCAACTTCAACTGGTGTAAACAGATCCGTGATTTACATTAACTGTGGACCTTGACTAGGTCTTAAATGCCTTAGCTTCTTTTTGCTAGTTTTTAGTGGTTTTATTTTCCTTCTTTTTCCTTGTCAGTACCATCATTAGTCAATCTCCTCACAAAATAAACGAGCTCCTCAGTTTACAGAGCCAGCTTTGAATTTTTTTTTAATTTCATTTTCCTTCCCAGTAGAAGAAAATAATGCTACTTTTATGAAAAAAGCAGAGCTAAAAATCACTTATATCATAAGTGAGGGCTCTGAAGATGAGTCAGAACTGACCTTGTTTCCTATATCTAACCACCTTATTGCAAACAAATGTTCAGAAAATTTGGGTTCATATATGAATCCAAATGCTGCATGGTTTCTTTTTTTATGAAAAGTGAATTACCAGAGCACACTTAATCCTCATTTTTGTCAAGGCAAGTTACTTTTAATTAATTAGATTCTAGAAGTATTAAAATGAGTATGAGGAGCCATTGTCATCTTCTCATTTGAACTGGGAAATATCATTTCAGATAAAACTGACAATTCTATTTACTGAACAAGTTATACAGTTCTAGTGTTTACAAAGAGATTGTAATTATTGTTAACACAGATGGCTCATTTTTTCTTTGTTCTATAGCTACACATAAGTAAAATAAGGTTTATTGAAAGTGTAGACAAGTTGTCAGGAGAAGAGTACTGGAAAAAAGACATTTCTGTCAATCTTTTTTAAAAGTAAGCTTGCATTTTTCATGGAAAGTAATTGCCTGAGATGGCAGGTATGCTAGAATTTGCTGCTGGATCATACAGTACTGCAAGACCTTTACCTCAGCTTGAAAATGTCAGTATTTCTTGAGACGTGTCATAACCTGTGATGTATATACTGGAAAATATGAAACGACATTTTTCTCTTTTTCAGACTAAATGAGGGTTTCACATCCAAAGTTAAAGAAACAAGGTCATTTTAACCATTCTTCCTTCTCTCCTCTCCAAAAAAGAAAAAAGTTCAATTGCAGTTGCAGAGCTTCTCTTAAGGACATTAAAAGGCAAAAATGGAAGACCAGCTCTGCTAGTAAACCTGGCAGAACCTCTGAAATGTTTGTGGAAAATCTGAGTAGGATCCCACGTTCTGTCTGCACGCCGGGTACATACCCCATCATGGGAGTCTCAATGCGATGAGTTAAGGGGCTCAGTGGCATGCATTAAAGTGCTCAGTAGAAGTCAAAGGTCAGTTCCACCACTGATGAGAAGCCAGAAGCTTGGGCTGCCCTCCTTCCCTGGGGAGCTGCTTTTTAGCAGAGGTTGCCCCTGCTGTCTCTGCCTGAGCCATGTTTCAGCTGCTCAGCCAGGCTGGCTGGTGTTCACCCTCAGCTCCAGGCTTCTTTCCCATGGGGAGAAGCCAGCCGTTGCTTCTCCATGACACCTTCACCTTCCAGCTTTGTGTCTCCATCATTGTGAGGGTGTCACTGTGCTCTGAGCCTGATGGCTGCTCTGTGCTACCCAGAGGCAGAATCTGGGACTCTGCACTATGCTTGCTCTTGAGCTGTGCTTGGGCATCCTTCAGTAGCAATGTTTACCTATTTATGTATGTTATCACAGTGTAATGTTGCACAATTAGATAACCAAAATAGATAAAGAGTATGTGAGATCATGCAAAACAAATTGGTTAAAGTTCTGAATTTAATGATTTTTGCTTTAACTATCCCCAAATAGATGTTCATGTCTGCCAGAAAAGTATCATATTTTAAGCCACAGATTATATGAAATGTCTTGATTATGGTACCAGTTTCACAGCAGTGTCTTTTACACAAGATAGCATGGCTACAACCACTTGGATCATTGATTTTAATATTTCTGGTATGACGCTTCTTTGAAAAGCATTTTATGAAAAAGCAAAGAAATACATAAATTTCAGTTTGGGGAATAAAGGAAAGACATTTCAGAAATGAGCACATTTGAATAGATTTTACAGTTTTAACTATTTGATCATTCCATTTTATGTCTGTAAAGTAAAGAAATCTAGAATTTTATGTGAAATGAACTAGTCAAACTTTGGAACCAATTGACAATATCTCACATCGTAAAAAATAGCAAGTTTAATGACAAAACTGTTTTAGAAACAATTAAAAAATATATTAAGAACCCAACTTTTGAATTTCCAAAGGAGCAGGGCTTTTTGATAAGCACACAGAGATTGATGGCACAGATAGGTGGAAACAGCACTAACAGCACACTTTCAAGGTGAATCAAGGTGGAAAAATGAAGTCTGGCTGCTCAAAGTACAAGCCAAGTTTTCCCAATACTTCATGTTGGTTAGTGTTCACTGATAAATGGGTACCAGCTCAAAATGAAGGACTTCCTTGTCACATGCATCCACATTATTAGGGAAAAGCTGGCAGCATACAGTAGTGGTATTAGATCCTATGATTATGGTTTCTTGGATCAGAGGTGTTTCTTTTTAAATTTCTGCCTTAATGCCAGCCTACTGACTTTAAAAGTATTGGTTTTCCACACTTTTTCTAGATCTGCTCTTTCTCTTTCATCCTTTGGTATACCACCCATCATTTCCCATTTTGCCAGCTCAATTTTTATGCTCTAGAGTTTTTTCTCTGTGTTGCAAATGCCTGTCTAGGGGCCTTGGGTTGTTTCTTACTGCTTGTCCCTACAGAGGTCCTGAATAATGTCTTTCCTCTTTCAGTTTATGACACTCCTAGGCCTTTCTGGCCACTCTTTGGTGCCTCCACTCCATCCTGCAGGGCTAGTTCCAGTTCTGATCAGGGTATGACCCACCTCAGGTCAATGACAGTGGGTGCAGCACTCAGCTAGCCACATGCACTCAGTGCACTGGTTCTGTGTCATCCGCAACCTCAGACAGTTTTGTTAATGGTTTGAGCAGGAGGTTGGGCTGATGAGACTGGGTCCCTTCCAGCCTCAGTGATCCTCTCATTCTGTGATTTTGCTCCCTCGGACCTTGACACCTAAGGTCTAGACAGCTTCTTCTGCTTTTGTAATTCTTCTTAAAAACATTTCAGTTAAAATCACTGGTAATATTAAATTAAACAGATGGGGAGGGAAAAAGTGACATTTTATATATTGAAATATCTTCTCAACTACCTATAATTTCTCTCTATAAATGTGTGTCAATAGTACAAAGCTACAGCATATTAGAAGAGCAAGAAAAAACAAGTTAGGGTTTGTGAGAAATACAGATGAGGAAAAGACTTGAAGAATAGAGAAATTAATCAGAAAAGGACAACAGAAGTAGAGATGAAGGCCTGATTTTAACCATGCTTGGTGCTGGTAGAAATGTCAATCAGTACAAGTTCCAGGATAGACCCTGTGGTACCCCACTTGCTACCCACCAAAGCATAAACACATTTTCCTTGTTCAGCCTTTTACTGGTAGTGTGAGAGTAGCTCTTCCTTTTGCCCCTGATGTCACTTGCAAGGTTTCAACTTTGCTGAGCTTTGGTTTCCTAACACCATCCCAGAATGCTTAGGTTGTGCTTCTTCTATATTTCTTTTTTGTTGCCAGTCCCTGTTTCCACCTCCCATACACATTCCTTTTCCACCACAGGTGTTGTGAGTTTCCTGTTTTGCCATGTAGGTCTCTTGCTGTGCCCATTCCTTTTTCTGTCAAGAGGGATGGCTCTTACGGCTGAAGGATGCTGTCCTCAAAACCTGCCAGATCTCCTTTGTCCTTCAGTGCTGCCTTCAATGGGACTTGCCATTCCAGTTCTGTGAATAACCCAGAGTTCCCTTTCCTCAGAGCAGTCTGTGCTCTACTGGTCTCATACTTCTCTCTCATCAGAACCTCGAATTCCACTGTTTCATGGTTACTACAACCATTGGTTATCACATCCACAATGAGTTCTTCCTTATTAGTGAATAACAGATCCAATTGTATGACAGCCCTGGTTAGCCCATGTCTGCCTGTCTTTTCCGAATGGCCTGTATCCCACCATCAGATAACTCCATGACTGTGGAGTGTCTCAGTCATTTTAGTGGTGGCATAGATCTGTGACCACATGTGGAGCTCTAACTCCTCTTGCTTGTTTCCAAGGTTGTGTTCATTTGTGTGCTAGGCACTTGAGGTGAGTCTCTTTATCGCCCTCTACAACTACCTGAAAGGAGGCTGTAGTGAGGTGGGGTCGGCCTCTTCTCCCTGGTAACAGATGATAGGATGAGGGGGAATGTTTTGAAGTTGCACCAGGGCAGGTTTAGGCTAGACATTAGGAAAAATTTCTTCACCGAAAGGGTTGTCAGATTCTGGAATGGGCTGCCCAGGGAGGTGGTCAAGTCCTCATCCCTGGAGGTATTTAAAAGAAGGATAGATGAGGTGCTTAGGGACATGGTTTAGTGGTGGGATGTCAGGGTTAGGTTAAAGGTTGGACTTGATGGTCTTAAAGGTCTTTTCCAACCAAAGTGATTCTATTCTATGATTCGTTTCAACCTGTTTTATCCTTTTCAAAAACTGCCTTGCTCCCATAATCTGCATATATCACCTATGACCTCTCCTTCTTAATTGTAAACAGCTATCATCTGCATCCCTGGTCAAAGCTGTCAAAGCTCACCTCTGGAATTCATGTTTGCCTTCAGAATTTTGTAGTACCTTTTAATTTAGTCCAAGTGTCCCTTGACAGCACCATTGTGGCCCACATGCATGACCAACAAGGATTATTAGTCTGAGAACCAGACAGACCTTGGCAGTATCCCTCCAACATCCCAGATATAAGCCCTTGGCAATCAACAAATCACCTGTGACAACATTCCAGGTCAGCAGGAGGGAATCTCCAGCTGCTGCCACTTCCCATTTCTTCTTCCTGTGCCCATGCTTAGGTGCAATGGGGTCTGAAAACACCCCTGACAGAGTTTTCTCCCATTTCCTAATTCTCTGGATACTACACCAGCTGTAAAAGTTAAGTTTTCAAGGCAGACAAGAAAACCTTCTCCTGCTATCAGATGTCATAGGCTTTCAATCTCTCCCTTCTCAGGAGTCTCAGACAATCACTTGCTCAAGTGTAGCCCAGACTTTACACTAAATAATTTGTAACATCCTCACCCTCTCTCCTCTACAGTTGCTTGGGTTCATAGATTCTACTGTAAAATGGAAATAGACTTCTGAAGAGTCTGCTGTTGTTTGCACTCAAATGCTTTCATGTTGGATCAGCTCAGCATCTCTTGTCATAAATGTCTGAGACCAACAAACTAGGCAGCACTGAAGGACAGCACTGAATACCACACATGGCCAGTTAATCAAGGTCTCTTTCTCTTTGAAATAAGGCTGGATCTGGAATAGAAGACATTACTCAGATGAAATGCTCATCCTTCCTATAGCAGGCTGCTGATAAAGACTTTTTAGTATGTTTTCAAAGTAGGCAGAAAGTCTGAAGCTGGAATACACACATCTGTTTGTTTAGAGTATGAGAAGATAGTATTCATTCATGAGCTCCATTCCTGAACACATGAACAGACATATGATTGTAATGATACTGTTTCACATGTTTTCATTCCTGTGAAACAGTACTTTAAAGAATCATTAAAGGTCAGTGTCAGGAAACAGATTCTTATCAACCAAAGTCATAGAGGATATATATTGGAACACGACTGTCTATTCAGGTAAACCATCTCTTTGCATTTCTTCAGTTGTCATAGGCTTGTTCAGTTCTGCACATTTCAATAAGCATATTGCATTTTGAAGTTTAGGCTATTCTTCTAATTCTAGCTGGTGCATCCTAACAGTACAAAGCAAGGCTAATGTAAAGGAGACCAATATTCACCTAATAATTTTTTCCTGAAGAACAGTGAAAAAAAAAGAACAGCCTCTCACATTACTGTTTTTCTAGCATACAATAAGCAATAAGCAGTCAAAACTGCTGTCTCAAGGCATCAGTAAATAGCTGCAGAGATTAGTCCAATTGTCCAGATTTCAGGAAACAGTGCTGGAGTTTCATTAGCAGAACACACGGATAGCAAAAGAATATGAGTTTATAGACAAATTATGAAATGACAGGGCAACAAACAACACTGACATTAATTGATGTAAAGCAGATAAATTTTCTTTATTATTGGAAGCACAAGCAATGGGAACTTAGTGCTGGAAATCTTTTCCTCAGATTAGCACATGCAGTGAAACTTATAAAAGGTCATCTTACTGATATCTATAATCCAAATTTTAAAAGTACATAATTATAAGGATCACGTAAAAGTTTCATTTCTCCTAGCTGCATAAACTTTCAACTAGAATTGGTGAACGCAACTATAAACATTTAAACGCTAGTGGTCTGTTAAATAACCAATTTTCTGTAGTGGCAAAGACAGTATGCTAGTCTCAGATAACACAAATCAACATAGTTACATTGGTTTTAATAACAGATAGAGTTATAGCGACCCTGAGGGATCTTGGCAATTTACAAAGAAGATGGCTCGTCTGCATAGATTAACTCTTAGTAGGGTTATTTGCTGACTATAACACCCCAAAGGTAATACTTACTGTTTCAAAAAACGGCAGTGATTCTCAATGAGTTCTACTATGTATTGTTGTAGTACCTAAATTCTCTACCTTTTTGTTAGAGGATTGAAAGTCAGATCAGCGGTCAACATGACACTCCACTTGGTACAACATTACAGAATTGGAAATACCAGCCTGAAGGTATAGAAATAAAAATACTTTTTTGCATGTTTTAGATTATATGTGAAGTTTCTAGTTGTTTAGTCTCATCCTCATGTCTTCACTTTGTTGTGTCAGATTTTGAAAGCCCCATACTTACTAAGATACATCTCATATATAGAGCAATATTAGAAATTTTCTAGGAAATTATGTCAATATTTTAGTGTATTCTACTGTAAGATTGAGATCTGGATTAATGATACTAAAATAGCATTAACCAGTCATCTTTCTTATGGGCAATAAATTTTTCATCTTCATCCAGAAGATGAATAATGTTTTTCTAAGATTCTTACTGACTACTTTTATTTTTCCCCCACAAATAAAGTTAATTGTATTTGCATTGTAAGAAAATTTATATTAGTTTTCTTGAAAGTCAGGCCAACTACAATTTGTATACAGGAAAAATAAATAAGGCAAAATCCATTTTTTTTTTTTAAGTTTTGGATAACCTGATTTAAAAAAAAATTATTAAATGTAGTCCAATCATATTTTAGACTAACTGGCTTTTTTTAAAGTACCAAATTTTCATAATTAGTCTCACATAAGCTATAAACAGTTTAAAGACGAGTAAGTAATTTCAGTCATGTCTACTTCATAAACTACGTTAAATACTGTCGTATTCAGCTAAACAAAATTTTTAGCCACTGTACTTAAATGTGTGACATAATAATGCTAATAATTTCCAAACACATTCTCCATATTCTCTTGTGTTTCTTATTGTGGGATGATATCAATGAGCTTAAGTACAGCTGAAAGATGAAATTGCCCTGCAGTGGCTTCTGCAAAGCAAAGTGCAGAAAATTTCGTCTATCT
>NW_009259860.1:3575333-3607001 GCF_000687185.1 Egretta garzetta
CCAAACACAGTCTAGTGCCTAGAGAGAAATCTGCAGTTTCAAAATGATGCAATAGAGGTGACAAATGACTGCCTGCAGATGAATCAGTGAGACCTGGAAAAGTGTTGCAGATAGGCATAAAATGAAAATAAGTAGCACTTGTCTAAGAGTTTGAAATAGCTCCCAAATAACATGCATCACCATTGCCTCTTGAAGATGTATGTAGGATTTGAGAGTGGTATTTCAGAGAAACAGTTGACTGACAAAGGCGCAAGATTGGATAGAGCTTCCAGAAAGTAGAAAAAACGTTGATTTTTTTTCTCCTGAATTTAGAGTGATATGTGATATGTGAACGTGGAATCATGAATTTTACTTGTAAGTGACTGTTGATGAAATCTGACATTTTTAGCAGTCTAAGATGAAGGAAATAAGGTATGCTGTAGACCCAGGGACAGACTTGATATTAAAGCTGGCTTTGTGTTGTGAGCATATACAGTGAAGATATTGTTTTGATTGACACACTGCAATGGCATCTGGGCAACATAAAACTCTGAAAGTTAATATAGGAAATTGTCTAACATACTTTCATATGATCATTGAACCTAGAATGGTTGTCAATGAGGCTTGGGAGAGGTGTCTTTGCACACAGAGACTGATTTTACAGGAATTAAGGTGTCTGTCACCAACAGCAACGTGGATCTGCTACCCTACCCCATGCTCTCCTCTGTCCATCTGCCAACACAGTGTTCAGGAAATCCCTTCTCTTCTGCCCCCACTCTGAGGAACTGCTTATCAAGAGGGCTAGCATTATACGCTTTGTTTTTCTTGTAGACGTCTTTTGGACAAGATTCTGAGCTACTGAACTAAATGGGAGTTTTGCTACTGATTTAAAAGTCAGCAGTGAAAAAGCCATAATCCAAAAAAACCTGAAGTAAAACAAACTCAAAACAAGCTAGCTGATTCTGTTGATTTATATTATCCTTTTTCCTGCCCTTTCAGACTGAATCATCCTCAAGGCCGAAGAATGTGTTTATCTAACACATTTTATCCATTATAAAGCACTATGAAATTGAAGGCACAAGAGGCCAGATCATTGTTTGGAGTAAACTGTCATAGCTCCAACAAATTACACCGTTCAGGATGTGGCTGTCAATGTCCAAGAAGCTACAGTGATTTATATTTAGTGAGTCTCAAGTCCTCTGTGCTTCAAGAAACTAAATCTTTGTTTTCCTCTTTGCTGAAATGGTTTTGGTAGTTTGCTCCAAAAAAAATCTTCCAATTTTATGAGGTGAAAGACCTGCTGGATTATACTTACTGTCATGTGGCATTTTGTTCTAGACCTTGAAAATGAAAAAAAATGTGGCGGAAGATTAATTTTTTTTTTTAAATTTGTGTTCTATCATTGATAGTCACATAGCCTCTGGTCTGAAGCAAATAATTAATGCACTGGGTAATAATGATCAATATCTTAAGTTTCACAGATAAAAATACTTTGTGGAGAATTATTGTACCAACCTAATATACTATTGCTTTGTGAATTATCTTTAAAGAGTAATTACTGACATATTTGCAAAGTAGATGGAAAACTGAAGCTTGGTGCAAGGAAAGCCACTTAGCTATTTATAGAGAAGCCACAACTAACTAACAGCTATTATCTCCAGGGTCAATGCTTTTCTCAGAACTTACCGAAATTAATATTGGCCTTTCATTTGACTTAGCTGGACTGTAGACCAAGTCTATTATGACTGACTGAAATTCCTAATATGCAACCACAAATGGCTTGCTCTAAGAAACAAAGTGTGAAATCCCCCCTGCCAAGCTTTATGAGCTGGCTTAATAGCTTTGATGAAAATCACTTAACATTTATGGTCTAAATGGGTGAAGATCTTCTGGTGTTAGTTAAGTAAACTTCGTGATATTTTTTTGTCATGCCAATAGTTTCGGAAGTGTTTTCAGTTGCTAAGTTAGAAGTTGATGCTGGTGCATTGGAAATCAAGACTAAAAGATACAAGTGAAATGCTTCCTGTTTAAAGAAAAAAAAGAGGTGCTTGTTATTATTTAAAAAAAAAATATGTATCACCATACAAAGCCTTATTTTGTGTTTTTACAGCTACCTTGGATCAGGTCTCACAAGTTAGTCAAAATGTATGAGGAAAACCAAGGGAATCTGCTGCGAGTGATAATGTTAATGACATAACAGTGTCAGTCTGTCCTTTAAGACTATCCTTTGCCACTGCACAGTGCTAGCTCTTTACTTACTGGAAGAAGTATCTGAAGTTCCATTTTGAAGCAGAAGTTCATATTTGTTATTTATGAATTTCAAAGTTCTAGTGATGGTTTTTTGCAAAAAAATGATGGAGTCCTTGATCAACACTAGTCAGAACAACTGTATTATACCCACTTAACGTGTCTTAGTGTTTTCAAATAGGATAGTTCCCTTTGTTTCAAGATGCAGACTGTTTTATGGTGCTGCTACTGAGCCATTAATTCTGAAAATGAGGTAGTGTTTCACTCCAGTTGTGAGTGAAGTTGATATATGTTAAGAATTGATGTTAAAGAGTACTAAGTCCCATAACTCTAACTAAAGCCCTGGGGAATTTCATTACTGAGCAATCCTGAAAAATCTCACTAATACTTGATAGCATCAAGGTCATAGATCAGATGGTACCTTGATGTACCTTGTAATCTGTAGAGGATATTCATATTATCCTCTACTGTGTATTATGAACTACCTTATTAGCCAGAAAAAAAAAAATGTTCTTTTTTTTTTTTTTATAAAAACGTATTAGCCACTGCAACATAGTAGAAACTCTATACATTAAAACCTAACAAACTAGGAATACAGTTTAACTTCTCTACACACTTATTCCATTTCTTAGTGTTGTCTACATGGTTTTAGGGTTCTACTTTGACTGTATTTCAAAAGAAAAACTCCCTGAGCAAACCAGAAAGAAATGCTGACTCACCTTCCATTCTGTGGGCAGCTAATAACAATATGATGCAATATTTTTGATGCTGAAACTGTCACCAGTTCCTCAGAACCACTTAAATGAATGAAGATTTTGAAATGAGACAGGACACATTAAAGCTAAACCCTAGGCGATCTCACTTTGCAGAAAAAATCAAACTATGAAATTTGGTTCCACTACTAATGCTCAAAACCATGAATGTCCATTTCAGGCAAGGATCACAGATTACTTCTCAATGCCATGGGCACTAATGGCTCCAACATGCAAAAAGATTTAATGGTATGTCACAAATATCCTTTAAAACTTCATAATATTATCTATTGACCAGAAGGCTCCATCTGAAGAAAATGACTGAGGAAAGAATTCAAGAGGGTCAAACAAGCATGTAGGGCAAATATGTGTCTAATGAGGGTAGACATATATAACTTTAGATATTGTTGAGCTATTTGCTGAATGAAATATTCCTAAAAAGGGTGATTACTGTAAATGCATTTTCAGTTTTCCAGAGTAAGTTGATCTTTTTAGGTAATAATCTGTCATTGATTTTGTGTCAGACATAAATGAGAGGACATCTAGCCATAGATTGTCAGAAACAATTTAATCAATGTGGCAGAGAATAGAGCCTGTCACCCACCTGTCCAAAAACATGCCATTGAGTGTCTAGGGAGTAAGGGGAAAAAAAAAAAAGAAAGAAGTCAGATGTATGGATGGCTTCCTTCTCCACTTCATGAAGACCTCTTCAGTGAGATGTCCTGGATTTCATTCAGAGCACCTCCACCTCATTGCTCTGGTGCTTTCAAATTGCAATGAACTCGTAGCTGTATTTCAACATCAGTTTGGAAGCTCAGCTGGTACTAAAAGGTAATTGTAGCTGTGTGTCAGTGATCAGCAATTTCTGCAAGAAGGCTCTGACAATTGAGAGCTACTAGCATGCTTGAATTTTGGAGTCTCTGTATTATAGGTAAGAAAGAAAGGCAATTTTCCATTTGAAAGCATCCAAGTATTTTGATTTTGTGTGTTTTGCTGAGGTTACCTATTTCTTCAGACTGTTTTTGCTTTTAAGGGTTGAATTGAAGGAGAATAATACACTATACATAAGAGAACAGAAATACCTGCTAAGGCTCCACATGATGGCCAATATAGATCAGGCACCAGGACTAGGATTTATAATGTCTAGTTGTGGATGTCAATATCTGAACTAGTCACTGTAGGCTCATTTTACACTCAACAGAAAGAAAAAGGTACTTTCAGAATGCAAGGTATCTCATTCTAAAATGTATAAAACAGACCAGATGAATCATGTTTAACACCACCTATTTGCCGTCATTTCCTGCAACGAGAACCACACATAGCTGATTGGGGTGTAGAAGACTAAAGTTAGCTTACATGAATTTAACCTTGACCTCAAGACTAATAGTTTTATTCACCAACTCCTGCTGGCATTTATTTACACTATACCTTTGACATAATTTTTGCATTTCAATTACACCCTACAATGATCATACAAAGTGATTCTTTAAGGCACTTAAAGTGTTTTTTTCTTCTATTAAATGTTGTCTTTAACATTAGATATAATAAGTTTCTCTGCAATAAAAACAGTTATTCATGAAGATCAATTAGTATCTTACTTTTAGTAAAACAATGCTGCAGTTATTGTATGATTTGTGAGGCTGCAAACCTAGATGTAGTCTTAGAATTTTTGCAAAAGGTAAAATACTTGGTCCCTTTATTAACAGGCAGCATGGTGGTATATATAAGATTTGCATCATAACTGCAATGTGATAGTTTGGGATATCATCAGCAAATCAATGATTAGATGAGGCTTGTTAATAAGTATGACAACCCAATTGGAAAGCTGCTTGGCAGAAAAGGACCTAGGGGTCCTACTGGACACCAGGTTGAATATGAGCCAGCAACGCACCCTTGCACAAAGAAGGCTAATGGGATCCTAGGATGCATTAGACAAAGTATTGCCAGTACTGGAGACAGTCCAATCAAGGGCCATGAAGATGTTGAAGTGTCTGGAACATTTCTCCTATAAGGAAAAGCTGAGAGAGCTGGGACTGTTCAGCCTGGAGATTGGAAGACTCAGGGGGATCTTATCAATGTACGTAGCTTGGGAAGGGAAGAGAGAGTGTAAGGAAGACAGAGTCAGGCTGTTTTCAGTGGTGCCCAGTGACAGTACAAGAAGCAATGGGCACAAAATGAAATACAGGAGGCTGCTTCTGAACATCACCAGGCTGCCCAGAGACATTGTGGAATCATAGAATCACAGAATTGTTTAGATTGGAAAAGACCTTTAAGATCATCAAGTCCAACTGTTAACCAAACAAGACTCTCTGTCTTTGGAGATATTCAAAAGCTGCCTGGACATGGCTTGGGCAATCAGCTCCAGGTGACCCTGCTTGAGCAGAAGGTTTGGACCAGAATACTGCAGAGGTCCCTTCCAACTTTGGTCATGCTGAGATTCTGTGAAATATGCTTTACAAGGTCCCGAAAAAGTATTCTTTGAAGACTACAGTGATGAATAATAGCAATAGATGACAGTCTTTTACATTTCTTTATTTTCTACAGTCATTTACTGCTATGATAATGACTGATAATACCCACATTTTAAATTTAAAAAGACATACTTGAAAACATCAAGTACATAGAAGGAAAAGGACATAAGTAATATATAAGCCTGCAGTTTGTACTGCCTTATTTTAGGTATAGGGAAGAGTGTAAAACCAGAAAGTACATTGGTATTTCAACTCATGGATTCCAAATTAAGTTAGTAATTTTAGAAGATTTTCTAAGCTTTCACAAGTGTTACTAAATAGTGAACGCTGGTAATAATTTGTGATGGGCCTGAACTATAAGTTGCAAGGCCCAGAAAGCCTCTCCATCTTGAATGCTGGAGCCACTTACTCATAGAGAAAGTGGTAGAAGAATTTTTAAAGAGCAGGCAGGTGGCAGGCTTGTAGGATCAGTCTTCAGTGTCACAGTTGTTCAGTTAGTACACTAGGGGCTACTCTCTTCTGTGTGGGTCTCTCTACAGGGGATGGGCTGAGTCTTTACCTGGGAATGGTCCAACTGCAAGAGTCTTCCTTGTTGGGGAAGAGACAGAGTTTTCTATGATGAATTCCTGTACTGAGTTAGAAACATTAATAAATATAGAGCTTCTTTACTTAAAACAAGATAAGAAAATATACATATTTCTAGTAATGACAAAATTCCTTTGGACATTTCTCAGTTTTATTCAAAGTCACATGAAACATATTAACAATTAGGAATGTTTGAGTTAAAAGAAAAAAGAGTGAGTACTTTGGTCTTTTCCCCATGCTTTTGATGTAAGCAAGACTTTTATAATCTTCTACTCATAAAAATAATGCCTAGAAAAAAGAAGTGTCATTCATTTGACTTACATCATTAAAGTTTTCATCAGAATGTTCTTTTCAGCATGTCTGAGTTCCTTTGGACAGCAATGATGTGACAAATTAATATTTTACACAGCTGTAAAACTCTAGAAAAGTTATTTCTGTTTTATACAAGATGAAGTAAGATTAATATGTCCCTGATCAAATTAATCACATCTTAACAAATAGTTCCAGCAAGGATTGTCTTTACCAATGTAATTCATTATCATTCTGCAAAATCCACTTAATTCTCAATAATTGTCAGGAGTTATGGCTATGCATCTTGGAGAAATGAAATATGTATCATTATCTGATTTTCACCTGAACCATGTTGTAGTAGTGAAAAGGTTAAAATTAATAAACAGAAGATAAACTCAAACAGTAGGCTGAATATTTATGTTCGTTAAAAATAGAGACAGTGATTGATGTGAATAATATGGGCAAATGAAAAAAAACCCTGCTGTTAGAGTAGCAAAATTTTATAAGAACATTTAAAATAAGTGTAAAGGTGTAGTGGGGTAGTAGGTACTTTATTAAAGCAGCATGATAAAGTCAACATTGAAAGGCTAATGGTAGCGTCGTCTGAGACCCCTGAGGCAAATCTAATTTGAGCGAGAGACCAAACTAGTCCTCTCCAGGTCCTAGCATAAGCAAGAAGAGAAAAATGACTATTTATATTCAGTCCCCCATATAATGTGCTGCTTTGTACTCCTCTGCAAGCATGTTGTTGGGAAAAAATTCTGAATAATAAATTAACATATGCAGACCCTCTTTCACAAGCAATTTTTGATGCAAACACTCAGGAAACTGTGCAAGCAGACTACTAAGCCACAACTATTTTCAAATCCAAGTGTAAGCAAAAACTCAGGTGTGTTGGATATTACAAGGGTGTCAGCTTAGCAACTGTTAGCAGCACAGGTTTCCCTGCATTCAGCTTTCCCATCCGCTACACATGTGATATCTTCTCCTAGGCACTCCTATCTCCCAGAGATGAGACCTGAAAAAGAGGGATATTATTTAAAGAAACCACTGCAATCTATAAACGTTGAAATATCCTACTATTAAACTACGTAGGATAATAAGAAAAAAAAAGATAAAATAAGTTCTGTGATTATTTCCACCTAACAGGAGCAGAACAAAGTTTGAAGCTAAGATTTTTACCTGATCTAAAGTAAGACAAGAAAAAAAAATCTTTTTTCCTCTAACATGTATAGATCCTGTACAAATTGATTCAGACTAATTCTAAAGAACAGCAGAATCCAATGCAAGTTGAAATTGCTGGTAAATACACAATTTCTTGGCTTAAAGCTTTTAGAATGTATTTGATTTGGAGAAAAGCTATGTACAATGGTTTTAAGCCCTGTCTCATTTTTCATCATGAAATATTTCAAGGAGTTTTAAAACTGAAACTACTGATTGCCCCACTACTTTTTTAATTCCCATATTTTGTGTAAATGTCACACTAGGTCTTAAACTCCTGAACACTGGCAGAAAATATATGTGTTCACTGTAGATATTAAACATTTAGAGGTTTTTTAGGTCATGTGATGGCTGGAGTAGGAGATTGGAATTCTTACAGGTATTAAGACAGATATGGGCAGGCATTGACACCAGTCATGAGTTTATCTCATGGAAAAGGTTTATTGCAGCACACCAAAAAGGAAACATGTGAAATGACTTTTTCATTAAAAAGTAAGTTAAACAGTACAATTTTTTTATTTTTATGAAAGGGCATTTGAAACAAAGATCTTTATTTTATACCCTATGATAAAATCTGACTTCTTTTCCATAAAAGAGGTCTCTGTAGTAATTATCATCAACACTGAGGTCATCTCATGGGTGGAAAATGAACACTTTTTTCCACGTGATAGAACTGCGCCTGGCTAAACTATGATTACGGGCTGTTATCTGGGTTTACTTTAATTTTACTACTCTTTTCCCTGAACAACACTGAGCATCTGATTTATAGAGATATTGAACATTGGCCTCCAACTTTTTTCAGTTAGCAGCTTGGTTTTGCACTGTCATTACAAAGCAACATTTAAATAATGTTGTAATGTGTAATATAATATATTACGGACAAAGGAGTTCTGTATATTTTAGGCAAGAATCAAAGTAATAGATGAAACCAACCATTAAGTAAAACCAGTTGGATTCTGCTTCTATGTGAAACAGGGCTTCCTGAGGCTATTTTAACAATGTATTTGGGGCTCATATGTTAGTTTTCGAAGATCAGCTGTATGAATGGAATGATCAGCTTTCAAACATATTCATCACTCAAAGAAGAAAGAAAAATGAAGAGAAGAAAAATTCCATTGTTGTTTGCAGTGTCATAATTTTACTGGAAAAGACATGGAATATTATAATAATTATAATAACAAGAACAACAATAATAAAAAGTTTAATTTTCAGTGGAGGTGTAATTAGATTACTCTTCATCAAGAAAACTGAGTACTTGCAATGGATTACTATCAATATGTTATCTTCTAATCTTACTAGGTGCCTAAGAATACTTCAAGATCATGAATTCAATGGGGAACAGAATAATGAACTGTGCTCATTCTACTCAAGGACTTCATCTCTCATAGAAGCGAGCAAATAGATTTCTTGTCAAGAATACCAAAAGGTAAAGTACATTTAATTTCTTATGTGACCTGCTGTGAAATAGAAAGACAAAAGTCAGTTTGATAATGGCCTGAAACAAAAAGATATGAGAATAGACCAAGACTGACACATTTATGCAAATAAGCAATTCTTGCATAAGTAACCCCATACATTTGTTGTATCAACAAAGAATATTTATGTGACTATTAACCTGAAGGGTCAGACCCAAAAGTTTTTCAGTATTTTTTAAGCAAATATAAACATAACAGATAGAAAAAAAGTGCACTTTTTACAATTATAATATAATTGCAGTTAAAAGTTAAAGTTATAGAAGTAATGTGTGGACTTGATTGTTTTCTCAAAAAAATGAAGCAATGATTTGTATTCCTGAGCTCATTTAGTTGAATTCATTGTAGAGGTAGGATTTTGCCAAAAAAGATTTAGTTGTTTTATCAATGAACATATCCTAGCTTGTACTGATGTCACAGCAAATTCCTGGTAAACCCCTCCCTGCATCCAAAGCTGTATCAACCCAGTGAAGACAAATGTACTATCTTAGAGAATATGAAGAATAGCATTGTCACCAACAGTACAAATTTTGAATTTTGGTTTGGGTGCCAACATAAATAAATATTTAGTCTTTATAAATGAAAATAATCTTGTTCACAGGAAAACTAGTGACAACAACATGAAGAAGGCTGAGGTACTCAACAATTGCTTTGCCTCAGTTTTCACTAGCAATCACTCTTCTCACATCTCCAAGGCCCTGAACCTCAAGACAGGGACTGGGGGAATGAAGTCTCATCCCTTGTAAGAGAAGATCAGGTTCAAGAGCACCTGAGGAACCTGAACGTATGTCCATGGGACCTGACAAGATGCAGTCCAGGGTATTGAGGGAACTGATAGGTGTACTTGCCAAGATGCTCCCCAACATATCTGGAAAGTCATGGTAGGAAGGCTAAGTCCCCAGTGAATAGAGAAAAGGGAAACATCACACCCATTTTTAAAAAGGAGCTGGGAACAACTGACCAGCCAGCCTCACCTCTGTGCCCAGGGAGATCATGAAACATATCCTCCTGGAAGTTACGTTGAAGTATATGGAAGATGGAGAAGTGATCAGAAGCAGTCGACATGGCTTCACAAAAGGCAAATTGTACCTCACTAATCTTGTGGCCGTCTATAGTGAAATGAATGCAACATTGGACAAGGTAAGAGCAACTAATATAATCTGCCTGGACTTCTGTGAGACCTTTGATATGATCCCCCAAATTTTTACCTCTTAATTGGAGAGGTATGGATTTGATGGATGGACTGTTACATGGATAAGGAATTGGCTGGATGTCAGCATGCAAAGAGTACAGTCAACAGGTCAAACTATAAATGGAAACCAGTGATGAGTTGTGTCCCTCAAGGGTCCATGCTGGGAAAAATACTATTTAATATCTTCATTAAGGACATAGATAACGGGATTAAGTGTACCCTCAACAACTCCATGGATGACACCATGCTGAGTGGTGCAGCTGATAAGCTTGAGGGAAGGATGCATCCAGAAGGGCGTTGACAAAGGCTTGAGAAGTGGGCCCATGAGAACCTCATGAAGTTCAACATAGCCAAGTGCAAGGTCTTGCACCTGGCTGAGGCAATCTCCAATGTCAGTACAGCCTGAGACCAGCTCCGTGGAGAAGGACTCGGGGATAATAGTACATGAAAAATTGAACATGAGCCAGCAATGTGTGCTTGCAGCCCAGAAAGCCAATTGTATTCTGGACTGCATCAAAAGAAGCATGGCCAAGGGAGACAATTCTCTGCTTCTACTATGCTCTTGTGAGAACACACCTGGAGTACTGTGTCCAGTTCTGGGGTACCCAGTATAAGAAAGACATACATCTGTTAGAGAGCATCTGGATGAGGGCCACAGAAATGATTAGAGGGCTGGAACACCTCTCCTGTGAAGAAAAGCTAGGAGAGTTCAGCCTAGAGAAGAGAAGGCTCTAAGGACAGCTTATTGCAGCCTTTCACTATATAAAGGGGGGCTTATAAGAAAGATTGAGAGAGAATTTCTACTAGGGCCTGTAGTGACAGAATAACAGGCAAAGGTTTTAAACTAATGAGGGTAGATTTAAACTGGATATAAAGAAATTTTTTCATGATGAGGGTGTTGAAACACTGGAACAGATTGCCCAGGGAAGTGCATACCCCATCATTGGAAGTGTTCAAAACCAGATTGGACAGGGCTTTGAGCAACCTGGTCTAGTGAAAGATGCTTCTACCCATGGCAGGAAGGTTGGACTAGACTATCTTTAAATGTCCCTTCCAACCCAAACCATTCCACGAGTCTTAAAATTTTTAACACTTTTCGAGACTTTAGTGCAAAGTTTCATATAGGGTTATAATGTTTTCAAGTGTTAGCATAAATAGTTGCATTTTCAACTTTTAACTATTTTATATGTCTTATCAATAGTTATTTTAATAATATCTATTTCAAAGCCACTGTAATTATGTATCTGCCTTATGTAGTTACAGTAGATAGTACAGTAGATAGATAGGGCAAGCAGCCTGCCAAGTCAAGTGAGAGATCATTAAATAGCTTGTGCATTTGTTTTGATGTGGTTACTGAATAATTTGTTTACTGATCATGATTTAACATTAATTTAGTACTGAGGTATATATGCTTAGGTATTTTTTTTTTTTCTTTTCACCATCTATACTGGTTTATCCCTTAAAATCACCTGCATGTACTTCCACAGTGTGTTTGGCCCAAAATATTCTTCTACTGTCCTATTTCTGTTGCAAAAGAAGATGGATTATTTACATCTCATACATAGCAGTCAACACAGTTAATTTAATTTAGGCAAAGCTTTAAATGCACTAAAAGGAAATGAAAATCCCTACCATGTGATATTGATGTGATCTCAAGGGAGTAATCCTTGCTATAAAAATATCAAGATAACAATCATTAAAAATCCAATACACACCATGCACACATGCAGAGCAAGAAAGACCTGCCATTTCAGTACCTTACAGGTGACAGACATTTCATTTGACTGTTACATGTAAAGAAATCCTTCTTCCAAGCTGAACCTCTTTTTTTATTTCACTCTTGTAAATCCTATGTGGCTCCTAGGAGATCTTGAAAACCATGACCTGAGCACAACATTTTAATTATGAAATCACTTGGCAATTTTTCAGAGTAAAAAAGTCAGCTGCCTTCACAGACTAACACATACCTTCGCGCTATTTGTTCTGGCACTGTCATGGTTTTCTGGAAGACTAAATTAGTTTAGATCCTGTTTCATAACCATTCTGCTATATCATGTTCACTACAGACAAGTTAGCCACTTATTATCACATCCACCACCTATTCTGCCTTGTTAGTGAACAGTAGATCCAACTGTAAGCCACCCCAGATCATGACATGAGCCCCAACTCCTTCCAGAAATCTTGACTGCTTGAAGCTCACTGCACTGTCCTGCCAGCAGATGTCAGGGAGGTTACACTCCCCCATGAAAACTGGGATTTGTGACCAGAGACTTCCTCCTATGGTTTGAAGAAGCTTTGTCCACTTTCTCACCCTGGTTGCGTGGACACAATCCCACCATGGTGTCACCCTTGCTGGCATGATCCTCCGATCTGGCCCTATGAGCTCTAACCCCACCTCTGACCTGTCCCAGGAGTCCCATGTATCCAAGCTGCTCCTTAAGATCTTGCACCTTTCCATCACTCAGTGCAGTTGTGCTAGCTGTCCTATCATATCTCAGTTTTTCAAACAACATCCCAATTTCATGGCTGGAGCTCCAGTCTCTCCTGCTTGTTTCCTAGGCTGCATAAATTTCTGGACATGTACTTGAGGTTGGTCCCCTTTCACCCTGTTTTGTCATTCCTTAGGTCTCTCTTGTTACCACTGTGTTGCACCCTTTGCTTTCCACCCCTTTCTACTGTTCATCTCTTTACTTGGCTGTGGTTTACAGTCTCACTCCTCCATTTTCCTAGTTTAAAGCTCTTCTGACCAGGTTTGCCTGCCTCTTGACAAAAGTGCTCTTGCCCCACTTTGCCAGAGCTATCACATCTCTCCCCAGCAGCCCTTGGACCTCAAAGGTTCTGTGGTCACAAAAGCCAAAAGCTTGCTGTTGACATCAGCTTGGTGTCAACAGGTAATGACACCAGTTGATGACAAATATAAACCGCGCAGAATAATCTTTTTTCCTCATCTGTTACCAAGGCACTGAACCTAGTAGTAGATGAGTTACAGAAAGCTTAGCTTGGAGAAGCATCAGACCTATCTGAGCCCAAGCCATGTGCCAGCACCAGGAGGAGTATGTGATGGTATTAGGAGTCTTCCTCTAGTTGGGAAAAAAACCAAACCCTCTGTTGAACTGAATTGCTGTCTAGGGAGTTTTGCTCCTTGCTGGGGGCTTGGATCTGGGATGTTGCTCATTCTGTTGATGATTTGCCAAGCTGTTTTTATTCTTCTGGAACAGTGACATTAATTTTTAATATGTCTTTCCTTTAAAAAGAAGCAGAATCCCAAAATGCATCAGAACATACTTGTAAGTAAGAATAAGTTTTACCAATGCAGAGTGTATATTTTCACTTTTATTTTCAGGTTACCAGAAGACACTGACATTCCTGACAACTTTCTCCTCTGTTCTACTAGAAAATTCCCATCCACACCCCATGGACTGAAATAAAAAGCAGTTTATATTAGCATGAGGGTATTATTGTGGATGAAAAGGAGGTGAGTCTTCTGTTCTGCTGCATCTCATGTGTTGACAGAGACACCTCCAGCAGGAGATGCAGCAGACAGAAACTTTCAAAAGCCACCCAAAAACTCCTAAAAACTGTACCTAGCTCATATACTAAGATAAATTATTGGAAAAGATACTTCATAACAATGCAATCTAGTAGCTTGACAATATGCACGACATTATGACGTATTCTGTATGAAGCATTACTGTGAAGGAAAACACCTTTATATCACACATTATTTAAAAAAAAAAAAAATAAATGGTGGATGATAGTTGAAAGTGAAATAGCTCTGCTTAAACCTGGTCAAATTTCTAGAGATATCAGCTTTTGTTCTTTATCCCCAGGTATGCTATTTGAGTACAGCTTCTAAACTGCTCTCAGCCTTTTTAATCCAAATATCTGGAAGAAAGTAAGTTATTCCCTGACAACAGGGATGATCCAAAGATAGAGGAAATGCTATACAACAGAAACAGATCACTGTTACATGGTAGGAGCAATTGCATTTTAATGAACTTGGCATTGTGCAGATTATGTCATGGATGAAGGTAGCACTGAGGGTATCTTAACTATGTAAAGTTCTGGGAGAACAACTTTGTATCAGGAAAAGCTGTTGGTGATATATGGAAGGAATGAGAGGAATTTAAGGAGTGGATAATATGGGCTTAAAACAACCTGTTGTTTTTTAACCATATTTTGCTTGGTACTATTGCCAGGTTTCATGAAGAAAAGAAGCAGAAAAAGCTATAAGAATGTACTGGTGAAGAAAGCATGCCTTGTAATAGTAAAGCGAACAACTTTTATTAGTAATTTTTTCATGGGACCATTCAATTAGATGGTGACTACAACTTAAAATTAGCTACACAGGCTCCTTAATTTAGTACATGATGACATATCATGGCCCTGTGGCTGAAATTTGAAGATAAAGTTTGAATAGGAAAAAAAGGTGCATCGACAAACAATAGTAACTAACTTTTCAACAGGTCACCCATGAGGGACTGTGTCCATGGGTGACCTATGCCAGGGGAAAACATCCCCAACGGGCCTGTGGATGACCCACATCGAGGGAAAACACCCCTGAGGGATCAAAGAGGCATGAGACCCTCACCAAAGGTAAAAGGAGCCATCAGGCCAACCTCACTGCCTATGCTGCCTGTCACCTAAGCTCTGGAGGCGTAACCTGCAGTGAAAACATGGAAAATGGGGAGGAGATAGGTGTTTATGTAAGTGCTCATGTAAATGTATATGTTCATGTTTTGCTTTTCACAGTTCCTGAGTCAGTGATTGGAGGTTTGTGTTGGCTGACAGTAAGTCACATAACTTCTCTAACTCTAGGATACTCTGCCTGCAACTGATGGTGAAAGACTTCCATTCAAACGTGAAATTCATTCTGATATTGTTACAGGAATGATTCTCTGAACTACCAGCATTATTGGCTGCTTTTGAGAAACTGAAAAATTTTAGATGTCTGTTATCATATGAAGCCATCAGTTTCTCAATTCGGGTCTCTCTTTCTCTCTTTCTGACTAAAAAAGCTTTGGTTAGGAAAACTTCCTGTCAAAAACTCTGTTGGAATTGACATGTCTTCATGAAATGCTTCCACCTCAACCAGACAGTAATTTTCCAACAAAAAAATTCTCTGTTGTCAAAAGTATTCCAAATAAGACGTAGCCATGGACTTACATCTCTGGAAAACTACATGTGGTGGAGCATGGGTTAAAGACAAAAAAAGTGATTGATATTAACTGACACTTGTCAAATAAAAAATGTGCTATAGAAGGCCATGATGATAAAGAAACATAGCTCTGCTTTGTTTAAAAATTATTCTTGCCAACTTAGAGAAACTTAGTCAAATTCCAGTTGTCCCAAAGATTAAAAAAAGAGGAGAAAGAGAGGAAGAGAGGAAGGAAGGAAGGGAGGAAGGAAGGGAGGAAGAGAGGAAGAGGGGAAGGAAGGAAAGGAAGAAATGAAGAGAGAAAAAGAGGAAAAAAAAAAAGTTCTGAAAACTGATGATAAACAATGAAAGGAGACAGATAAGAACTTTGCCAAGAGCAGTTGGAGCTGGTGAACAGCAGTGAAAGGTCTCTGCTGATGATATTAGAAACCAAGTTTTGCTGAGTGACTGATCAAGAGGCACAAAGTATACAGAATAACTCTGTGAAAATATATCATGAGTTGCTATGTGAATAAGGGACATACTGTGTTTGTCTCATATCATATGGAAGTCATCAGCTAACGATGTTAAAGTTCTACTTTTATACAAACTGTAAGTGAATAAATGATAATGCTTAACACAATAAAGATATTCTGAAATGGAAAATAAGAGCAATTATTTAGAAAGTTAAAAGGAAAGCCAAAGAGCCTTCATTACTTGGCATCGCAAAGCTTAAAATTTTATGACCATTGCTTATTCATAAAATAATTTTTGACTATTTTTTCTATAAAGAATGATTTGTTTATAATGAAAATAGTTTATCTTACATTGTTGCTAAATGTAGACCTGGATATAAGGATAATTTACTTAGATGATTTCTATTCTTACTAGAAATATTTGGGAAATTATCAATAGTTTGTTAATAAGTGGAAACAGGTTCTAACAAACTCTAACTTGAAAGTATTTGGATTTTTTAGGTCAAGTGTTGACAAGTAAATTAAAAAATAAGAAAAAACTTGGATTATATGTATACTTTCATGTTGTTGATTGTAAGGGCATAGGCAAAATTTTTGTTGGTAGGGGTTGAGAAATAATGTGAAATGTTATTCCATCAATTTTCTGAAGGTTTGCTTCTTTTTAAGAGGCCCTTATGTATGGACTGGTGTCTCTGAGTGTAACACTGGTTTTGCTTTTTTCAGTCCTTTTTTTCTGTACTGTTCATTCACTGAAATTAATCACCTATTGATCTTCTAATCAAGGATGAGTTTGCACACAGGATTTGTTGCTTGTGGGAGCTGCTAAACTACAGGAAAGCAGAAAGGAAGGAAAGGAAGGAAAGGAAGGAAAGGAAGGAAAGGAAGAAGGGAAGAAAGGGAGGGAGAAAAGAAAGGAAGGGTGGGAAGGAGGGAAAGAAGAAGGGAAGGAGGGAGGGAGGAAGGAAAGAAGAAAGGAAGGAAGAAAGAAGGAGGGAAGGAAGGGAGTGAGCCAATTTTTTATTGTTCCAGTCCTCTTTTTAACTGTTTACTGCTATTAACATATTTTCCTAAGACCATACACTACAAATACTGCTTCAGTATTTCAGCCTGTATATTTGGGCTGTTCGCATGGTGGTTTTCTTGCTTATTAGCATGGATATTATTATGCTGCTTTTTTTTTTTTTTTTTTTTTTTGCTAACAATGCTCCTTTTCTCTTTTAGGTGAGGATGCATTGTATTCAAAGAAGTCTACAAGGGAGACTAAGCTTCTTAGGGCTTTGCAAGTTTATAAGAGATTTGCAGCTTGAATTGGTACTTTGTGTCCTGGCATCTATAGATTGAAAGAATGTAAAAGAAATAATCTTCAAATATGATCATTAAATATTCTCACTTGGTAGTTTCTTTTCATTTTGAAAAGAGAATACCAAAGACTGGGCATTTCTGTGCAGGTCTGAATTAGCAAATCAGGGCTTGAGAATGAAAAGAGATGAGGTACTTCTTGAGTCATCTTCTGGAGTGGAATTAAAGAATGGAAAAATCTGTGTAGTAAGAGTGGAAAAATCCATGTAATAATAAACTATGTACTGAGCTCCCTCCATATTGCAGTAGTCTTTCAAGCCATTTACAGATCTGCAAGTCCTAGTTCTACAAGCTGTACTGAAAGTAAATTCTCTATAGGTTAGTCATTGACCAATTAGTAAGGAGTGCTCACTGGAAGAAAGGAGCAGTGAGGA
Organism: Egretta garzetta; assembly: GCF_000687185.1. Lineage (NCBI taxonomy): Eukaryota > Metazoa > Chordata > Aves > Pelecaniformes > Ardeidae > Egretta > Egretta garzetta. The sequence goes on from NW_009259860.1 coordinate 3,592,890, forward strand.
TGTTGCATGTTGTGCTCCACTGTTGAACTTTTAACCACAGCAGATGTCTGAAGCAGATATCTACATGTCATAAGTTCTCCAGATTGCGCAGTTCATGCAGAACCAACATGAATAAAATTATCAGGGTCAAGGCAGTGACCATCTATAGAATACTCCACCCTGTAACAGTAAAACATGGCATTCAGAGAATGGGTACTGTTGTTGTGCTGTGTGCTGTTGCTGTGTCAATGTGTTTGTGAGGATGAGAACTAGGAGGTCTGTCTTTCTGCCAAAACTTTCAGCAGTGTCCTGGTTTCAGCTGGGATAGAGTTAATTTTCTTCATAGTAGCTAGCATAGTGCTGTGTTTTGGATTTAGTACTAGAAGAATATTGATAACACACTGATGATTTTAGTTGTTTCTAAGTAACGCTTAGATTACTCAAGGACTTTTTGAGCTTCTCCTGCTCGGCCAGGTGCATAACAAGCTGGGAGGGAGCACAGCTAGGACAGCTAACCCAAACTGACCAAAGAGCTATTCCATACCATATAACGTCATGCTCGGAGGGAGTTAGTTGGTTGGACAGGGGGAAGAGTGATCGCTGCTCAGGATGGGCTGGGCATCGGTCGGCGGGTGGTGAGCAGTTGCATTGTGCATAATTTGTTTTGTATATTCTGTATATTTTCTTACCGTTCTCATTATTACTATTATTATTCTTTTCTCTTATTAAACTGTCTCTATCTCAGCCCATGTCTCTTACTTTTTTTTCTTCCTGATTCTTTCCCCCATCCCACTGAGGGAGGGGGGAGTGAATGAGTGGCTGTGTGGTGCTTAGTTGCCAGCCGGATTAAACCACAACAAGCAGTCCCTTCACCAAAGAGGAACTTGTACTGTGTGCCCAGGCGGCCAAGAAGGCCAATAGCATCCTGGCATGTATCAGGAATAGTGTGAACAGCAGGAACAAGGGAGCCATCATTCCCCTGTACTCGGCACTGGTGAGGCTGCACCTTGAATACTGTGTTCAGTTTGGGGCCCCTCACTACAGAAAAGACATTTAGTTGCTGGAGCACATTGAGAGAAGGGCAATGAAGCTGGTGAGGGGTCTGGAGCACAAGTCTTATGAGGAGCAGCTGAGGGAACTGGGGTTGTTTAGCCTGGAGAAGAAGTGGCCGAGGGGAGACCTTATACACCCTCTACAACTGCCTGAAAGGAGGCTGTAGTGAGGTGGGGGTTGGTCTTTTCTCCCTGGTAACGAGCGAGAGGACAAGGGGAAATGGCCTCAATTTGCACCAGGGGAGGTTTAGGTTGGACATTAGGAAAAAAATGTTCACCGAAAAGGTTGTTAAGCACTGGAATGGGCTGCCCAGGGAAGTGATCGAGTCCCCATCCCTGGAGGTATTTAAAAGATGGATAGACAAGGTTCTTAGGGAAATGATTTAGTGGTGGGATGCCAGTGTTAGGTTAACGGTGGGACTTAATGATGTTAAACACCTTTTCCAACCTAAACAATTTTATGATTCTGTAATTGTTTTTGAACAGTTCTCCTTTATTCTTTCACAGCTTTTAGAGACTGCTTAGACCAGTGCCTTTGAAACCCTGCAGCAGGAAAGGGTGTCAGGAAGTTATGGATTGTCCCTGAACACAATAGCAGTGACTTCCATGACTTCTAGAGCCTTCTTGAACAACAGCAGATGCTAACACAGCAAACGTCAGCAAGTACTGACCAGACTTGTCCCATCTTCTTTCCCCTATATATATGTTTGAAGATCTTCTGCTTTGTTACATAAAAAGATTTGATTTCCACCTAGCTAAAGCACACAATCTTGTGTATGTGGTATTTGGAATGCCAGACCTCTTTGCTTCCATTATTAGCAGACCAAACATACAAGTAAAAGCAAAATAAACTTCCCCACTTGCCACTGAAAGGGGAGAATGACATCAAGACTCTGAATGTCTGCTAAAACCTGGGGTCTGACCATAGTTTCTCTCTCTTCTTTACCTTCTTTATTACTGGCAACTCTTATGTGAGAGAGTAGCAGCTGGTCCCCACCAACTGCAGGGACAGGGTGCTGGTGACAGCATGTTTCATGTGGTGCAGAAAGAGGGTGACCTCTTCTGGATGAGCCGCCACTGGCTGGGGGCTGCTGCTGTTCTGTTCATGAGCAGAGAAGTTGAATCAAATTGTCTGACTTGATAAGAAGAGCTTTAAACCAGGAATGATGGGGAAGGGTGAGAGTTACCAGCAGCCCTGTGAGGGCATGGTGGACAATGCTGGCAAGCAAAGAGCCTGGGGTGATGTGAAGAAAAAGGAACACATAATCAGCAAAACAGGGCTTAAGCAGAGTCATCTCAAACATTTGCATGTAAGCAAGGAAGTGCCTCCATGGCATCATTACAGGGGGAAAATACATGCTGGGGTGGCTCTCTGAAGTGCCTGTACATGGTTGCAGCATGGAGAATAAACACAAGGAATTAGAGATCCACATGGAGCTGTAGGGCTATGATGTTGTTGGGATCACAGAGACATGATGGGATGGCTCCCATGACTGGAGTGCTATAGCGGATGGATACAGGTTTTTTAGGAAGAACTGCCTGGGAAGACAAGGATGGGCAATTGTCCTTGATGTGAGAGAGCAGCTGGAATGCATGGAGCTCTGTCTGGGGATGGATGATGAATCAATGGAAGCTTTTGGGCAAGGATTAAATGTCACCAGTACAGGTGACATTATCAGAGGTGTCTGCTATATGCTGCCTAATCAGGAAGAAAAGTAGATGACATCTTCTTCATACAGCTGAAAGCAGCCTCACATTCCCAGGTGCTGGTCTTCATGGGGGACTTGAATCATATCAGTATCTGCTGGACAGACAGCACAGCAGAGCATAAGTAATCCAGGACGTTCCTGGAGAGCACTGGTGAAAACATCATCACCCAAGTGATAGAGATGATGATGAGGAGGGTTTTTCTGTTGGACTGCATAGTCACAAAAAAGGAGGGGCTTGTTAACCTTTTCACACATACAGAAACTCTTCTTCTATCTACATCTCACAACATTTTTTATTTTTAAATAAAATCTGCCTTCTGCTAAAGAACTGGCTACTTGCCCTTCAGATATTACCATACCTTTTCTGGGAAATGTGCAGAGTTTTGGAGACAAACCAGCATCTTATGTGTGTGCCACAGACTACTTGTTCATCCTAGTGACAATTTCACTTCTGTCTAAAATTACAGTGTGAAATTAAACAGAAAGACAACTGAAAACAGGTTGCACATTGTCTCAATATTTCAGGGTCTGTATCATTTCCCCCCTATATTTAGTCTGCCCCTTTATTTACACTTATACAAAAATGAAACACGTATTTTTGAGTCATGGTATCTGAACAGAGAAAAAAATATAGATGTAATGAATATTGACACTGGAATGCACACATGTGATAATTTTGTCTCATAATTAATGTTTTTCTACTTGATTTCTTCCACCAGGCTCCATGGGGTACTACACATATAGAGTTCAGTCCCATCTGAAGTCCTTTTCAGAAAACAAGTCCATGTGTTGAGCCATACTCAGATAGAGTTCTGCAAGAGACAAAAAAAGGTATTTTAGGAATAGTAAAAAAACCTAACACAAAAACCCCTGAAGAATTCAACTCATTTATCATATCTAAACCAAACCAAAACAACCATTCCCCACCCCAACCCCATCTAATTATTGAGTGTAATTTCTCAGAAAATACCAGATGTTTAATAATTCTTTCATTTAGTGGGGAAACAGATCATATGTAACCAAACAACATGGTGCTGAAAATAAGGTGGGTCTTCCTTCAAGACCGTGGTCATCTTGGAAAACGCATTTTGGCAAATGTGAAATGTAGAGGAAACTCAATAAAATTAAAAAAAAAAAAAAAAAAAAGCTTAACAGTCAGGCTGCAGAAATCTTAACAAAATACTGAAAATTCATAAAGTTGTAAAACGTCCACGTAAGGAACCAAGTGAGAAAACAGAATTTCAGTCCCAATATTTGACAGTCCTACATCTCCAATGGCACTTGTCTCTATTCCTCATGTTTTGCTTGGTCACACCCCAAAAGAATTATTCTCACTAAAATATTTTTCAATTTTCAAAATAGTATACCTCAAACTGAGACAAAACCACATGTTTAGCAAACGTCAAAGCATGGAAAGCTATGTGCTAAAATAGAATTATTCACCTCTCCAGGTACTCCTTTCTTACCTACCTGGGATAAGTCCCAGATTGTAAAGCTTACATTATAAGTAGAAGAATTAGAGACAAAGTTTTAAAATTACACCTGAAATATGAAACAGTGTCCTTTTTTTCATAATTCTGGGCTTTCAGAGAGACCAGAGACTACCCATTGGGTAGCAATGAAGTAAATTAAGGAAAGTAGAAGTCAAACTCCTGATTTTTGTGCAAATTTTTAAAAAGAATAATAAAGTGATCTAAAAGGTAATTACACAACCAGTTACATGCCCTAGATCCCACAGTCTAGAAGTGAGGCAGTGCTGTGTATAATGCTTGGAGTTCTTTGGGATTTTTTAAACTAATTTGTTTTCAGAGCTTGCAAGAAAACAGAGAGGATAAGAGGAATTTTGACTGACCTGCCTGCAATTTCTTCTCATTAAAACGGAAGGCTGATGGTAGAGAGGGGACTTTGGGCAGCTACTGTTTCTTCCAGATGTGTGGATAAGGAGGACAAAGCTGTTGGCATGGGCAGTGCCAGCCAAAATCACTGTACAGAAACTGCCTGAGAGTTTTATTTGAAGCTTTGCGGAGGAGTGTGAAGAAATAGACAGGACACCACAGGCCTACTGTCACTCTACAATTGGAGGTGATTGTATAGTCAGTGCACCAGCAGGAACTTTTTATGGTTACTCATGAACCTTTCTCCTTCCTCTTCCTTCAGCAGCTATAAAACCCCACATGACCATGGCAACTGAGGTATGGTGACCTTCTTCAATATGATGGGCCTTTTGCACAGGGTTCTGAAGTTGGGAAGAGACGCAGTGTAGGAAGAGGTCAGGAGCTGATGAGAGCAGGATGAGAGCTCATGAGGCCAGGACAGAGAATCAAGCCTGTAATGGTAACACCATGGTGAGTGTGTGTCTGTCCAACAAGGGTAAGGAAGTGGACAAAGCCTTCTTCAAACCACTGGACGAAGCCTCTGTGTCACAGATCCTGGTTCTCACTGGGGACTTTAATTTCTGTAATATCAGCTGGAAAGGCAAAACTTCTGGTTGTAAGCAGTCAAGATTTCTGGAGGACATTACGGATACCTTCCTGACACAGGTACTGAATGCTTATGTGCGGTTGGATATGTTACCAACTAATAAGGGAGAACTGGTTGTAGATGTAGCAATGGTTGCCTTGGCTGTAGTGACCATGGTATAGCAGAGTTCAAAATACTCAAGGGTGCAAATGAGATGAGTAGCAGAACAAGGACCAAGGGGTTCAGACGATCGCATTTTAACTTATCCAGGTAACTGGTATGGGAGGCAGCATTGAAGGAAGAAGAAAATCTGGCAGATCTTAAAGATAGCATCCTCCAATTGCAAGAACAGCTCTTTTCAGTGGAAAAAGGGATAGGCACAGCAAGAAACCAGTGTGGCAAAACAGGAAACTCACAACAGCTCTGATGGAAATGGAACATGCACAGGAGGTGGAAACAGGGACTAGCAATAAAGAAGTAATATTGAAGAAGCACTTCAGGGAAACACAGGGATGGTGTTTGGAAAAACCAAAGCTCCACTAAATTCCAACCTTGCAAGGCACAGAAAGGACAACAAGAATGGTTTCTAGTGTTATATTAGTATTAAAGTTCTGAACAGGGATGTTGTGGTCCCTCTGCTGAATGGGTGATTTAGAAACAATAGATGCAGGTAAGTTTTAGTGCCTTTTTTGCCTTAGTCTTCAATGGTTAGGCCTTTCAGTATTTTAAGTCTACTGACAAGGTTCCAGGAAGAAATGGATGAGTAGTGGACAAGGTTCAAGGACTGCTTTAGAGAATAGGAACTGCATGAGACCAGATGAGCTGCAAGCAAGGGAACTGAGAAAGCCAGCTGATGTTGCCGGAAGGTCATCATCTTGGAAAGGCCATAGAGACCAGGGGATGTCCCCAATAACTGGATAAAGACAAATGTTGCTCCTATTTTCAAAAAAGGGCAAAAAGACATGCTGGGGACTACAAACTGATCAGCCCCAATTTGGTCACAGGGATGATAATGGAACAAGTCTCCATTATAGCCATTTCAGGGCATTTCAGATTTTTTCTCACCAGCTTTGTTGCCCTTCTCTGGACATGTTCCAGCACCTCAATGTCCTTCTTGTAGTGAGGGGCCCGAAAATGAACACAGTATTTGAGATGCAGCCTCATCAATGCTGAGTACAGGGGAAGGATGACTTCCCTGCTGCTGGGGTCACATTATTTCTGATACAAGCCAGGGAAGTCAGTTACAAGTCACCAAGTTGGTTGGTGGTGAGGAATTGTTTTCTTTTGCATCACTTGTTTTTCTTGGGGATTTTTGCCTTTTTTTTTTTTTTTTTTTTTTAAATCTTTTTTGTTTATTTACTTACTTATTAAACTGTCTTTATATCAATGCATGAGTTTTTGCACTTTTACCTTATGGCTCTCTCCCCAATCCCACTGCAGGGGGCAGGGATGAGCTAATGGCTGTGTGATGCTTAGCTGCCTACCATGGTTAAACCATGACAAGGGCCTAAGTGCTACACAGGATTTTGCTAGTTCTCAATAATAGTGGGATAATTAGGGTTAATGCACTACTAGGGTAAGAGACTTGAGCTGAGAGTTAGGTCAAGCTATTATTGACTGTTTTATCTATATATCCTTTGGTTTCTGGCAATTTCAAATGTATTGGAGAAGAAGAGAGGAGGAACAGGATCTGCCAAGAAAGACAATATAAGAAAGTAGGTGGACTGTCCCTCCAGTGCCTGTCCTTTATGCAATGGAGCATCTTTTTTTTTTTTGTCCTGTGAATAGCATGGTCTATATACCATCCTGGTTCTTAGCTTTGCTCCTTTGTTGTTTGTGTCTCTTATTGTCTCAGAAGGTTAGTCAGAGGGCCTGCCTTGTCATCGGAGGGCCTGCCTTGTCATCAGAGGGCAATTGGGAATGGTTTGCTTTGTGGGGGGAGTACAACATCCTTTAAAATTTGTAGCAAACAGTTGGGCTTCTGGACGTTGGAATCCTTTGTATTGCTGTTACAGTCAGGATGAGGGGCATGGTGTTTAATGCAATTCAATTCAGTGCTTTTCAGAGTCACAGTGGTCTCCAGTTTTGCAGGTGTGACAGCCCTATAAGCAGAGTCCTGCAAGTCTTGCAGGTTTTTAATAGTTTAGTTACCCTGCCATATGTTAAGAAGGAATAGGTCTCTGACTGCACAATTTCCTGCCATCATGTCAGTTCGGGTGGTGAGTTAACTGTGTGATCACGTTGTCTGACACTAGAATGCCCTCTTGTACCTTGGGTGTTGTAGCCACTCTCTAATGATGTGTAAGGTCTCAGGCTGTGTAGCTTCAGGCCCGCCTGACGCATTTGGGAGGTGACCTTTAACTTAAATGCCTGGCATCAGAGGGTCCCTTGTGGATCCCATAAATTTCATAGTTCATGTTGTACTGTCTTTTAAGTTGAAGTGAGGATTTTTTTTTCTCCATATGCGATATTTTCTGCTGTTCTATGCAGCACTGTGAAAGTGCCTCATTTCTTAAGGGCCTTGGCCTTTCTGTCAGTTTTCTGGAGTTTGTTAAGCATTGGCCTGGGGCTAGTAAGTGTCTGGAGTCCCCTTCTTCTCTTCCTTGCTGCCTCTAATCCTGCAGCTGAAGTTTTAACATGCCTCCACCTCTCACATTTCTTTCCCATTGCACATAGATTATGTACAGCCATGGACAGCAACTGCTGAAAAACAGTTGCTCAAGCAAATTAGCTATGAATTGATTGGAGGATTGTTACCTAGGTTTTTTTCTCTGGGAGGCATATTATTTCATTTTCAGATGCCCTGTACCATTTCAATGCAGATGTTACAGTGTGGATTTTTATTCTATTCTGAGCAATTTTTTGAGAAGAGGAGCGTGGAATCAGGAAAATGCATACAGAAGTATCTTTTTAGAGCTTATTCTGGGTTTATTTTGGAGATGGACTTTAGCTGAGAAATTCATTATTGAAACTTGCCAGAATTACTGTAGTTCATTAGTAAGTTGCCTGTACAGTTTTCTTTTAATTGGGTCATTTTTTGTCTCATCTTTATTTTTTTTCTAAGTTGTCCTACTGTTCAACAGTCCCCAAAACAGAAATTGTGAATTCACGGCACATTGAAACTAAAGGGAATAAATCCCTGAATATGAGAAAGAAAAGTGTATAAATGGAAGAAACTTCAGTAGAGGCTAGAAAGCTGTTGGACAGAATATATAATATAAAAATATATAAAAATACAATCATACAAGTTGTAAATCTTCCAGTCTTTTAATACTTTGCACAAAGTTTTGCACACTTCTTTTTATTTCTTTCTCCATTAACTGTTATTTGTTCCTTTAGAAGTAGTTGAAAACAACGCTTTTTGTCTTTTGAATTTTAACATGTTCTTTGTAATCAGGAAAATATGATTAGAATGTGTCACCTCTTAAATACTACCTCACTGTAAGTGAAACATATGAATTTCTTTTACCCTCAGTGAAGGTGCATACTTGTGTAATACTCAAGAAAACTCCATTTGACTAGTTCAAGAACCAAATTAACAGCTGGCTTTAGTTTCCTTTATTATAAGTTTTAAACCAAATTTGAAATTACACGAAACTTTCATAAGTTTCATGCTCTGATTCACCTTTAGCTTTCACAACAAATTTGTACTAAGTGTTAAGTTTGCATTTGACACTGTTTATGTTGGAGTGATTTGTTGATATTCCTGCACAATCTTTAATCTCTTGATACTGGTCAAGTATAATATCTGTAGGAAAGAGTTGTTGTTCAACAGTGACATATAATCAGAAGTTGCATTATTTTTATATGGTGATGAATTCCACTCCGTGCTTCCACAATTGTGATTGTGGATATATTTGTTCTATTTGATAACTTATGCCTATGGAATATGGGATACATCATACATGATATCATAGTTATGCTATACCCGACTAAGTTTGTCTTCAACATGCTTCCTATTCCAAGTGATGGGTGAAGCCATTAACTTTTAAGGACAGTGATTTGATTAGGAAAGAAGTATGAAATTGCAGTGAATATATGACTTGCACAACTTGCAAAACACCTTAATAAAGTGGTGGCTTTATTTTGACACTGTACTGGTTTTGACCAGGATAGAGTTAAATTTCCTCATAGTAGATTGTATGGGCTGTGTTTTGGATTTGTGCTGAAAATAGTATTGATAACACACTGATATTTTAGTAACTGATGGGCAGTGCTTATACAGTGTCTGGATCTTTTTTGCTCTTCAGACTGACCCACTAACTAGTAGGTTGGAGGTGCACAAAAAGCTGAGAGAGGACACAGCTGGGATAGGTGACCCCAACTGAACAAAGGGTTATTCCATACCATATGACGTCATGCTCATTGTATGAAGCTGGAGGGAAGGTTGGTGGTGGGGCTGCTCCTTGGGGACTGGCTGGACATCGGTCAGCTGGTGGTGAGCAATTGTTTTCATTTGTATCACTTTTTTTTCTTGTGTTCTATTTTCCTCTCTTTTTGTTTTATTTTTTCTCTTCTCCTTACTATTATTATTATTATTATTTCTTTTTAGTTATTAAACTGTTGTTATCTCAATTCACAAGTTTGTTTCTCACCTTTATGCTTCCAATTTTTTCCCCATCCCACTGGGAAAGAGGGGACTGAGCAAGTGGCTCTGTGGTGCTTAGTTGCCAACTGAGGTTGAACTACAGTCCTTCTTGGTGCCTAGTGTGGGGCACAAACAGTTTGAGATAATAACAGGTTTGTCCAGAGTGTATTAGAAGGGAGTCATATCTGTTAACAGTTACTGGTCATAATATTGATTCATTTGTTCTCGATATTAGTTTATCTGATCTGTACCATGCTCTTTATTTTTGCTGTCTGTGTTAAATATTAATCTTGGCTTTTGCAGTTTGCTGTGCTTTGTAGAGCATAGTGATGTTTTGCCTGGGAGATTTACTATTAAAACACTGGCCTTGATCTTAATCTGGTATTTGGGCTCTGTACTTCAGGTACCATCTCATGAAGATTAACAATTATACTTCCTCCTATGATAATTTTTTTCGTGGAGGAAATACAGGATGGCACCTTCACCACCTTCTGTGATGTTCCCTCCCTCATTACAGTAACTTTTCGGTATCTTGAACATCATTGGTTAGTCAAAATACTTCTATTGGTATTTCTTAGGAATATTCTTTTGGCTTTTTCCAAATTACCCAGGCCCCACAGCAGTGTGGTTGTGGGTGGAAAGACATGTGGGAGAATATGGGCAGGTATGTAGAAAGCTTCTTCACTCCATTGGTCTGAAACTTCACTCCTGAACAAGTGCAGGATCCCAATGAAGTAATAGAATGTTTGTAAAAAAGATGCTATTCCAAAGAGACAACTAACTGCACTGTGCTGGGGCCTGGCCAGCACCTACCAAACACTGCTCAGCACTATTCAGCTGCCTCAAGAAGAGATGGTCTCTGGATCTGAAAACATACCAACAGACAGTATCGCTAAACCAGAGACCCAGCCCTCAACTGTATCTGTTGCCCCTATAATTAAAAAGAAACACTGGAAGCGGTAGTCAACTTGTTTAGTAAAAGGATGAAGAAGCTTCTCCTAAAAGGGAGCAGGAGAGAGAATCAGAAGAGGCAGCCTGTTCTGCAGCAAAGTAGTCACAAGAACAGGAGGAAGAAGGGACTGAAATTACAAATGAAACATAAACCGCCAGATGCCTATCTCTAGATGAGCCACAAGACATGTAAAAGATTTCAGCCACAAACCAGGCAAGCAAATTCTCAGCAGGTTATTCCAGTGCTGGAATACTGGGGCCAATAGTCAGGAATTAGAGTGCAAGATTATCTGGCAGCTGGGATTCTTTGGCAGGGATAAGACCATTGACAAAGGGCCTGGAAAAAGTCAGGAGTCCTAGTCTTTGGTGGTGGCTCCTGTCAAGTGTGAAGGACAGGTAAGCCTTCAAGAAAGATCTTGCAAATTCCCCAAACAAATTGACCACCACTGAGGGAGGTATCCAGCATCTGAGGGAATTAGCTGTGGTGGAGGTGATCTATCACAACCTGGATGACAACCAGGTATCCAAAGACTTGGATGAAATCTGGTGCACATGGTCCATGTGGCGAAAGTTTATACAAAGTGCAGCAATGTCATAAGCCAACAAGCTGGCAATAATGAGCTGGAGAGACCCAGAGGCACCAGCTATGGATGGATTGGCCGGACAACTCTGAAAATATGAAAATAATCTCACTTTCTCCCTATGACCGTGTATCTCAGCTGTGGAGAAACTGACCCAAAAATTATCCAAGCAATCCAAAAAGGATAGGTCTTCCTCATGCACACCAAACAAGGTCACAGATACTATGAGTCAGCTTTTCTGTGTTCAAGGGCGAGGGTACTGGTGGTGCACATCATGTGCAACCCTATGGTTCTTCCTGTGTCACCAGGGGAAGGACATGAGGAAGTGGGATGGTGAACCTATCTGGAGACTAGAAGCTCAGGTACAGGAACTGCAAGGAAAAACAACAGCCAAGAGGCATCCACCTCGGAAAACTGGGCAGGGTAAAATTACTCTGTTGGGCAGGGTAAAAGGCATGATCGTACTTTTGACCCTAAAGAAGGGACTTCTGGTTTGCAGTTACAAAAATCAAGTAATGAATACTCCAACCAGGAATAGAAGGGCCCTGTCTTTGTCCAAGCGGAGGAAAGGGACAACCAGGTTTACTGAACTGTGTGGGTTTGATGGCCTGGCACATCAGCCCCATGGGAGTATAAAGGTCTAGTGAACACCATCAGATTACAAAGTCACAGAATCCATCTGTATTCCTGGAATGATGAGAGGATCCTGAGAACTGTCTGTGTTGGAGGCTGAGGTAAGCCTAGCTGGGAATGAGTGGCAAAAGCATCCTACTGTGAGTGGTCTGGAGGCTCCATCTGTCCTTGGCATAGACTACGTCAGCAGAGGGTCCTTCAAGGATCCAAAAGAGTACTGGTGGGCTTTTGGTATAGCCGTCTTGAATACAGAGAAGATTGAACAACTGTGTAGCTTGCCTAGTCTCTCAGAGGCTCCTTCTGTTGTGGGGTTGCTGCAGGTTAAAGAACAGCAGGTGCCAATTGCTACCATGACAGTGCACCGGTGACAATATCATGGTAGTCGAGACTCCCTGGTTCCCATCCATAAGCTGATCCAGTGACTGGAGATTCAAGGAGTCATCAGTAACACTCATTCACTCCTTAATAGTCCCATATGGCTACTGCAAAAATCTAATGGAAAGTAGGCTTTAACAGTGGACTGAGTGCAGATGTACCAGACATGCTAGAACTCTAATATGAGCTGGAGTCAAAGGCCACCAAATGGTATGCAACAACTTATATCACTAACATGTTTTTCTCAATCCTTTTGGTAGCAGACTGCAAGCCACAGTTTCTTTTCATGTAGAGGGGTACCAGGTACATCTGGAACCAACTGCCCCAGGGGTGGAACAAAGTCCTACCATTTGTCATGGATTGATACAGACTACACTGGAACAAGGTGAAGCTCCTGAACACCTGCAGTGTAATGATGTCATCATTGTGTGGGGCAGCATAGCAGAGAAAATATTTGAGAAGGGGAGTAGAATAATCCAGATTCTTTTGGAAGTTGGTTTTGCTATAAACCAAAGTTAAGGTCAAAGGACCTGCACAGAAGAGCCAGATTTTAGGAATAAAATAGCAAGATGGGTGTTGTCATATCCCAATGGATGTGATCAACAAATTAACAGCTATGTCTCTACGAACTAACAAAAAAGAAACACAAGCTTTTTAGGTATCGTGAGTTTTTGGAGAATGCATATTTCAGGTTACAGCCTGATTGTAAGCCCTCTCTATCAAGCGACCTGGAAGGAGAAGGACTTTGAATGGGACCCCAAGCAGCAGCAAGACTTTGAACAAATTAAACAGGAGATAGTTCATGTAGTAGCACTTGGCCAGTCTGGGCAGGAAAAGATGTAAAAAAATGTGCTTTACACCACAGCTGGTGATAACGGCACCACCTGGAGCCTCTGGCAGAAAGTGCCTGAAGAGACTTGAGGTCAACCTCTAGGGTTTTGGAGCCAGGGATATAGAGGATCTGAAGCCCATTACACTCCAATTGAAAAAGAAATGTTAGCAAATTATGAAGGAGTTTGAACTGCTTCAGAAGTAGTTGGTACTGCAGCACAGGTCCTTTTGGCATTTGATTGCTTGTGCTGGGCTGGATGTTCAAAAGGAGGGTGCCCTCTACTCATCATGGTAACTGAGGCTACATGGAGTAAGTGGGTCACACAGGTAGTGCAACAGGCTCAAATGGGAAATCCTGAGCAGCCAGGAATCCTAGAAGTGATCATGGACTGGCCAGAGGGTTGAAACTTTGGAGTCAGCTTTGGAGTTGACTTGTGCTGAAGAGGCCACACTGTATAATAAATTACCAGAAAATGAGAAGCTGAAAATGAAAATGTTTACAGATGTATCCTATCATATTGTGGGAAAACATTGAAGGTGGAAAGCTGCTGTATGGAGTCCTACGAGACAAGTCACAGAAACTGATGAAGGAAAAGGTGAATTGAGTCAGTTTGCAGAAGTGAAAGCCATACAGCTGGCTTTAGGTATTACTGAATGAGAAAAACGGCCAGTACTTTATGTCTGTCCTGACTCCTGGGTGGTGGCAAATGCCCTGTGGGGGTTGTTACAGCAAAAGAAGCAGACCAACTGGCAGCATAGAGGTAAACAATCTGGGCTACTGAATTCTGGCAAGACATTGCTGTTGGAGTGGAGAACCTGGTGGTAAAAGTATGTCACGTAGATCATAGAATCATAGAATGTTTTGTGTTGGAAGGGACCCCTAGAGGTCATCTAGTCCAACCCCCCCGCAGGAGCAGGGACACCGCTAACTAGATCAGGCTGCTCAGAGCCCC
>NW_009259860.1:3607419-3622551 GCF_000687185.1 Egretta garzetta
GGCAGGGCTGCTCTCGATCCTTTCTTCCCCCAGCCTGTACTGATACCGAGGGTTACCCCGACCCAGGTGCAGGACCTTGCACTTGGCCTTGTTGAACCTCATCAGGTTCACACAGGCCCACCTCTCTAGCCTGTCCAGGTCTCTCTGGATGACATCCCGTCCTTCTGGTGTGTCAACCGCACCACTCAGCTTGGTGTCATCCGCAAACTTGCTGAGGGTGCACTCGATCTCACTGTCTAAGTCATTGATGAAAACATTAAACAGCACCGATCCCAGCATGGACCTCCGAGGGACACCACTCGTCACCGGTCTCCATCCGGACATCGAGCCATTGACCACTACCCTCTGGACACAACATTCCAGCCAGTTCCTTATCCACCAAACAGTCCACCCATCAAATCCATAGCTCTCCAATTTAGAGAGAAGGATGTTGTGGGAGTCCGTGTCAAAGGCTTTGCAGAAATCCAGATAGATGACGTCTGTTGGTTTTCCCTTGTCCACTGATGCTGTCACAAACAGCATCTGATGGTCACTGATGGTCACATACCCAGGAGTTGGGCCACTGAAAAACATCAAAACAACCAGCAGGTGGACTACACTGAGAGCAATGGGTGCTGGGACATTCTAGCATTGGAATACAAATTTAGCAGAAACCGCTTAAGTGTCTAGTTAACACTTGAGGAACTGCCAGTCCATGTGACCCTACACAACTGAAACCTCTCTGCACTGTGGAAAGAGATAAGGTCCCTGTAGTACATATAAGGAACTGTCTGGGAAAAACAGTCTGGGTTATTCCTTCCTCAGGACAGGGCAAACCTATTCATGGGATTGGTTTTGCTCAAGGACTTGGGTGCACTTAGTAGGTAATGGACGCATAGAGAAGTTCAATGTGCACCTCAAGATGATTTAATCCTAGGTGAAAATAATCCATGATTTGAGTTGTACGATGGCAGTTTTACAAGATGCTGTGTGTCACCACTCCTGTGGCCACTAAATGACAACCCCCTACTGCGAGCCAAACGAGAAGCAAGAGGCAGAATTCATTACAATGTTAAAGTTCATAGCCTAGTCCTAAGAAACCAGGGGTGGAAAATGTTATAGATACACCTTCGGATTGTTGTAATCCATAACTTGAATTGCATATTATAGGAAGTACTGCAGTAGAAACCACTTGAACTGGTAAAGAATGTACTGCTTCACAAGAAGCAGTACAAGCGCAACAGTGATCCAACTTGGGCTGGTTTTGGTGCCCAGTAACTCCATGCAACACACCACCTTCCCTTTCCTGAGTGAATACCATAACAGATGAAGCTCAGAGTCATAGACCGAATGAACTCCATGAACATTTTATAGATATTTATGGACATTTTACAAACATTTTACAGGAGAAGGGGTGGTTAATAAGCATGTGTTGAGATAGGGTGGGACCTGAACATGAGGTAAATGGTATAGAATGTAAGGGGTAGAAAATGTACTGCTTTTGGCTGGGCCTTGGTTGACTGGTGGTGAGCAATTCTCTTCATTTGCATCATTTTCCTTTCTTGGGTTTTATTTTCCTTTCTCTTTGTTACTTTTTTCCTTCTTTTTTTATAATTTTAAAAATTATTATTATTATTTATTTTTAGTTATTACACTGTTGTTATCTCAATTCACAAGTTTGTTTCTTACTTTTACCCTTCTAATTCTTCCCCCATCCCACCAGGGGATGAGGGACTGAGCAAGCAGCTGTGTGGTGCTTAGTTATGTCCAGGGCTAAACCACGACAGACACTAACAAGCCTCAGCCTTATCCATTCTCAAGGCATCTTTGAAGCAAAATCACGCCTGACGAGAGAGCTGAAGGTACACTAACTGTAGGGGACCACTGGCAACTGTAATAGTGAGCACTTGTAACTGCACTGACTCTTCAGCATCTCTCCAGATACTACTGGACTTTGTAAATTCACTTTCGTTGGCTGTTCTGTTGCATACCAATTGCAATATGACCAACAGTAGTTCCCCTGAACATATCTATGGCCAAATGCCTAATGTGCTAAGTACGAATAACAGTTGCAGAGCTAAATTCATGTTCAGTTATAATAAACAGAAATAGTACCATCTGAGGGCATGAAGATAGATAATAAAGTCAAAGGATTAAATGTATCCTTTTGCCTGAGGATTTTTTTTAAACCTCTGCAGAGTTTTGGTAAAATTGACATTATTTTATTTCATATGAAATGGGTTGTGATTGTTCTTCATGCCCTAAGGTACTTTTCCAGTAGAGATTGCATGACAAGGAAAATTATAATTGTGTTTGTTATCATTATACAGTTCTGCATCTAAAACGTAGTTCTACAAAAGCAGTCTACTTCAGCTAAGCTGGGCATAAGTAATTTGAAGACTTTTAGTGTTAGTAATCTAAGTATTTCTTATCTTACGCATTTGAAAGCTAGTATTACATCATCCTGCTTAGATACTTACAGAGAGAAAGTGAGAAAACACTGTGTGTTTCCACGCTTATTGTCACAGCAGTAGAGCCCATTTAAACAACATTTTAGAGCACTCTTTCTGTTGCAGGCACTTACTCCTGCTATCTTTTCATCTGTACTGACATAATTGTTTTTAGGGATGCAGTACAAACGGTATGATAAAATGGACCTCACTAAAAAAAAAAGAAGAAAACCACACAAGTGACTTTATTTTTCTATTTTTTACCTGTCTCAGTTCCTTGGTATAATTCACAGTGCATTAGTGGAAAGAATTATGTTGGCAGACCCAGAAGGGTAAGGTGCTGCAGTGTGAGGACAGGAGGTGGGAATATCTTGAATGCCCCCTTGTCTGAACTGGGAAAGTATTTACACTGGAAAAAGTTACACACTGAAGAAATAATTTTATCTTTTAAAAATGCCTCCTCTGATGTAAGCCTATAGTTAATTTAGACTGACTCAGCCTCATGCATATGTATACACACATAGGGTCATGTGTGTTTGTGTGCGCATGTAGTTTTTTATAAAGGAACTCTATCAATTAGTAAAGAGTAGAGAATTCATTCAGTCAGAGTAAGATTTTATAAACTGGCTAGGAAAAAAAAGGTAGAATTCAAGCTGAGAAAGAGCAATTACGCAAAACCTGCTTTCTTTGTTGCAGATGTATAAATTAAATACAGGTAGAAGTACTAATTTCCTACTAATTGGAGATTTTAGGGATAAGTAAGTTTTGGTGTAAAGCATGAGGATTTAGCTGCTTGAGTCTTATGGGTCTCATATAATTTGTATCTTACTTCCAGGACTCAATAGTCAACTACTTTTGGTTTTGTAGCAAAAACTTCTTGAACCATAGCAATTACAGCTGTTTTGTAGCTTTCACAGTTTAACTACAGATAGAAAGTAAGACAAAATTTACAGATCTACTAATGCATATATCCTGAGTTCCACCTAAAATGTTTTGCTTGGTGTGGTATTGTCTAGCTGCCTGCCAAATCTTACAGGCAATCAATTGGAAACATTAGACAGAGGAACTTAGGTCATCTAGATGTGGTTTTGCTTCTTCAGGCTATAGACTTTTCACCACGCTGTCTCTGACGGTGAGGGTAGGGGTTTTGTACATTTTTTTTTTCTGATTTTGTTTTTTTCCTGGTCATTTTTCAGACAGAAATTTTACAGCTATTCTTTCTCTAATACTTCTGTCGTAGGTTGCACTATCACAGATACCTCAGAAAGTTTTGTCTGAGACTTGGAAAAATAGATCTATTTTATTGGTAAGGATTCCAATATTTTCCATGTATTCAGCAAGGTAAGACAGAAACTGTAGTTAGGCATCTTCTGTTCATAGTCAGTACTTTCTGTACTTTGTACAGATATTACATAGCTGTGAGATATTTTAGAACTTTGTTTTATGACCCATTTTTGCCTGTGACCATTTCATCTCAGCTGGTGTTGGGGAGGGCTTCTGGGAGGCTCAGGTTTTTTCTGCATTTGCTTTCCTTGGTCCCTGTAGACCAATGTTTCCTTTTAGATGTGGATCTTTGTTATCTTTATTTTTTTACCAGAGCCACCTTCTTTTCTGAAGGTCACAGTCTTATTCTCCTTTTGGCTGTGTGATACTGTGTTCCATACACTTCCTGCCTTCCCAATAACATTTAGACCTTACAGAAGACAATTTCGGCCGATTTCATTTCTACTTATACTGAAAAATTATAACGGAAAGGAGCAGCAGCTGAGCACAGACAAAAAGTAATGGAGGATGAAAAGGCTGTTTAAAGCCTAGCTAAAGCCTAGCATTGAGGCAGTCTGAGTCTGTATTTTTTTCTTCAAACTCAGCATAATAAGATAGCCCCCTCTCTGCTTCAGTTACACTCCTCCAAGGTGGATAAGCATTTCTTCAGTTCCTCACTATTATTATGGTCTGCAGTTTATAAATGCTCCAAAGGTGTCTTCTTTTTTTGCACATCTTACCCTGACACTATCTCTTTGTTTTCCTACATACATTAGGAACTCGAGTATTTCTGCAGTTTGCTGATTTATCTCCTTTCACTTGACAACTCAACAGTGATATCCCACTGTACAAAACTCATAATATTATACTTATTCTGAATTTCATTGTTCAATTACTATTCAAGTTCTCCTGTTATAGATGTGAGAAAGAGGAAGGCAAGTAGAATAAATGGGAAACTAACACCAGATTTGGTGTTTTGACACATTTTTTGCAAGGCCTTTATTTTAGATTTATTTTAACACCAAGTTTCATCAAAACATATATAGTATGAAATGGAGGAAGTATAGCTTACCAGTTCAGTATATCTTCTTTGCAGTGGGCTGCACTTCCTTATGTTGTAGGAAAATTTAGAGCCTTGATGAATAGAATAGGTTTTGTCTCATTACCACAAGACAAATATATTGACAAAATAGAAGTTTTAGAGGAAAAAAAATGAAAAGTTTTGCACAATGCAGGTGAACTATATTGCATTTATTTATAGGAGAAGACAGATTGGCAAGGAAGAGAAAAATTGGCTCCCAAGAGAGATGTTACAAGAAGAGAGACTGTCCTGCAAATTTGCATCATGGTATTGCCTGGTATTTGTCGATATCTTATATAGTCTTGATGAAGCATTTGTCACAGGTTTCAAAATCCATAAAAATACCTCAAAAACATTATTAAAAAAAATCATGTAGAAGACAGACTAGACAACAGTCTGTTTCAAATTCCAATTGAAATTCACCTTATAGTGCATACAGAAATGCAGAATCTGGAAGAAAGTCCAATAGTGCTTTTATTTTCATTAATTTGACAGATAAGAGGTGTACGGGGACTTATTATGGCTTCTGTGTTTATTTGTTTTCTCTGCTTAACAGCCCTGAAGAGCTAAAATTAAGATCCAGAATTCACACTGACATGAAGGTTGGACAAGCAGCATGTTGGAGGTATGACAATACAGATGAAGACCCAGTGGGTCAGGCACACGAGTGATGCATACTGTAGCACCACAGAATCACAGCATGGCTGGGGCTGGGTGGCACTTCTGGGGATTGCACCATCCCACCACTGATCAAGCAAGGTCAGCTACAGAAGGTTGCTCAGGGCCATGCCCACCTGGGCTTTGAATATGTCCAAGGATGAAAGCTCCACACTCTCTCTAAGCTGCCCGTGTCAGTGTTTGACCACTGTCACAGTATAAAGTTTTTTTTCCCCTCATATGAGTATTTGAAAAAGAATCTGTGACTTGAGACCCACGTGTGTCTGGGTCTCAATGCTGACAACTTAAAAGAAAACATAATTGAGCAGTTGGTGTAATGTTTAAGGCACAGTGTTATGTGTCTATGTTAAAGTTATTTCCCTTTTATGACTTATTTTACTAATAGTTCTAGTCTATTCTTTATCTCTGGTCACAGCATGGCATACAATGTAATGTGACCTAGCAAGAAAATATTTTTATTCTCCTTCTCATTCTTCCTCATATACCACAAGTCTCTTTGGTCTGTGCAGGAGGGATTTATGAGTTCAATAAAATGCCATGAATTACCCGTATTAGCCTGGAAAACTCAACATACAATCACTGTTCATTTTACTGATATTCATCTGTAGTTTATTTTTCCCAAAGTAAATGCATTCCTTCTGCTGCTAAACAACAGGTTCATTTTGTTTGAATCATGTTTTAGTGTATTATAATCTTCTAAAATACTACATATCCAACCGAATGTTAAATTTAATGGAAGCTACTAACAGATGTTTGCATAAAACCACATTCACATCTTTGATCATCTTGGGAGACTGTGGATGACTGTTTTATTTCCGTACAAATAGTCAGAGCTTCTACACCTAGACTGTTTGCTGTACAGTGGGGAAAAAAGATAATTTGAAACTGTTCAGGATTTACATGCCATGTGCAATCCTCCTTGGGTGGCAAGATGCCAACTATGACAGACACCTTAATAAAAACAGCCCACTGTAACCAGCTGCCTAGGATGCCCTTAGCAGAGCTAACATATTTCTTAGTCTTCATATTATGCTTACTGAGGCTAAATGCTGTGTGTGTTTTCACAAGAGGAGTGCATTGCTGCATAGGAGGTGCTAGATCAGAAATTCATGCAGCAAGCGGGCACCTCTCACAGGAAACAGTAGCACAAATGAAGCAGAGCGAGCACTGAACAGCGCTTCACTAACCAGAGTCTACCCCATGCTTAGACGGTCTTAAATGACTTGCTAAAGTAACTGAAGCTAAGCTGATTAATATGAGATGAGGATCTGACCTGAAATCTTTGTTTGGGTAGCACTGGAATGACACTTTCTGACTGTGCTATAAGAAAATCACTATCTCAGGGTATATACGTTGGGCAGCATCACCTCCTTGTCTGTCATTTGGACTTGCTCTTCAGCTTCTAAGGAGAACAGAGGCCAGTAGTAAAACAACATGTTTGCTTTTATTTCTTTTTCTTGGAAGGGTTTCTTTCTTGCATAGCACCTTTAAAAGGAAATAAACATTAAAATAAAAAAAAAAAAAACAAACCACAAAAGCCAGATAGCACAAATGCAACAAAAATCCAGAAGCTAAGCAAGTTAATATCATGCTTATTATAGTTAGGGTGAAGCCACCTGCAATGGTTTACAACAGTTGCCTTTGAAACAATTCTTTGAAACAGTTGCCTTCTAAAATAATGAGCTTATTCTTCTGCACTGTAGAAACAAAGCAATGAAATTCCTTTTCATAAATACCTTATGGTGTATTTTCATAGCTGGGCCTGCCTCCGGGGTATAAAGTTAGCAGAAGTTACTGAGTGACAGACACACTCGCCTGTGCTCTTCTGTCAATCTGCTTGCCACTGCCACAGTGCCTCTTTTAGGTATCATCCTCCAGCTAGAGTACATCACATAGAACCCCCACTTCAGATTGATATCTGTGCCAGAAGGACTTCAGAAGCATTTCAATCCCTACCGTTGTGGTTTTGGAATGCATCACATTCCTAGTGTATCAGCTCTGTGCTTTAGTCTTGGATTCCTGTGAGGGTTTAACATGTGAAGGAAGTTATATATATTGTCGTTCTCCACACATGCTAATTAAAGGGATGCTCATCCAAATAGATTATTGTCAGTGCTTATCATTGCATGCACCAGACACAGTAAATTCAAGATAAATTAAAGAGAGGTAAACAGAGCACTATGGATATTAGTACTCACAGATCATGCAGTGGAGTAATTGGTGGAAGAGAACTTATTAGTTCATAACTAATTGCTCACTAGTTCTTTTTTGAAAATAAAAATGGAAGCCAAACAGAAACCTGGTCTCTGACGATGTTAAGCGCCTACATTCCATAATACTTCTCAGGTCTCCCTACAGTCACTTCAGTCTCATCCAGGATGCTGAGTGGTAAGATGTTAGTAAGCAATGTTTATGATAGGGTGATATTAAATCCAACCCACTAAAAGTCTTTACTAAGGAGTTCTGGAAGGTGTGTTCATCCACCCAAAATTCACCCAGGAATGCACTAATTTGGATGGATGCCTTTGAGAGAACTTTCATGGTTCAATTTTTTCCACTTCATTGCAGAGAATAAGGAGAATGATTGCTCTCTGTGATAAAAAAGCTGGGAATTGTGGATGGCAGGATAGCATCAGATGCCATGTACCTTGCCTTTAGTAAGGATTTTGACACTGTCTTTCACAATATTCTTGCATCCAACTTATTCTATGACACTCTGCATGTGAGGACAATCAGATGGGTGAAACAAACAGCTGGATGTTTGGGCTCAGAAGGCCATGGTTTATGGATTGTGTCCTACAACTGTGGTCTTGTAGGGTCAGTTCTGGAACCTGTCATGTTGACAACTGCATCAGTGATCCAGAGGAGGTGACAGATGGCCCATGCATCAGGTTTCCAGATGACACCAAGGGGATCCTATCAACACACTCAAGGGCTAGGCTGCCATTCAGGTGGAGGTGGGTAGAGGAAGAAGGGTCTGATGGGATCCCATGAAATGCAGCAAGGGCCAGTTCATGTCCTACGCTAGAAGGCAGAGTCCTACAGGGATGGGGCCAGGGAACAGCTGTGGGGGATGGCCCTGTGCCCTGGCAGGCAGTGAGCTGAGCTGGGCCAGCCACAAAGCCAGGCAGCAATGAGGGCCAACGATACCTGGACTGATGTGAGCAGGTCCTGAGAGCCAGGGGACGGTAGGGACTGTCCCCTCTGCTAAATGCTCATCAGGCCACATCAGGATACCCTTTTGGTATCCAATTTTGGGCCTCCAGTGCAACAAAAAATATATGAGCTGGCAGGACTTCAGGGGAGACCACCAAGGCAATGGGGCTGCATACCTTGCCTTGCGAGCAGACGCTGGTTCAGCTAGGGGAAGTGACAGCTTCTGGGGCACCCAACAGCAACCCCAGCACTGGAGGGAGGGGATGGAGGAGATGCAGCCAGACTCTCCGCAGGGGTGTGTGGTGGGAGGGCAATAGGCAGCAGCACAAGCTGAAACATGAGCGTCTTAGACTGGAGATAAGGAGAAGCTGTTTCCCTGTGAGGACAGGCCAGTGATGGAGCAGGGGCCCAGGGAGTTTGGGCTGTCTCCATCCCTGGGTGTTCCACATCCCAGCTGGATGAAGCCCTGGGAAGCCCAGATTGAGTCCACAGCTGAGCCTGCTCAAGCCAGGGGCTTGGACTGGAGACCTGCCCATGTCCCTAGCAGCCTGAATTGTCCTATGAACCTATACCTTCCAACTGTAAGTGCAAGTGTTTTACTCAGTACTAATGTATATAATAGATACAAACTGTTTTCAAAATAGGACCAGGAATCAGGTCTTCTCCTACCCAAGTACTGTACTGTGAAGTCACTTTTTCTTTTTGCTCTTTCCCGCTCTTTCTTGATTTTATATAGTGTCTGCTTGTTTCCTTTATAAGCAAAATCATTTTCAATAGGAGGTATGGAAAATAACTTTTTTAGGGTGATGAGTGTTTCCTTTTGTGAAGTGTTTTTCCCTTCTGAAAGAAGGGTTAAATCCCCTCACATCTATAATGCTTGCAGATGCATTGAAAAACTTAAAAGGATTCTAAAAATAGTTTTTTGAGATATATCTGTGTATGTATCTTGCTAAACTCTAGGATGGGCAATATCAAAAAAACCTGCCTTTTTAAAAATCTGCAATTTCTGAAAAAGAATACAGACAATAAATACTGAAATACTGATTTTTCCTATGGAACTCTGAGGGTTTCTTTGGGTTTGATGTTGTTGGGTTTTTTCCCCTTGCTTAGTTAAAACATTTTATTCTTATTTCAGCTGCTATTGTCTTTGTGTAATTTTATAGACTACAAAATAGTTTTCAAATTGATACTGAAGGTATCATGTCCAGAGAAGTTTAAATGTTACTCTTCAGTCTTACTGAAGGCTTGTTTTTCACAAAATGTAAGTGAACTTATAAAGAACAGGTGAATTTGGTGAAGTTAAATTATATTCTTTAAACTTTGTCCTCGCTAGGCAATGTGTCTCAATAGAATGTTAAGATAAAGTTGGCTGACCAGCTCTGCTCTATGTTCTTCTCAATCTATTACCTATTGACTTTGTAATAAACCCGCCCCTAGAAATCAGAAAGCTGAAAAATATCAGGCTTAGGTTCATTGGGCAAAAACTTCAAATAATCAAAAAATATGGGATAACATTCTACCCCTCAGTTTTCTAACTGCTATTTTACTTCATTTACCTAAATCATGAGTAGATGCAGAACTGGTGTGGAACTCTGATCTGAGCCAGCGCTGATCTTTGCTGCAGTGTGATTATTCTGATCCTAATCTAAACCAATATACCTAGATGTAGTGGCAAATCTTACCTAGCTGCTGCTAGAGACATCAGTTTAATTCAGTTTTCCATGGAATCTGATGCCTTTAATTTAGTTCTTATACTGGCAATATATATGTTATTATTCATTGAGCTTAACTATGGTGAAGTGCTCCGCTTTTCTATTCTTTTTGTAGCATTACAATATTCTAAACAGGAAGGAAAGATTGGACCTACTAATATACCACACAGGGAATTAAATAGTGCTTGTCTGAATATGCTTTATTGCACAGAAACCCTGGGAAACCATATAAACTGAACAATAAAATTTCTCCTGCAACTGAAAATTAAAGATAGGTAATTTGAAACAAAATGAGAGGACTGGGAACAGACAAACCTCAAATACCTGAAAGAAGATTGTTGGAAGAATTGTATACTTTTGTGTACTTGTTGTATTGGTTCATATTGTTATAGCAGTTATACAGAAGATTTTAAGTGACTTATTTACCATTCCTCAGTGAATGAAGGAATATGTATTCAGATTGTGAAATGTGACTTGCATTTTCACAGTCAAAATATTCACTTTAGTAAAATTAGCCTCCCTACAGTGTGATTTTATGTATTGGTGGATATTGTGAAAGAAAACAGTAATTTTGTAAGCAATTTTCTTTAGTGTTTTATTATTTGTATGTGTGTTTACAGATGGCCAGTGTTCAGCAGTAGGTTACTCATTCCATTTTCTTCACAGAAAATTCAAACAGAAGGAACTGAATGTGTATTTCTTGTAGTTCCTCATCACTGAGTAGTTCCTCCATCTTTTGATGAATTAAATGTTATAATACTTTTTGTCAATTTTCAGTCTGATCTCTAACAAAAAAAAAAACACAAAGGGAAAAAACATAATAAAGACAAGATTAACTAGATATTTCCATTCTATAGATATTTCTGTTCTACTTTAACACCCAATGTTTTTCTAGAAGTATATATGCATGCACTATGGCAATTTGATATTTCAGTAAAAAAATAAATGTTTGTGGCTTTTTTTTGTCATGTGGGTGTGTTTGTTTATTTGGGTTTTTTGTTTTTTTGTTTTTTTTTCCCTCAAAGGAATTATACTGCTACGAATAAAGAAACTATCTGGCTACATGGGAAACCTTGCTAAATGGAGAAGTAAGAAGACTACTTGAATGGAAGAATATTAGATTTCTTTCTTTCTTTCCCCAAGGGTATATATCTTAAAGAAAATCTTGAAACTTTCTGGGAAAACCTGTCAGTTTCAGAAAAGTATAATATATGATCATTTTTCCTTTGGAATTTTGTCTAACATATTGGAGATGAGCTATGGGTAATATACTATGTAGCTTTTTCTTTGCTCTTTCGTCTTGAGGAGGAACTTCTTTGTGAGATTCAGCAGAATATTGGCATATTGTAAAAAAAAGTCAGGTAATTTCACATAGTTTGCACTCACTTGTTAAGTTCAATGATCCTATACATTTCTTCAGCAAGTCCAGATATTACTATTCTAGTAAATGCAAGCTGATGTGAGAAAATCAAAATGCAACAGCAGTAGTCTTTACAAAAATTAAGAAAAAATCACTTTAATTAGATATATCAATCTGTGGAAATCTTTGCACAGAAGCAGCTCTGACTAACCCAAACATCTTCAGTATGTACTTTGTGGGTGGGGACCGAATTTCTCTTTTACACTGTGGGTTAACCCCATTAAACAGATTGACATGGCATTATTTCTTCCCCTACAGACAGAAGACAATGATTAATGACATATTTTTTCGTGTTGTCATCCCAACACTAAGACAGAAAATTCCACTGCTGTTAGGGTCCAATTTTATTTGTCCAGAAAAGAGAAAAAAACAAACAAACAAACAAAAAAAACCAAACCCTTTGTGGCTGACCATTAGAAACAGTTCTGATAATTCTGAACATCTTTGAAAGAATGTACTCTGCTTTCTTTTCTTTACTCGCCTGTCCTGATATCACTGTGGAAAGTACAATGTATTCTACCATTTATTATCTGTCTAAACTGAAGACAAGGCCTTAAAAGCACAGAGCCCCGCACAACCAAGGAACAGAATGGAAAGATGGATGGTCTAAAAAGGTGGAAGGAGCATCACACTGAAAGCAGACAGGAAGAAATTGGTGCTAGTAATATGTGTAAAGGGGGAAGGAGTATGTGTGGTAAAAACAAAAATGATTCAGAGCCTGTGATACTAAGCTATAATCTGTGATTCTGAAGACCAAGGAGATTCTAGCTCTTGGGTTGTCATCTGATAGACTGATTTTATTTTTATTGTCTAACAGTAAAAACAGTAACCATGCTTTATTCTTATGTATTTCACTCTCTGTACTATTTGCACTGACAGCAATCAGGGTTCCAAGCTATGACCAAAGAATAAATGTAGCTCTGCTTTTGACTTGTATAGGAAGTGATGAACATAGCCAGAAGGTGGCAGTTTTAGACCATTTTGAAAAAGGGCTATCAATGGCTCTGAGCATAACTAGACTCCTACTGTACATTCTGCAATTCAAGCCAGAAACAGGCTGAAAGATAGTTTTAAATTATTTATTTGGTAATATAGTCATTAAATAAAAAGGACCTATCATCCCAAGAGTGGTAAATTCAGCCCCACTTAGCTTTAGTCTAAATATAAAGACTACTACTGAGAAAACAACAGTTTCTTCAGAAGTTACTCAATTTACTATATAGAAATTTAGAGACAAAATAACTACATTTTCAGCTAAGACATGCCTTTGGAATCTATCAGGGCAACAGCATCCATCTTTTTTGCTATAAGAAATCACAAATTTTAGTCTAGTTCTTGGTATGCTTTCTAATTTGTTCAGATGATTTAATTCAAGTGATTTTTTCTTTGTCTGGGAAAAGGCAATGTTCAAGAAAGTGAAGAATTTACTCATATAAATATACCTAACAGAGACAATTAGCCAGAGAAGCAATAAACTTTGCTTTTGAGGAGCCCAGCTTGCCAGTGGAGCTCAGAATTAAGCCCTTAGAGATCATCAGGAGGTAATGGATAAAAGTATTTAGTTAAGTTTACAGGCAATAGTTAATTTTTTGTTTAGCAAGACAAATTGTTCCTTTAAAGATGCGACCTCAAGGAACACTAGTATGTGTTTAAGTCCTGAAATATCTGTCAGCAAAAACTGCAATGAAATCTCTAATTTCACAAAGAAGAAACACGTTTGCAGAATTAGGATGTGTGGCAGGACACCTTCACCCTACATCTTCTCCCACTGGTGAACACCATGCGTGCTGTGCCATATCAAAGGGGGTGGCATACAAACTAAGCTTTGGAAAGATGTGTGATCAGAAAAAAACCCCAGCATATTACAGCAGAAAAAACTTCTGACTTTTCATATAACTTTAGTCAAAGGTTTTCTGTCTTTATAGAAACCTGAAAAAAGAACCCTTAAAATAGAACTCCCCTGTGCTCTCCTTGAAAACTTTTCCAAAGGACAACTGACCCCTTTTTGTTCTCACTTTACACTACTATCAGTCATGAAGAAAATAATACTTTAAGAAACTCAAGGACATAAAGCAAAACGTTGGTAAAAAGCATGAGAAACAGAGAAAAGAGAACAG
The DNA here is from genome assembly GCF_000687185.1 of Egretta garzetta. NCBI lineage: Eukaryota > Metazoa > Chordata > Aves > Pelecaniformes > Ardeidae > Egretta > Egretta garzetta. The sequence goes on from NW_009259860.1 coordinate 3,621,276, forward strand.
GGCATATTCAGCTGTGAGGTCATATTGGACTGCAGGGGAAGAAAGGAGGGAACTAAGGTTCTGGATTTTAAAGAGGGCAAACTTTGATGAAGTGAAGAAATGGTTAGTAAAGTCAATTGGACTGAGAGCTCATGGACTTGAATGTGTGTGAAACTTGGAATTTCTTCCTGTCGAACTGTTAAAACTATTAGGAGTTGTGTACCCCGAGAAAGAGAAAAGATTACAGGGAGGGTGTAAACCCAACTGAGTGAATAAGCAGTTCAATAAAGATTGTGAACAAGCAGACAGCCTAGGAGGAATGAAAAAAAGAAATTATTTGCAATTCCTTAAAAAGCAAGAGGCTGAGAAATTAACTGAAAATTAATGGAAATATATTTGAGGGGTTACACCTTGCTTTAGCAAAGTTTGAGACAGCAAATAAAATGGAAAAAAAGGCACTTCAGCCCTAAAAGTGAAACTAGAAATGGAAAAGGCCTTGTGAGAGTATAAGCAGGGAGTAGAAGTTATATAGAGCTCCAAGGCAAATCAGTGGTTTGCTTAAAGTTTTCAAAATGAAGGTTCTGTTAATCTCGCACACAAAGACTGTATGGATGCTGGAAAAGTCAGGTTTTGCTATACTGTAGAGTGTGTGCAAGCTTTTTCTGCTTTCTCCTAGGACTGTGTGTGGACAGTAGTCCAAATCAGGAGTGTTAAATTGCACATTGTCTTCTGGATCAACTATACTATAAATGGGCCGAGGAAGTGCTGTCAAGTTTCTTTCCTCTGTTTCAGATTTGAGGAAGGCAAGAGGCATGATTATTCTATACTGCATTCTGGGCTTTACAGTACTGTAGTAGAAAAGTGTATCCCTGTTGCATACTTACATGTTTGCTTCACTTTATGATCTGTCACAAGGCTTCAGCCTAAATAAACTGTACTGAGTGTCCAGCACAACATCCTGCAACACCTCACCATTTCAATATTGGCTATTCAGGTATAAATGTTTCAGGTTCAAGATTAAAATACAAAAGAAAAAAAAACCCTTCACCACCATATTTCCTGAGCTCCTAAACAGATTAAGCTATTAAGAGAAAAATTGAGGAAATGCCAATAATAAAACCAAACCAAACAAAATAAAAGAAAACAAAACACACATTACCCCTCATTACCCCCAATCCAAACTGACTTACAGAAAATCCAGTGTTTGAAAGGAAGGACAGTGAAGTAAGCCACACAAAAGAACTGATGTGGAGAAGTCTACATTTTACATCACCACAGAAGTACATCTTTCCTAACA
>NW_009259860.1:3623016-3640150 GCF_000687185.1 Egretta garzetta
ACTCTTTCTGTATTAATACTGTTTCATTTGATCCATACACTTCCTCAAGCAGAACTCAGGGGCTGGGTAGCAATACCAGCTAGCTCTTCCTATCATCACATGCTGAAGAGCTTCAAAGAGTGTGTCATAGATAGGGAAACTGAAGCACAAAGAGGTAAAATGAATCATCCAGAGTCATACTCACCCAAGGCAATAGGAAAAGAATGCTGTTTTTTAAGTGACAGAGATTAAAAAGTTTATTCTTCTGGGACTTAGTAGATTTAGCAACTTACTAACATGTCCTTCATTAAGTATCTAGCCAATACAGGGCATATGGCAATGATGCTGTTTCCTCACAATACTTAGTGAATTCAATAACGCAAATATATTAGTTTGTAAGTAATTTTTCTCCTAATGCGCAAAAAATGGAAAATAGCCTCCATCCATGGACTTCAGTTTTGGATTTTATTACTTGTCCTTATAGGTAAAAACTCACCTGTCATTCAGAACCTGTGAAGATTAAGTAAGTATGAGGGTAACCAAAGCAGCAGTTTAACCAAATGATCACTTTCTCACCCACAGCTTCCTCCTGCACTTTCAGTAACTTTTGCTTCTTGCTCTTCTCCTTCAAACCTTGCTTCTTCTGCTCCAGCCATCTATCAAAGGCTCTATAGGTTTCTGCTCTTATACTGATCACCTCATGATACTGATTTACTGAGGACTTATTTTTTAAGCATTGGTACTCTCAAAGTTCAGGTTGTCTGACATATAGGTTATCTTTATAATATCTCTCAGAGAATTTGAACTATGTGATCACAGCAATGTTCATCATAGTTCCTACTGAAAATATGTTTATCACTTTCCCTGAAGTCAAATTTGTGGACTTCAGTATGAACTTGATCCATACACTATGCAAACTTCAGAACAGAGCTCACTTTTAAGTACAGGAAATAAAAGCCACAGTGAAAACTGGAAGTGAAAGATGCTGGCCCTGATAAAAGATGTACATACAATTTAAATTAATTCATAGCTTTTAAAATGTTCATCACAATTCAAATGAATTCGTAGCTCTTAAAATGTTCATCACTTTAAACCTGCTTGAGATTCCTTTGTGAAAAAAAACAAAAACCAAAACAGTTCTTGAGGGCCTGTAAGGTTGCAGGAGCCTACATTTACTAGGAAAGATTTATGCCATTGAGCACCTATTTTCCTGCATTTATTCTGCTTCCTTGCACATGCTTGTTTAGATGAAAATCAGCCCAGTATAAAGTGCCAACACAAAGCTTGGGTTTTGATTTACTGGTGCAGAAAGACACAGAGTAAAATTTACCTTCCATGAAACAAGGTTTCTAATTGCTGTCCTTGCCTTCAATCCAACACACGCGGTCAGTTTATGTTCTTTATTTCTTTTAGGTCTTTTCCACTAGAAAGTCAAACAAGACTTTTGTATAAAGTAATATTTCAAGTTTGGCCCATGATTTCTGTTCTGGAATAAACTTCGGGTGAGATTCCGTGTGTGTTCAGCCCAAATCCCACCTAAAGAGAAGCCTTACTTCTTAGAAAATGCTACTGGGAAGGACTTTTGAATATTTAGGTTGGGTTTTGATGGTAAGTGGTAGGCAACATATTTGAAAAAAAGCAAATTAAAAATGACCCTATATTTCATATCTCACTGAACCTAGGCATATAACCAACTGCACTTGTCAATGTTCTTCTAATGAGAGAAGGGCTTTGCCAGTACAAAAGTTCAATTTATCAGGAAGGGAATCATTCACTCTCTATACTTTTTGTATACCCACTGAACAGGATACTTGGTCAAAGCAAAATCAAAATGCAGCAACCCAAAATATACAGTTTAGGGCACTCAGAGCTCAAAACTTCCTTTATGGCTTTTGGCAGTCATCATTTGGATAAGCCCTTTTAATGGATTAAGATAGCTCTGTACATCTATCCTTGAACATCATGGTGTAATTCTTGACAGATTTCTTGATGGTTTAGCTAATGCTTTTCAGTGATTAGGCAATATAGCTCTTTTTTCTTAGTCAAGAACAACTTGAAAAATAAGTGAATGAATGCCTACATTCTGATTCAGGTTTTTTTGCAGGTGGTACATGGAAGAACCCTGTACTATTGTGTGTATAAGTGTTTGGCAAGAAAATACATGAGGGAGATTCAATTTAGAAAAATATAAACTTGTGAATGGCTAGTATTGCAGTCTATCCAGAAAATAGGCAGCAAATAAGGTGTTAAATTAATGACCATTTCCTGGTTCATAAGCTTTGGAAAGCATTGCTATTTATTATTCACCTACATACAGAAGCCTGAAATCAATGCAGTTTCCAAATTTACTTCCTATACCTTTAGATCTTAGACTGCAGGTATGGGTTCATTTCAGGAACAATGCCCATTGGAATTTTGGGTGTTCAAAGTTGAGGTTTTTTATAGCTGACTGGAAATAAATGCTAGCAAAGCTACCAATTTGGTTTCCCATTTGACCTTACAAAATGTCACAGATCTGTGATAATTTTTAGGGCCCACATTTACTTGGAGTAATAAAAGATAATCCAATCCAGTCTGTGTATTAAGTCAGTCTCCATGCAGCTTTACCTCACTTCACCAAATGAGGTAAATTCACTTAAGCCCTATTAAGTTTCCAGTTAATCCTTATTCAGGTATTTTAGCCCTTGTGACTATTCATATCATTCTTTTTCTTATGTAGCAATGTTGGGGATACATGTCACTGCCAAGGCAGTGGGCCTATGGCTGATAAAGGAACTATCAGATAATTATGTTTTGTATTAGAATTTGGCCTGGAATGAAACCCTCTGGATGCAAAAGCAGTTATCTTTGTATTTGTCTCCTGAGCCTCAGATCTTCTCAGTGATCTGCTTACATCCTCAACATTTAAGAACTTTATCCTATTTGTTTATATTTTACCCATTTGGCCATTTGTGCAAGAAAACAGGAATTTTGGCAATTGGTATTTCTCATACACAACTAGGAGGCTGTTTTTTAGAGGTAGCTGGTATGCAAGTCCCTGCCTTCACTTGGGCTGCCAATATTAACTCTCCTTTGAAACAAAAATTTCATGGTGGACCATTAACTCTGATTTTTCTGCATGACACTCACTGTGGCTATCCTCTCCTGTCAAGAAAATGATTTTTCTGACAATCAAAGATGTTTCTGCCAACTGACTGGCAACAATATCTAAAATACAGATTTTATAAAGCCTGTCTCACTATTTCTGCTTTCTTTCTGGTGTTCTTTCTTGAATTCTGATTTTTAAGCTTCAAGAACCAATTTTGAATGTTGAAGAGGGAAAAAAGAGATAAACTTGATTAATTCCCTTTTGAAAGAAAAAATCTTTAATATGTTTTCTGATTGTGTAACATTTAAAATATGTTTTTCCTTCTTGCTGAAAAGCTCACTTTCTTTCCTGTGGAATCTGAGCAGAAAAATGTCATGGGTTAGACAGGGAATGCATAGTCAGTGCCACAGACCAAAGGAGTGAAGAGGGGATAGCCTTCTGAAAGATTTTGTAAACTGTCAAAGGTTGTATGCCAGTGATTCCAGTGGGCAAAGGAACACAATCCAGAGAGCTTCTGTCATGAGTTTTCTCTCACATCTTTCCCATCCTTCCTGTTTGACACTGAAGGCAGTAACATCCCACATAGGCATTTCTTCTCCTATTGAAAAGGGTGGTATTACTCTCCGTACTAATAATTTTTTACTGTTACTTTAAAACTGGTGTTGCTGTTGATCTGAAAAAAACATTTATTTGCACAGCTCCACTGGTGCGTCTTTGTGAGCCATAAAGAACTCTTGTACACAGAACTGTGCAAATAATGGACTTACCTACTTAATAGCTATTTTTGTTTGGGACAAAAAATATTTTCTTTTTTTCTCTTTTTTTTTTCACTGTGAAGAACAAAAATTCAAAATGTGTCTGCTCAATATGTCATAGTTCTGTCATTTCTTAGCCTTACCAAAAGGAAAACAATCAAACACACAATTTGTGAGCTTCATACATTGTGAGCTGGTCTAATTTATTTGTAGGTATGTACAAAGCCATTTGTTTTCATTTAAAAGATAAAAGTGAGATTTTGCTTTTTTGGTTTTGTTTGTTTGGTTGGTTGGTTGGTTGGTTGTTGTGGCTTTTTTTAGCATATCTCTAGTTCCTTCAAAATGCAAAATACATGAAATCTTTTTTATATTGGTTAAAAGAGACAGTTTTCCAAGATTTGATGCCTGGGATATCTGCCCCAGTTGGGGAATAAATTTACACAACTAGGATAAAATGCAGTTTAATACAGAAACTGTTTGGTAACATTAGTTAAACAATTTAATGTTCATAAGCATTTAATTAGAAGTATTACCTAGGGAGGCATCATGCTAATATACATCACTGTAATGGAGAGGGAGCAGTGAGATTGCAAACAGAAGTTTGTTTTTTTATAATAAAATGTTAAAGAGACAAATGAAAAAAGCAAATAATTGTTGGAAATAGGAAATATCAATGGGTATGATGGGAGCAACGTGTAATCACCAAGAAAAGAAAACTTGAGGGATATGATCTCATACTGTAAACATTTTGAAGGTAACATTGTAAAAGAATAATGGGAATTTTTTATCATTTCTGATGACAATAAGACAAATATAGCTGCCAGAAGCTATGGGAAGGAGATGACTGTTAGAATATATGGAAAGAATGGTATGAAATAAATTTTAAAAGGCCATTAAAACCAGATGAGAGGAAGGCTGAAGGAAGGGTGTGCTTTCTTTATGTGGAAAAGTAAGCAAGTTAATATAGCAGTGGAAATGGTCTGAGAAAAGTTGCTGCAGAAATAGACCATGAACGTTGTCCTACTAATTTTAGTATCTGAAAGAACAAAATAGTCCAGTTTAGCCCCAGGTCTATCATTATCTGTTTGGTACAATAGACTTTTTTTATATGTGTTTGTCTACAAATCCTATCTACAAACCCAGTCTTCAATCCAAGAATACTGCATGTAATAAGAAAAAAAAAAATCAATCAAAACTGTATTATCTTGATCAAACACAAGGTTTGAAGAATTACACATGAGAATCTCCTAAATGATAGGATTTGCCTTTACAGAATAGCTATTATTTCAGATGTAGATTACATTCACTCAAATGTTTTTATTTTACTAATTTTTATTCTTTACATTTACATCTCCCATTAAGTATTCTATACTCTGGTGATGAAGTGATTAATTCTGAAACCTCTGAATCCTGTTTAAGACATTAATAATTTTGTGGTAAATAAGCTTAAGGCTTCTTTTTCTTCAAATTTATAAGTTTCTGTTGTCTCTCTTTTCCATCTCATTGCTGCCTCTGCATGAAGAAGACGACACCTTAGGTGTAAAACTATTGCTGCAAAAATTCACAACATCTCAGTCAGAAATAGTTTTCTACTCAAAGACTCTAATGAAAGAATTCTAATACCTATATGGTTGGACTAGTTTTCATTTATTTTCATTGTTACTTTATCAAGTGAAAATTCTAAATTTTTATTAAATATAATAATATACATATGCATGCTTTATATGTTTTTAATAGAAAAAAATCATGCCTCAAATTAGGATTAGACCTCAGTAGTTTGCGTTTTTTTTCCAGATTATCTGACTATACTTTCAATTTCCAAACTCCACTTGTTATCATCTGGTTGTCATTTTCAACCAGACAGTTTTCACAAATATTGTGACTTAATACAACAAGAAACTGATCTAACAGAAGCAAGACCAAAGCCTAACTGTTTAAAGCTTTATAATCAATTGAGGTAAAGCACTGAAACTGCTGAAATGAATGGAGTTAACCTTACACATACAAGCTATAAATACATTATTCAAACAATTTTCTCTAGTTTAAATCTATGCTATGTGTTCACCTGAAGATCTAAGAGATCCCAAGTATCTCTGTTTACCCTTCACTTTGCTGTAGCTTTTTGCGCCTCCATCTTTCTTTCTGAGTGAATTCTTATACAGAGGCACTTAACATCAGTCAACATTGCTTTATGTAGAACAGTTAGGTTCAATAATCTCATTACAGTTTTTGTGAAAATAGGTTTAATGAGTAAAGATAACTAACAGAAGAAATGTATGCTATGTTATCCTACTACAAGATATAAACAAATTGTGTAGGACTCCATGAATAAAAATAACAAAAAAAGTTAAGGTAATTAACCATGTAATTAATTTACAAGCTTCCAAAACCAGTCATTAATAAGTGTCATTACTGAATAGGGGTTTTATGAGTGAGAATTTTGCTCAGTATAAAGGCTCACCTTTCAAAAAGATTTTTGAGAGGTTGCGGGAAAGATATCTCAAAATACCAAAGGGAAAATGTCTTTTTAGTGAGAGACTATTGACTCAGAAAACTGAGATATTTTAAGAGTTCAGTCATTTAAAGGAGAGACTGAGGAATGGCAGAAAGGAAACAGAAGATTCTAATTTGCTCTTTAACAGAGAAAGACCTCAGCAAAACACAGCTGTAGCACAGGCTGAGATGAGTTAGAACAGGATCTATGTTTTGAAACTGTATCAGTGAGGATGCCTGAGCACTGGTGCAGGGACACACACTACCAAGATAATCATAGGATTTATGATTGACTTTCCAGCCCTCTGTGCTCATGTGCTCTTCAGAGTTCATTGCCACTAGAAAACAAACCCAATATGGGGAATTGCCAGAAGAGAACATGGAATAAAATGGAAAACATCTTTATACATGGTTTAGTCCATTATACAATTGTGTGGGCAATGCAATACAAATCTCTTCCCCCATTCCTTTCTCATCCTATCTGAAAAAGGATACAGTAGAACAGGAAAAAGTCTAGAGATATGCTGTTAAGAAAATCACAGATACAAAATGCCTTCCACATGGGCAGCTAGTGAATAGATTAATATTTTCCAGTCTAGAAAATTTAAAAATGTTGTGACAGAGCTGTGTGCAGCATAGGAAAGGGAAGGAGTGTCCATAGTCTCTTCAAATATGATAAACTGTGGATATCAGCTCGAACTAGAAAATAGCAGGTTCAGAGTAAACAGGAGGAAGTGCTTCTTTACACTGTTATTATAACTAAGTGGTGGATTTTCTTGCCAACAGACATTTCAGATGCTAAAAATTAACATGGGTGTAGAAAGTGCGATGAAGTAAAGTTGTGGTGAAAAAAATTCAAGGGCTGTTATATAAAATGACAATATGTATTTGGTTCAGGAAGCACCTGAAAAGAGGCTTCCCAGAGGGAGAAGATTCTGGATAAATAGCACTGTAGTTTTGCTGTGTTAATATGTTTTTCAAGGGTGTCATAGGTAAGATAATGGGCTAGCAAGATGTTACAGTTGATGTTCTGGCCCCTCTCTCTGTCTTTATGATTTGGTTCCTTACAGCACAAGTGTCTTCCTTAAAGTATGAGCTACAGCATTCAAGTCAGAGGCAAAAAAGTAAAACCCATGGTTCAACTTTTACAGCAACTCCTACTCAGTCATTAAGTCTTTTGACCATAATCCTATCTATATGCTTCATATCTGAGACAGTAATTCTGTTATAATCAGAGCTTAAAATGGGAATTTATCTCATAAATTATCTGAATCATTATGTAATCTTTGTCATATAAGCATTCATTACTTTTTTTTTTTTTCCAGAGACTTTGAATCAGGTAGTGTTTTTCTTGATGTTCATTTAATATCATGTAGTTCTGTGAAAAAACTTTCTCTTATGTCAGTAGCTAAGGATAACAAACTTTTGAATAAAACTGTTATTCCCTTCCCCCTAAAGATATCCCTTCACAGTTTTGGTTTTTTTTTTTTTTTTTTACAAGGCCTCATTTTGTTATAGGAGTGTATGAAATAAACTGCCATGATTACAGTGGTTTATATCTAGAAATCTCAATCCAATTTCTTTAGTTTATTAATAAAGTCTCTTGAAATTCCAGTGTGATAAGGAGGTACAGTTTTTGCACAAAGGAGTCAGAAGCAAAATGAAAAAGAGAAAGAACATGTTAACTCACTTGGGAGAAACCAGAAATTGTCAATACATGGCAGTGAACCTGTCTGAAAAAGATCTAAAATAAATGAATAACATAGAATGAAGCACTGAAATGAAAGGAAGATGGGCAAATTCAAATATCATATCCAAAGAAATTTATAATGCCTATGAGAAATTCAGCTGCAGAATATTAAACACAAACAAAGATTTCTGATTTAAGTAGGCTCTTAAGAATTTTCTTTCAGAATTTCACTTGAAATACAATGAGTTTTATGATACTATTTCTTATTGTAATCTTAACTTGTCATTTTTAAATTATTCTGATTGCCTTCTTTTGGTACCAAGCTCACCTTCATGACATTAAAAGGGTCTGTAAACTGGGAGAAATACAGCAGTATAATATTTATTTTGTTTGATTTGGATATAGAACAAATAAATTTATGTTAATAAAGTCTTTCCTTTGACTTCTATGAACTTTGGTTAACTCCCACACTACTCAAACTCATTGCCTTGTTACATTTGCTGAAAGAGTTTACCTTATAGTATGAATGGATTATTGGTAACACTAGGCAGACTACTAGAGCAAATCTAGAAATCTTGAAGAATTTCAAATAACAAACTTTTCAAACTGTTCTTCATCAGAATATATGTATTTGATTATTTCTCTGGATGTCTGGGGAAGCATCCAGGTTAACAGCGTATTAGCGAAAAATTACACAACTTATGACACTTGTATGTGGTATATTGGCTTATACTAAACATTAAGGCTTTCCTGTATATATCTTGCTCAGTCTTGTTACTTGATCTGTAGAGCAATATTTGAATTGATTTGAGATAGTTTATAATGGAACATGTTCAGAAGACAACTGCCCTATCACATACCTCAGATCTTATGTGCCGGCTAATTTATATTGCAGGCTATTGTAGTAACTTCCTAAATGCTGATGGGTTGGGGTTTTTTTTTGTAAAACAAGCTAACAGACATACAAACAAAAAACCCCACCCAAATCTGAGGTATCTAAATTTGAGTAACTATTTCCTGTTTGGATTTCTCACTTGGAATACTGCATCTAAAACCCATACATGGCTTTTACTTTCATAAACAGAAGTGCCACTTAAAATACTTTGGAAAATCCTAGACATTTGTGTGTTATCCATGAAATATGACAGTCCCGCATCCTTTGGGAGCAGCAGCTGGAAGACAAGTGATTTCCATAGGATGCCTCAAGTGTCACTTGATATTCACACATGTGCAACTGAATTGCTTCCAGCCTTGTCAGGTGTTCCTGTTAAGTGCTAAAACACATGACCCTTGAAGTGCCTAAAAACTGGTTTATAATTCTTATTACTTTTTTTATGATTTTATGATTTTTCTAGCTTTCCAAAGTTTATTCTTTCTGTGTCAGTTGAGGAGATTCTGAAAATATATGTATTTCTTTTTGTTTAGAGGTGCAGTATAGAATCAGAATTCTGTCTCCTCTTAAAAGTCTTTCGAAAAGCAATAATGTAGTCCTATGGGAGGTGTGTAAGTCTCAGTTCTCGTGTTCTTACAGGCCTTGACAAGAATTTTTACTGTCCAGATAGAACATTTACTAGAATATTAGAAGAGGCATGGCATGATGGAAAGTTGTTTTTCAAATCTTTTTATATTGCTTGACTTTGCAAGAGTGAATGAAGAAGTGATTTGGGAGGGGTATCTTCTGAAAAATCAACAAAGGCAAATAGGGTGAGCTTCACCTAGAAGGGTTGTTTTTATCAATTTTGATTCACAAAATAAATTAAAAAAAAAAGGAATAAAAATTATTTCCAATCAGGGCCTGCATGCGCTTGTAGAAGTTAGTGTACTTTTCAGCCTAGTTTGAATGTTAGAGTGAGGTTGGACCGAAATCAGTAAATCCAATTGAAGTTCAGGATTTACTAGCACAAGCCCAATTAGGAACTAAATTTCTAGGACAAGACCAGCTTGTTTTCCACTGTGAACAGAGGTACAGATGCAGGTAATGTAATTAAGATAATTAATGTAATTGTAAAGTGTCCACACTGACCATAGAGATGCTCTGCTAGGACTTGTCTTATTTTGCCCTCAGTTGATGGAAATTTTACTCTTGATTGAGGTTACAACCACAATAAATTGCATGAGTCTGTAGATATAATTTAAAACCAAGAACAGCTATAAACCTTAAGAAAAGCTAACAAATGCTTCTTCCATTAAAAAGTCCAAACACAGCCTGTTATTGCCGTGATACAACAATACCGTTGGTACAACAATACCGCTATCACTATTACCAGCAATGGATGATTACATCAGAGTCCTGTAGAATACTTGGAGCAGAAACAGTTACACTAAACCAGTAAGCTTAAGTCAGCTTAATTCTAATTATGTTTTCTGTTCTTAGGTGGATTGAAACTCCATGAAATGTAAATCCAAGAAAAACAGTAGAGATCTTGGTATATTTTCAACATTTGCCATATGTACTTTAATGTTCTGTGATTTTCAAAGTCGTTCTTTATTGGCCTCTCCTCTCAGCAAAATTACTATGAGTTTAATGACTTAGACACTTAAATTTCCTCTTAATTTCCTGACTTCAGAATTTGAAACCTTGTTCAGGAGTCTTTTTAGAACTTCTTGAAATGAAAGTTAACTTCTAAAAGTCTTCATAAAATTTTGAAAAAAAAAATAAAATCCTGAATAATATTCTATTCAGAAAATAGAAAAATATGCCAAAATCAGAAAGAGGCAGAACAGGAAAGGAGTTAACTTTTTTTTTCTTTAAGTAAAAATGGAATCAGAAGATACAGAGGACTTTTATAATTCCATAAAGTCCAAGGTGTGTTACACTTTTGCTCATAAATCAAAGGGTTGAAAGCTGCAAATGCTTCAATATTGAAGACAGCTGCTCAGGGCCAGGAAAATGTCAACCTTTCTTTAAAGGTTCAACAATATCCTTCTGCTTCTCATCTCTCATGCAGGCATGATACTAGTCATTCAAATCCCTGGGATGTCTAGGATACTGACTCTTGTACAGCATCAAAAATACTGGGTCAACTGTGAATAAATGTAAAAAAAAAAAAAAAGAAGGAAAAAAGGTCTAGAGAAAAAAAATGGGTAAAAATGGTAGCTGGATGAGCATCACGCAGGTTTCTTTGGTGTCACAAGAATAGCCCCCACGTGTTCACTTTAAGGAGAATGGACCAGCTTAGCAAAAGTGTGGGGACAAAGGTCAATATTCTCATATAACATTATCCAAATATTAAAAAAAAAAAAAAAAGATTCCTTCTGTGGACTGAAACCTTGCAATAGTTATTATTGAATGAGGAGAAACTTACAAATTAACAACAATTCAGCTCAAATTTCCATTAATCAAAATAAACCTTATCTTATCTTAATATTCAGGATTTTATCCACTTTTTCTAGACCCCTATTGTCTTAGGATGGAACTTAAAAACATGGCATGGCAACTTCTCTTAAATGTAAAGTTTGTAAAATGAAAATTGGGTCAGAATATATTTTCTTCCATGGACCGTAAGGAAGCTTCTTGTGTTTAAAATGAAATACTTCTGTCATTTGTTTCAGATCAAATCCAGAAATAGTTTTGAAGAGCTGGTTTAAAGCAGACATTAGACAAAAATATATTGTTACAGCTAAATTTCTTTTCATTTAAGGTTTCCTTCGGAAAAAATCTCTTTGATTATGCTGTACTGATTTCATAGACTTTTATCCACATTTCCTTAACATCTGTGTTCTCCACTGGCTTCCAGGGGAACATGAGTAGCATATACTCAGAATCCAACGATCCTTTAGGCAACCTTAAGGGATGTTCAGAGGAACAGTCTTAAAACCTATAATGATACATTTCAAAAACTAATATCTTTCAAAGCAGGGATGTACAAAGAAATATGTCGCCTCATTTGTTGTATATTTTTAGAAAACACATTGGTTACTGCTTAATAAGCATCCTTCACTGTTGTTTGATCAAAGTTGACACATGGCAGAAGTCATGTAGCAAAAATCAGTTTTATTCCATGCTGTCCGTGCTTTGAAGTTACCATATGCAGGGAAAACAAAATGGCAACATATATTATAATCCAATTCTTTTTTGTATACAACCTATGGATCACTGGAATAAACTATTTTGAATTAACAATGAAAATCTTCATCACTAATAGTTGCCTGTAACTAGTCTCTCAGGAAATGCTTAGTTAAACTAATTTTTCAAATCCTTTCCAGTTAATATATAGAAACTATCCTGATGAAAGTTTATTTTCTGAGGAGTTTTAGTTACCTTCATGATGAAAGAAATATCAATAAGCCTGCCACAAAATTCTTTAAATATTCCCCTGTTTTTCTCCTCAAGAATTAAAAATAACTCTAAATCTTCTTAAAAAAATTATCAAGTAGATGTTTTTTGCCATCTTGATCAATATTTAATCTCCTAAAACTTTCTCTTCCTGAACTACAGATATTTTTTAATGTTTTGTATCTAGTCCTATTGAAAATGATGGATTTTTGCAGACCTTTTTCTTGTGGTCAACTGTAGTTTTACTTTATGTCAAAACAAGTTGTATTACAGATAATAAAGGAAGCAAGGCACTTAAAACTGCTTCTCTCTCTGAAGCTCACATTTTTCTCATGTAGAAGAAAATACTGAATATTTCCAGAACAATGATGATAAAAAAAAAATCTGGTGTATATTTCAGTTGGAGGTCATTGAGAATTTTTCTTGGTTTGTAAGCAACAACTCAGTCTTCTGTTGGCCCTCTGACTGAGGACATCATCCAGTGACCAAATTGTCATTGAATACCAACCGAGTCTTACATTTTCTCTTGCTCCCAGAATTTGTCCTGGGCAAGTGACTGTGAATATTTCTGGAAAGAAAAATTGATTAAGCAGAAAAGGAACCCTAAAATCAGATATGTTTATTTGTTAAAAGCAAGAGAGGAAAAGAATTTAAGTTTATCAAATGCTGCTGCTTGATTTATGATTTTGATTTACAGCCAGTTCAAGTTTGTGTAAACAAGTTGAGTGGCAAAACTGACTGTGTTAGTACAGGCAGTTTCTGCTGAACTACATTTCTTTGCACTTTGCTTTTCTTCGGAGGAGTGTACTAGGTCATGACACACTGGGAATGCTTATATAAGAAAAGATGTCACACATTTCTTGTTGAAACTATTACATGAACTTTCAAATAATAAAAATTATAAAAGAGTGGCTAGATTACTGTTAGGTTAGACATCTCTCATGGAACATATAGCATTACTGCTTTGGATATGTGCAGGTATAGATCCATGTGTGTGTGTTTATGTATGCATTTACTATGTATACTGATTCTGCATTTGTGAGCAGAATACCAGCTGGAATAATATGTACCTCAGTGTACTGGTTAGCTCTGTTGAGCTGGAAATTGAGAATGATTATACTGATATTAACTGGATATTATGCTACTAGCTAGAGCTGGTGACCATTTTTCTGAACAGTGCATATAATGGTAAAAGTACCTATTTTTTGTATGCCTGTACTCTATGTGGGAAAACCTGTGATCTAATACTGATGTGCAGGCTAAAAAAATACGTCAAAAAAGGGATTTCTTATACTCTCCAACTCCAGTTAAATCAGTGTAGTCTTTCCTAGAAGAGAGAGCATTTTGGTCAGTCCCTTATAATGTAAATTAAATATTTGAACTGTGAATTATGTAAGTGACAGGAGAAATATTAACATATCGTAAATTCTTTTATGGAATAAAATCAATAGTTTATTGTCAAGTTTGGTTTTATTTTAATGGAAAATATATTACTTCATTAGTTGTTAACCAAAATTCAGTATGTTTAATTTGTTGTAGCTGGAAGGCTAAAGTCTTAACATATTATCAGTATGTGTACTGAAAGGGATCATGTACCTTTGATGCATGTGTGGCACTTTAAAAGCACTGTTTCCAACTTATTTTGCTGCTAACTTGATCCATCAGAAAATAGAACTATCCTCTCAAATGAATTAATTTTTTTATATATAACTTTTTTATTATCTCAGTTAATTGTGGAAGAATTAAAGCCATGAAACCGGAGTTCCTAAATAGACAGTTTATAACCAGATCTAGAAAGCAGAGATAATATGCTCCATTACTTTTGGTTTTCATTCATGGATTCAAAATAATTTACACAGTGGCTTAGTAGCTGATATGTAGCCCAAGCAGAGCTCACAGAAGGCAGACTTAGTTCAAAGCTTGCTTAATCCAGAAAAGAAACAGCCTTGTCTGACTTGAAACTAGCTATAGAAATGGCAACAAGGACCTTTTACAATTCAGTTGAGGCTTCAGTGGCAGAATGTAACTCAGGAGAGTACCTGAAAACTTTCTCAGCTTCTTGCACTGCACTCACATGTCAGTACACATACAGGTTCATTTTTTCTCTTTTGGTTCATAAGAATTAGCATGCTGAATGTATTTTCTGCCAGTTAAACTCTTGCATAGATTCTGTGCATTAAACGTTCTTTTTACTAGTTAAACATACACACTATGGTAGGTCTGAATGGGGAGCTTACGATGCTTTGTCACTGGCTGTGTAGAGATCAAAAGTTGTATCGCTGTGATGGCTAACAAGCTGCATGAAGAGCTGCAAAAGCCTAGCATGTGGGTGGGATGCTCACTCAACTGCTTTTCTTATTCTGGTGGCTGTGAGAGAGGGCAACATGAGTTTCCAGTTCCCTAAGCTGGGCAGTGCAGTGGCTCAGGAAGGGAGCTCCCCACAGAACTCCCATTCTGAGTTGCCTTGAAACTCTACCTACACCACAGCTTAGAGTACTGACTCCTAGAAAGACTGCTTTATACCACGGGGCCGCCACTCAGCAGCCACCTATGCATGTTCCAGGGTTGCACCACTCTGTTCAGGCGACAGACACTGAATTACTGAATGTAGAGACAATATTTCACCTGTGCTGTTACAGCAGAAGACCTGGTAGTGAGATGTCATTGCAGCAGGAACTCTACAGAGCTCTGCCCTTTACAGGTCATTGCTAAAATTGACCTGAAGGTCCAAAGGTTTCCCAATGTCTGAAATCTTGATTTGTTCCATTTGACTGTCAATGTTTTTTCCTGAAGGAGGTTTGTCTGCACTTTACTGGAAAGAATATTGTATCAGATCCTCCAGTCCTGTGCAGAAGCATAATTTGATCTGTCACTCTGTATAACTCATTATTTCAACATTCAGACTGGGTAGTCCAGGCTATACGTGCTCACATTGCATACAGTGGTGAGTAAGAGAAATAATATATAGGGGTAAAAAGACTTTCAGGACAATGTTACGATGATTACTGCTTTGTAGATCTCTAGTGTGACAATAATATCTTGCACTTTTCATAGTGAAAAATGCATGTCTGCATTTGAAGCAAATATTTGGCAATTATTTTGAACTAAATGTTGTTACAGAATATGTAGATCACCATAAGAAAGATACCTGATGACAAAACAGACTTAATCTACATTGAAAAAAAAACATATTTAGAAAATCAGATTCCTTACAACATCAGACTTTCTATCCCACTTCATGAGAATTCAATGCCCCTATACAAAGAGAAGATTGTTCCAGCCCCAAGTAACCATCATTGGTTTTGGACTGCTACATTGACCTTTCATTAGTTTTCCACTCTTGTGGGTTTTGTTTGGTTTTTTTTTTTTTCTTTTGCGTGGGGTGAAGCAAGACCGCTGGTCCCATTCCTTATTAAGTGGACTTAAAAGCATACTGTAAGATCTGATCATTAGCTTTGCAAAAAAATGCAGCCAAAAGTGTTATACGGTAAACAGTTTAACCAGAACAGCTTAATAAAGACATCAGATGGCTGTAGGTACATTCCAGTGTGAGTGTGTTCAATGCTTTTTCCCCTCTTTGTCTCTGCCTTCTGTTTGGCTCACCTACTGTAAGGTCACATTTTGCTACTGAAAAGAACCTTCTCCAGAGCAAGGTACCTTTGCGCTGTGGAATGCACACATGTACAAGAGAGCATGCCCACACTTGGACAAAAGAACGAGAAGGAGAAATGCTGCCTTACTTCAACTACAATGAAATCCTAGCTGAAATAATTGTCCCTGAAACTGAAAACCTGCTAGGAAGCTTGTCAAAACGGAGTATGACTGTGAGTTGGAGAAAAACATCTGACCATGGGAATTAAATATGACAAAAACTTAGCAAATATATGAAGCAATTTGTTTTAGCTGCTGAAAAGTGCTTTCACCTGAATATTTTCACTCTGATGTGTTGAAAATCTTGTTGGCAAAGTTATCAGGGACTCAGAATTGAAGTGTTGGTCATTTGTTGATTTTACATTATCAACTGATAGTTTTATTTTAAGGCTGAAAAAAAAATCCATTAAAGTTCTCTTTCCACATAAAAGGACACACTGAAAGCACATGAAAGAGGGGTAGAGTGAATTAAAATAACAGTTATTTCAAATGTGATTGCTGTTCCATCACAGATAAGGCAAAAATATGCACATGAAGTACATCAGCTTGCTTGTAAACTGAAGATTCTTCACAACAGGAAGGAAAAAATGAAAAGCAAACCCACACCTGTATTGTACAAGCCTGCCAAGAGCTTTATCATGCTATTTGGTGTTACAGAAAAGACACATTGCATACTATTTCTTCCCTTCACCTTTCCACCTTCTCCCTCTTGTTGTCCATAGCAACACGAAAACTGCGTGGACAGGATTTTAACATTGCAGTAAAGCATTCAGAAGTTTGGGAATTACAAAATTAATGTTTGCAGAAAGGTTTGGGGTTCCTGATATGTATGTTTTATTCAATATAATTTTCAGTTATATGATCAGCATAAGCAGTCATATGATAAGCAGCCCCAGGGAGCGCGAGCGACCCGGAGCGCAGCGAACAGGGCGGGCAAACAGGGCGTGGCGCGTCAGAAGGGCGTGGCCCGGCAGTTTGCGCAGGCAGTTCGCGTGGGCAGGGCGCGCAGGGAAGGCGAGAGCCCTCCCCCAACTCCCGAGGTAAGCTCAGGAAACTCAGCTGCTGAGAGGAAGCCCAGCCATGGCACACCCCCCATCAGCAGCTGGCCCTGGAAACAGACTCCAGCAAGGGCAACACCTGCATAAGATGTGACCAAGTGGACTACCTACTCTGCCTGGTGGCAGAGCTAAGAGAAGAGGTAG